>NC_140999.1:5216420-5686420 GCF_052327205.1 Somniosus microcephalus
AACTGTGCCTGAAGCCCACAGCTATACCCGACACATCAATAAATCACGCTAGATTTTCATTTTTTTTCACCTCCCTCTCGAGGAACCTGTGGACCGCACACACCGTGCACCTCGCCCCGGGCTCGAGCCTCCAACTCTGGTGGGATGTATTCCTGGGGGATTCGTCCCTCCGCCAACCCCCCCCCCCCCAATCCCCGCGCTCCCGCCATTGGTCGCCCGACACAGCGCGCGGACCTCCTTCTGCCAATCGTAAAGCGAACAGACTCTTCGTTACCCGATTTGGATCATTCTTGACTGTCATCAAACAGCCTTTATTCCCCATCTCCGATATTTTTCTAACTAATAAGCAAAAGTGTTCAAAGAAAATAGATAGAACACAATTCTTTTTAACGGCCCCTGTGGTTTTTCTCCCGGAGAGGAATCTTTCATTCCTGCAGACTCCGGGGTAATCCTGGGGGGCTGGTACCCACCCAGGGGGGCGCTGTCGGTTCTAGTTGCCAGGACCGAGTGGCAGAACACACGAGGGCTACAATATTTTGCCTTTGGCTCACCGACATTTCACCACATGACAGCTCCCTTGTGATGGTTGGTTAAAATTGGGGGGTTCGGGCCCCCAGGCAACGATTGGAGATGAAGAACACGACGTCAGGGACTCCCCATTAAACTCTCTGTGACACAAGCCTATCACTCCGCGGTCATGGGCTCTCTTGGGCAGCACACTCACCTCGGAGTCAGAAGGTTCTGGGTTCGAGTCCCCACTCCAGGGACTTGAGCACATAAAGCTAGGCTGACACTCCTAGTGTAGTGCTGAGGGAGTGCTGCACTGTCGGAGGTGCCGTCTTTCGGATGAGATGTTAAACCGAGGCCCCATCTGCTCTCAGGTGGATGTAAAAGATTCCACGGCCACTATTTTGAAGAAGAGCAGGGGAGTTCTCCCCGGTATCCTGGGGCCAATATTTATCCCTCAACCAACATAACAAAAAACAGATGATCTGGTCATTATCACATTGCTGTTTGTGGGAGCTTGCTGTGCGCAAATTGGCTGCTGCGTTTCTCACATTACAACAGTGACTACACTTCAATAAGTACTTCATTGGCTGGAAAGCACTTTGGGACGTCCGGTGGTCGAGAAAGGCGCTATAGAAATACAAGCCTTTCTTTCTTGCGCTGTGTTGAATCTTTCTAATGACACGTTAGGCCTCAGCTGGAGTATTGTGTCCAATTCTTGGCACCGCACTTTAGGAAGGATGTCAAGGCCTTGGAGAGGGTGCAGAGGAGATTTACTAGAATGGTTCCAGGGATGAGGGACTTCAGTGATGTGGAGAGACTGGAGAAGCTGGGGTTGTTCTCCTTAGAGCAGAGAAGGTTAAGGGGAGATTTAATAGAGGTGTTCAAATTTATGAGGGGTTTCGATAGAATAAATAAGGAGAAACTGTTTCCACTGGCGGGAGGGTCGGTAACCAGAGGACACAGATTGAAGATAATTGGCAAAAGAACCAGAGGGGAGATGAGGAGAATGTTTTTATGCAGCGAGTTGTTGTGATCTGGAATGCGCTGCCTGAAAGGGCGGTGGAAGCAGATTCAATAGTAACTTTCAAAAGGGAATTGGAGAAATACTTGTAAAGGAAAAAATGTGCAGGGCTCTGGGGAAAGAGCGGGGGGAGTGGGACTAATTGGAGAGCTCGTTCAAAGAGCCGGCACAGGCACGATGGGCCGAATGGCCTCCTTCTGTGCTGTATGATCCTATTCTATGAATGTACATCCTATTATCCTAGAAATATATTGTGCCCTATGGTACTGCTTCATCCAGCCTGGAGAACGTCTCGAGTTTTGATCCCTGCTCTGTGCTGAGCCCATCGATCAGAATCAAGGCGGTTAATAGGGATCTTACAATCGGCCTCAGCACCTATGGGCTCGAGTGAGTAAAACTCGGCCTGGGTTCCTGCTCCTGATCGCCATCTAGTGACTCCTGCTGGGAAGTTTACATGTCTGTATCGTGGGCAAGGGAAGAATGTAGGCTTAGCTGCGATGCCCCTGTAGCCAAATAGCGTGCCTACGCTCACGCGGGAACAGTAGCCACTTGGGACGAGGTACGAGAGGGCAGCCTGCACCATTCCCCCCCCCCCCGCCCCCCCAGCGAGAGTCAGCACCTTCGGGAGGGGAAACACGTGAGAAGGGGCAACGCCAGTGGCACCTTCGTGACTCCTTCCCCCAGGTCAACTATCTGATTCCAAGTATAATAAAGCAGGAGCGAGTTGATCCTCTCCTTCCTGGGATCGTAGGAAGGAATAATTGGCCAAAATCTAGCTGAATACTAGAAGAATAGAGTTGAAAAGTAGAGAAGTGATGTTAAACTTGTATCGAACCTTGGTTAGACCACACTCGGGGTGCTGTGCACAGTTCTGGTCACCATATTACAGAAAGGATATAGAGACACTGGAGAAGCTGCACAAAAGATTTACAAGGTTGATACCAGAACTGAGAGGTTATAACTATATCAGGAAAGGCTGAACAGGCTGGGGCTCTTTTCTCCAGAAAGGAGAAGGCTGAGCGGCGACCTGATCGAGGTCTTTAGGATTATGAAAGGGTTCGATAGGGTAGACGTAGAGAAGATGTTTCCACTTGTGGGGGAGACCAGAACTAGGAGCCATCAATATAAGACAGTCACTGATAAATCCAATGGGGAATTCAGGAGAAACTTCTTCACCCAGAGAGGGGTGAGAATGTGGAACTCGCTACCACAGGGAGTGGTTGAGGTGAATAGTATCGATGCATTTAAGGGGAAGCTGAATAAACACATGAGGGAGAAAGGAATAGAAGGATATGCTGATAGGGTGAGATGAAGAGGGGTGGGAGGAGGCTCGTGTGGAGCATAAACACCGGCACAGACCAGTTGGGCCGAATGGCCTGTTTCTGTGCTGTACATTTTATGAATACTTGAATCATAGTCATGGGTCACCCTGAAGGAATCAACAGTATAGCTCTCTGAGCCGTCTTTTGTCTCCACTGTCCTATTACCATCTCGTCTGGTTTTGAATACCTCTTTACTTCTTTTGTTCTATCGTAGCCCTGCCTTCGATCTATTTTATTTCCTTTCCAGTTTTGAAAAAGGGTTTTGACCCGAAACGTTGACTCTAATTTCTCTCCACGGATGTTGTCTGACCTGCTGAGTTTTTCCAGCATTTTCTGTTGTTATTTTGGATTTCCAGCATCTGCAGTATTTTGCTATCTCTTGTATGAGTGCTGTGTTGATCTGAGCGATGTGCGGTAAACGACCGCGGGAATCCTTCTACTTTTCGAAGCAGATCTGGGTATATTCCCGTTGCTGATTTCCTGTGCTGGTCAGTCACTGCCAGTAACCATGGGGAATGCCAGCAGTGTGGGCAGACCCACCAGAGTTTCACAAAAAGCGTTGGAGGGAAGATGAGTGGTGGTTGGGTTATGTGACACCAAGTTTGGATTTTGGAGTCCCGAACAAGGGGGCACAATCATAAAATTAGAGCGCGGCCATTTAGGAACTTAGGAAAGCACTTCTTTGCAAAAAAAAGGTAGTGGAAATCTAGAACTCTCTCTGTCTCAAAGAGGCTGGGAATGCAGGGGGACATTTGGAGCCTTCAAGACTGAGATCGCTAGATTTTTGTTGGGTGAGGGTATTGAGGGTTATGGAACCAAGGCGGGTGGATGGAGCTGAGGGTACGGATCGCCCGCGATCTCATGGAATGGCAGACCAGGCTCGAGGGGCTGAAGGGCCTCCTCCTGCTCCTACATTCCTATGGAAGGAGGAAGGGGAGACTGAGGGAGGGGAGGAGTGGCACGGTTTGGCGGTCCTAGGAAAGAATGAGCTTTAGTGTGATGTGTCTGGATTTCAGCGCAGTGAGGGGTAAGAAGATCGGGAGAGCAATTTGGGGAAATTCATCCTTCTTCTTCCAGGAACGGAAATTGTAGTGTATGTACCCGTCTACCTTTAAGGAAACTATTGTATGTAACCGTTCACCTTTAAGAGAACTACTTTAGGTGTGGCACTACTTGTTTGGCTTCTGTATACTGTAATACCGACGGTGACCACACCGGTATATAAGTGTTGTGGCAGGATTCCTTGGGCAGATTCGCCCTGACCTTCGAATAGTAAAGACCTGTTTGTTTGTTATTCCTGAAGTCTGTGTCGTTATTAACTGTACAACCCACAGACTTTACAGTGGCGACGAGTCCGATCGTACCCTGCGGCGAGACTACCAAAGCAACGAAGAGCGTCGAAGAGAGGCAACCGCCCTTGTCGTTATGCTGGGAGAAAACACGAGGCTGCAGCAATAGAAAGGAGGAAGACTTTAGCAACAAAAGCTTCCATCAGCAACAGGCACTGACTACCCTTCTACCACGGTGCGGAGTGAGCCGATCAGCAGGAAACAAGGCGGCCACGGAGACTGTGAGTAGGGGAAAGTGTAACGAAATCCGGAGGATAAGGGCTGTGCACTCGACCACGGTCGAGGGGGAGCAGAGCTGGTCAGGAAGGCGGGTCCAACGGCGTCGTGAGATAGCCGGACCGCGATCGGCGGGAAAAGCCGGGCAGCGACTGAAGCCACGAAGCGCCGAGACCGGGAGCAGGCGCGGGAAGAGAGAAACTCAGCCGCAGCCGGGGAGGGAAGCACCGGACTGCGTGAGGGCTGGGAGGCGAACGGGAGCCGGGCATGTGGGAGAGGCAGAGCCGACCAAAGGAGGCTGCGCGAGAGCCAGTCCAGCGGCTGAACTGTTCTCCGTGAACGGGGTACCCAGCGCCGGTAGAGCCGTGCGAGCGGGAGAGAAAGACAGAGCCGAGTAAGGGGAGCTGTGCGGAAGCCAGCCCAGCGGCTGAACCTGTCCGCTGTGGGGAAAGCGTACCCCTCCCACCAGGGAAGAAACGCGGGAAGCCGCCATTAGGCGGAGAAGACGACAGACGCGGGAGACCGCCATTGAAGGGGCGGGGAGAGAAGGAAAGAGCGGGAAACCGCCATTTTCGCGGGAAAAACCGCCATCTTAGAAATAAATAAATAATAAATAAGAATTTAAAGAAATACTTGTGCTGCTCCCAAGGAAAGGAAGATGCCTAAGCGAGGGAATATTAACGATTTTAATTCTGAGATAGAAGACTGGGCCACATACGTGGAACGCATCGAGATCTATTGTGAAGCCAACAAAATAGAGGAAGACGACAAAGCGATAACATTGCTAAACTCGATGGGCGCAAAGACATACGGGCTCTTGAAGCATCTACTAGCACCAGCTAAACCGGCGGATCAGACTTTCGAAGGGATTGTGGCTGTTCTGAAGGACCACTTGAACCCCACACCGTTGATGTTGGCTGAACGATTCAAATTCTATGCAAGAACGCAACGGAAAGACGAAAGCAACGCGGAATATTTGGTCGAACTGCGTAGGCTAGCGAAATGCTGCCAGTTCGGAGGGAATCTGACAGAGGCACTGCGAGACAAGTTCGTATGCGGATTGTCCAAGGAAGGGACACAAAAGCGACTACTCGAAGAGAACGACCTCATACTTGACAGGGCTGTCCTTATAGCCGCATCGCACGAAGCCGCAGCGAAAGGAACGGCGGAAATGCAGCTAAAGGCGGCGGCACTCGGGGTGGACCAAATTACCTCAAGTACAACAAAATGCTATCGTTGTGGGAAGACAACACACGACCAGAATCAATGCTGGTTTAAGAACCAAGAATGTAGGAAATGTGGCAAACTGGGTCACATCGCTAAGGTATGCCGGTCAGGGAAGAAGACCAACAACCAAAGGAAGCCACCACAAGAAAAGTACAACAAGGTACACAAGGTGGCTGAGAAGAGTTCAGACGAACAGAATTCAGACTCAGACCCAAACAGCCAGGAGCTGGGTAGTCTGAGAATTCACAATGTGAGTAAGGAAGCTGACCTACAAACTATCTGGGTCATACTAAAAATAGCTGGAGTCCAAGTAAGAATGGAGTTGGACACTGGATCAGCTCTATCAGTCATAAATCGAAGGGACTACCACCGGCTATTCTCTCACATACCCTTAAGAAATACCAAGTTCGTATTGCAGACATACACGGGGCATAAGGTATACCCCATGGGGAAGATAAGAGTCAAGGTGAGAGATAGGGGTAAAGAACACCCAAGAATGAACTTGTACGTATTATCTGAGGGAGGACCACCACTTCTAGGACGAGAGTGGATCAAGAAAATAGACATGGAATGGCACTATCTAAAAGCCATAATGAGTGAGGACTCGGTGCAAGCTATCAGCTCAGATTCTGAAACGGATGACGATAAGACCAACTCAAATATGGAAGACAAGGCTAAAATGAACTTGCCGACTATGGTGGAGAAAACGAAGACATGCATAAAGGCTTATGCTACCGAGAAGAATAAAGCTTCAGAGCAGAACTCCAGTTTGACAGAGAATTCTGAGCCTGTTCAAGTTAAGGACTTATCCACGACGGAAGAACACCGAACTCGGACTCAAACTTATTTCAAAGTACGACAACAATTAGAACAGTTGAGTTACCGTCTCGTACAAGAGATGAAAACAATGGAAAAGTTCTGGGACACCGAATGGGAGAACCTGGAAAGACAGCAGAGGCAGCTAGCTCAAGCAAAGAGCGACCATAGAGCCATCGTGACCAATTACCGATCACATCTCCCTTATGATGTTCAGGAGTTAGAATATTTGCATGATCTAGAGATACAGCATAAAGGCAAACCACGCTACACTGAGGATTTTGTTCTGCAATTGGAGACGGAGCTAGTGCAAGCAAGGTTAAGAGAAGCTGAATCGCAGTGTGCACTTAAAGATATGCAGAAAAAAATCTTGGACATGGAAAAGAGAAATGCCTCTTTACCGGATGTGAATAATGTGGCCATGTTGCAAGAGGAGCTTATAGGGGCGAAACTGAAAGAAGCTAAGCAAAGGATGTTGGAACTTGAAACACAGAACCAAATCAGCAGTAACCAGCTATGTCGAGCAGCGAAGGAGTGCTATGGTCTACATGAGAAGGTGCAATATCTCTCAGCCCAGAATAAGGGACTACTCACTCAGTTAAATGAAAGTAATCGGAAAATGGCTGAGATAGACTGCAAGAATAAAGAAGATTTGATGGCAGTGAGACTTCGAGAGGCAGATAGCATAGCAGCCTTGGCTGAACTCCAACAGGAAATTGCGAAAGAAGCAAATGAAGAGGAATCTTCAGGAAGCCAGGATGTTATTCCAGTTCTTCTCTACGACTCCTTACAAGCAGAGTGTGAGAAGTTGAAAGAACAGTATGAACAGGCCCAGGCTACAATTCTGGAGGGGGTTAACTCGGCAACCTCCGAAAAGCTAGTTTCAGTAGAAGCATATGAACAACTAAAGGTTGAACATGAGCAAGAAGTCCAAAGGCTGCAGGAAATTCTTGATGAGCTCAAGGCCAAGACAGACTCATCGGTAGAAGTTCCATCCATAGATGAGAAATTAGAGGTGAAAGACATGGCAGAACATGAAAGACAAGATGTCCAAGAACTCATAAAAATATTGAAGGAAACCCAAGACAAATATGAGGCGGCAATGTCCGAGGTTCAACAACTTGAAGAACAGATTCAACTGGGAATCCTTTCAGTGGAAGAAAAGGAAACTGTAAGAAACACAGAGACTGTAAGAATGGTCCCTGAACATGAGCTAGAGAGCATCAGGGCGCAACTTTTCCGAGCACTGAAAGCCAAAGTACAAGAGGAAAAGAAGGTGGAAGCATTGGAGGAAAAGGTGGATGAAATGGAGAAGACTCTGATCCACAGTGTTCCCGTGGAAGAGTTAACGGTCAGCCAACTCCTTCATATGCTGAGGGAAAAGACTCTGCAATGGGAACAATCTGAACACGAGCTTCAATCTTCAACGGGAAGGAGTTCGGAGCTCTCAAAAGTTTGGGAAATAGCTGAGGTTGCAAAACAGACTTTACTGGGATGCCAAAAGTACGCTGAATCGCGTCTATGTGAACAACAGAATGTTGAAACAGCTGCTCCAGTAGAAGGATTGAATAGCCCGATCAATCAATCCCCGAGGGAAGGGGAAGTATTGAAATCACAAATGAGGTCATTAGTGAAGGATTTGCAGGAAACCCAGGAAGAGCGGGATGAAGATGAATGCATGAAGAAGTCTTTTCAAGAAAGATGTCTAGGGAAGGAACCACAGTCAGCTAACGTCCAGATGGGTAAGGAGGAAGTAGAAGGCCCTCTCGCTGGCCTAACTCAGGACGAACCCGAATATTACCATGACCTGTTGAGTGACACTGAATATTACGAGGATGTGGTCTGCCCAGTTTGTGATGAAAACTCCCAAAGTGCTGAAATCAGGATGAAACACTTAAGGTCTAAGGAACATAGAGAGTTGGTGGCGCTACAGCTGGCAGCCGAGAAAGGAGCCCCGAGAGTCTCAAAAAGGCAGAAAAGAAAAAGAAGAGGCAGAAGACAATAACTATCTAAAATATTATCACTTCTACCAGCTCAGGAGGGGACCTACGAAAGGAGCTAAATTAGTTGAAAAGTGGGAAATTATCAAGACAGCCAGTTGGTTATAAAAGTCGGCACTGCCGGTTCAACAGGACGAAAGTTCAAGCTGTTACGTCAAGGAAAAGGCTATGGAGGAGTCACACTATCCATGTGAACCGGCTACACCAAAGAGATGTTGTTCGGACCAAGTCAAGATCGGAGACTGAATCTGTGAACTGTTCCCGCAGAGACTGACTTTGTGAACTGTTTCCCACCGAGATTATATCTGTAAAGTGTTTTATATGAAGTTGAAGATATGTATGTTAATGGGACTCTGTAAGTAATAAGCTAAAAAGGGAGGATTGTAGTGTATGTACCCGTCTACCTTTAAGGAAACTATTGTATGTAACCGTTCACCTTTAAGAGAACTACTTTAGGTGTGGCACTACTTGTTTGGCTTCTGTATACTGTAATACCGACAGTGACCACACCAGTATATAAGTGTTGTGGCAGGATTGCTGGGGCAGATTCGCCCTGACCTTCGAATAGTAAAGACCTGTTTGTTTGTTATTCCTGAAGTCTGTGTCGTTATTAACTGTACAACCCACAGACTTTACAGAAATCTCATTGCTGAGCAACGTGATAACCATTTAATCTGAGATGTGAGAACCAAAACAGGCTTAATTTAAAAGCCCCCTCACTCAACATCATGTATAGAGAAAGAACATACTTGCATTTCTATAGCGCCTTTCACAACCTCAGGATGTCCCAAAGCACTTTACAGCCAATGAAGTACTTTTTGAAGTGTCGTCACTGTTGTAATGTAGGAAATGCGGCAGCCAATTTACGCACAGCAAGATCTCACTAACAGCGACGTAATAATGACCAGATAATTGTGTTTTAGTGATGTTGGTTGAGGGATGAATATTGGCCAGGACACCAGGGAGAACGCCCCTGCTCTTCTTCAAAATAGTGGCCCTGGGATCTCTTGCGTCCACTTGAGAGGGCAGATGGCACCTCCAACAGTGCAGCGCTCCCTTGGCACTGTACCGGGAGTGTCAGCCTGGATTTTGTGCTCAAGTCTCTGGAGTGGGACTTGAACCCACAACCTTCTGACTCAGAGGCGAGAGAGAGCTGCCACTGACTCAAGTTGGGGTACAGATTGCATGGCCACATCCCCCTTGGTACCTCACTCAGATCACCTCTTTTCATGTGAGAGAACAGACGACGACCGATTGTCAACAGACTGTTCGACCAAAGGGGCCATCACAATGGACTAGATCCTGATGTCGTCCGATATATGCACATGAGCACCTTCCAGCAGGGGTCGCTAGACATCGATCAGGAGCAGGGACCCTGGCTCGTTCTCACCCCATCACCCCTCGGGAGCACATGGGCTGATTGCAGCACCCCAGGGGAGTCACAGGTGAGATCAGCTGATTCCGCACAGGCCAACAATGAAGCTTGGGATCTTCCTAGTTAATATGGGTCAAAACATTTACACTAATTCTTATGGAGGCGGTGGGGGGGGGGGTATAAAATCTCTTGAGCATCCCCGATTTTAATCGCTCCACCATTGGTGGCCGTGCCTTCAGCCGCCTACGTCCTAAGCTCTGGAATTCCCTCCCTAAACCTCTCCGCCTCTCCTCCTTTAAACCGCTCCTTAAAACCAACCTCTTGGACTGTCCTAATATCTCTTTAACAAAAGCAAAATATTGTGGATGCTGGAAATCTCTTTGTGTGGCTCAGTGACAAATTTTGTTTGATAATGTTCCAGTGAAGCCCCTTGGGACGCTTTACTACGTTAAAGGTGCTATAGAAATACAAGTTGTTGTTGTTAAAGGCATTATAGAAATACAAGTTGTTGTATTTAAAAACCTCAGGCAGTTGTATCCAACCACCACCACCAGATGGCACCAGCGCTCATCTCCTGAAGTCTTGCAACTGATTTTTAAAAGTTGTAAAGACACACTTGCATCGATGCAGCATCGCATAGCAAGGACTCAGTCAATCTACAATGAATTACTTAGAAGTGCAGTCACTGTTGCTGTAAGATTCTATGTAGGCGAACGGGGGTGGGGGGGGCCACCCATTTTGTGCACAGCAAGATCCCACAAACAGCAATCAGATAAACAATCAGTTCAGCCACTTCTATTTTCTGGTGCTTTTAGTTGAGGGAGAGATGTTGGCCAGATAATCTCTTGGATGAGGGGACCGAGTGCAATGTATCCAAGTTTGCTGATGATACAAAGCTCAGTGGGAAAGTAAGCTATGAGGAGGACACAAAGAGGCTGCAAAGGGGATATAGACAGGTTAAGTAAGAACATGGCAGGTGGGGTATAATGTGGAGAAATGTGAAATTATCCACTTTGGTAGGAAAAATAGAAAAGCAGAGTATTTTTTAAATGGTGAGAGATTGGGAAATGTTGGTGTTCAGAGGGACCTGGGTGTCCTTGTGCACGAATCACTGAAAGTTAACATTCAGGTACAGCAAGCAATTAGGAAATCAAATGGTATGTTGGCCTTTATTACAAAAGTATTTGAGTATAAGAGTAAAGACATCTTACTGCAATTATATAGGGCCCTGGTGAGACCACACCTGGAGTATTGTGTACAGTTTTGGTCTCCTTACCTAAGGAAGGATATACTTGCCATAGAGGGAGTGCAACGAAGGTTCACCAGACTGATTCCTGGGATGGGGGGATTGTCCTATGAGGAGAGATTGAGTCGACTAGGTCTATATTTCCTATAGTTTCAAAGAATGAGGTGATCTCATTGAAATGTATAAAATTCTTACAGGACAGATACTGGGAGGATGTTTCCCCTGGCTGGGGAGTCGAGAACCAGGGGTCACAGTCTCAGAATAAGGGGTCGGCCATTTAGGACTGAGATGAGGAGGAATTTCTTCACTCGGAGGGTGGTGAATCTTTGGAATTCTCTACCCCAGAGGGCTGTGGAGGCTCAGTCGTTGAGTATATTCAAGATAGAGATCGATAGGGAATCGAGGGATATGGGGATAGTGCAGGAAAGTGGAGTTGAGGTCAAAGATCAGCCATGATCTTATTGAATGGCGGAGCAGGCTCGAGGGGCCGAATGGCCGACTCCTGCTCCTATTTCTGATGTTCTTGTGTTCACTGGGGAGAATTCCCCACTCGTCCTGGGATCTTTAATGTCTCCCAAACCATTGGAACAGGCTAAGAGAGTCTCAGCTTAACGTCTCATCCAAAAGACAAATTTCATAATTCTCTTCAATACAGGCAATTCAAGAAAACAATAATTTTTTTTTACATGGTATATTGCATTTTTTTTTTTTTTAAAGGCTGACATTTGAAAGAAATTGATCGCATTTGTTAAGAAAGTTAAACTCCCAGTATAATGTAACAGACCTTTGTCCCAGACTAATGCTGTTTTTGGAAATGGCTTGTTCTGTCGAGGAATGGTTTCTTTCGTTTTACGAAAGACTGAGGCTGAGTAAATCAGAGTTTGATTAGCAGACAGACCAGGAATCGCTGTGGAAAAAAGCCTTGTAGGGTGGTGGAAATGTTTTATTTTTAAGTTACATAACCTGAGTTGTTGACTGTACTTTAAAATCGGGAATAGCAAGTTTACGAGCAAAACACAGCAAATATTCCCTCGAACTGCCTTTAGAATAATATTGGCGCGGAATAAAACAATTTTAAAATTATTTCTGAAACCAACCTTGCGAGCAAGAACATCCCTCGCGTATTTTAAGTTAAGTTTGACTTGATTTAACGGGTAAAGGAATTTGCAACCGGTTTAAAGAAAGGGAATAAAAGTTTGGGAACTTTTCCAAAAGTTAGTGAAACTTTCCTGGAAGTTGTTAATTTTGTCTTTGGGACTCGGTGTTTCTTGGCTTTTAAAAAAAAAGTGTCCTCCCAAACTGGAATCTCTCGTGATGTTTTCCTTCCAATAAGGCGGAGAGATTTATGTCTTGAGGGTCTAACCCCAATCTCGGGCTTTACTTTAAGGGCAACAACAAGCGAGGTGGGGAACAGCCGGGCCCGGGCGCATGCGCGGGGCCACTTGTTTTTCTCGACCCGGGAGCTGTCAATCAAGCGGCCGGCCAAGTCCCGCCCTCCCGGCGCTGCCATTGGGCGGCTTGGGGGGACGGCGCGCCGCGCGATTGGCCGGCCGCGCCTGTCAATCTCCGGCACAGCCCGCAGCCCGAGCGCGGAGCAACTATTTAAAGGGACAGACACCCCGGCTGAAAGCAAGTGTCTTGTTGCGCCTAAGTGCAGTCGCAAGGCTTGCATATTTTTTTTTGGGGGGGGGGTTTTGCATTTAATTCAACAACGAGACGGAAAGATGATTCTGAGCAAGTTGAAGCGGTTTTCAATGATGTTGGACAACCCAGACCCCGACTCGGTGCCAGTTTACAGCACTGGGGATGAAGTGTCGGGCAAAGTTGTCCTGGAGCTGGCGTCCGCAATGAAAATCCAGTCTTTAAAGTTGCACACCGAAGGCTCCGCCAAAGTGCACTGGACCGAGTCTCGGAGTGCTGGCTCCAGCACCGCTTACACCCAGAACTACAGCGATGAAGTGGAGTATTACAACAAGAAGGTGAATCTCCTCCAGCTGGGTCAGTATCCCCATCACCGCGTGTATTTATAGCTCAGTTGCATCTTGCTTTGAGAGGAGAGGGACTAGGATTGACTGTGAAGGGTGGAGGGGCATTTTTGCAGGGCAGGGGGTTGAGACTCATTGGAGAGCTCTTTTTCCAAAGAGCCTGCCACAGGCACGATGGGCCGAATGGCCCCCCTCCTGTGCTTGTTTTTTATTTCTATATGAAGTTTCAAGGCAAAAGTGGGGCAGGGGGCACAGTGTGAGGGTACAACCTCTCTGCAGGAAACCAGGGCAGCAGAGGCAATTCCTCTGGTTTCATGCCCAGTGATGCTGTTTCCTTGCCAGTGTGTTACTCCAAAGATCCCCTGGCATTCCTGGAGTTTTGGTCATTACCTGTGTGATACTGAGGCTTTTAGAGCATTTACAAGAAAACAGATAACAAGTTTCGTTTTCATTTTGACTTGCTGATTCGTGGACCTCACCTGATGAAGGAGCAGCGCTCCGAAAGCTTGTGATTTCAAATAAAACTGTTGGACTATAACCTGGTGTTGTGTGACTTCTTACATTTGTCCACCCCAGTCCAACTCTGGTATCTCCACACCATTTAAAAAATAATAGTCTGTGTGTGTGAAGTAACTTTTGAGTTAATATTGTATGTTCCTTCAGTGGTGGTGAACTGTATTCCCTGTGCTGATGTAGACTCTGAATTGCAGCCCTTGTGAAATGAGGTCCTGAGTCTGTCGGCCTTTCACTGGGAGACTGGTTGCTGCAGTTTTGTATTCTCTCGATGCTTTGGACACAGTGAGATGTCATTTTTAATTGTGTAAACACCACCTATTTTAAATTGTGTACAAAGACAAGCCACTCGCCTCTCTGGCTGGGCTGTGCATCAAACCATCCCAGCAATCTTCTGCTTTCTTTCAATCAGCCCTGTTGCTGTTGTTCTTGCTGTTTTAAACCCCCCACCATCAGACCCTGTCTGTTTCACCCTTTAACTGGCTCAGCACCTCAACAGGAGGGTGAACAGTCTAGAATTTTATAAAGGTGCCAACTGCAAATCAAGGGGCTATTTCTTAAGAAATGTTATTAAATAATAAATAACAGCGGACTTTGATTTCTGCACTGGTGACCCGGAAATGCTGGTTTATTGTGGATTTTATGCTCCACCAGAACTAAAACTGGAGCCCAAAGCAAAGTTTGCATCTCTGTCTCTCTCTGTCTGTCTCTCTCTTTCTGTCTCTCTCTTTCTGTCTCTCTCTTTCTGTCTCTCTCTGTCTGTCTGTCTCTCTCTGTCTCTCTCTCTCTCTCTGTCTGTCTCTCTCTCTCTGTCTCTCTCTCTCTGTCTCTCTCTTTCTGTCTCTCTGTCTGTCTGTCTCTCTTTCTTTCTTTCTCTCTTTCTGTTGCTCTGTCTCTCTGTGCCTCTCGCTCGCTCTCTCTCTCTCTCTCTCTTTCTTCTTCTAGTCCTGTATAATCTCAACATTCACATCATTTTTAATCTGAGATCCTTGTCAATCTTTATGCCGGACTCTTAAAGGATCCTGCAGATTGTTTTGCTCAGTTTGCTTTCTGGATTAAAGAAATTGAAAAACTAATCCTTGCATTTAGATAGAGACTTGTCCTGAAATATCTCCCAGCCCCGGCACACACTGGATTCACCTTGGTCCTGTAGGTAGAGGCTGATCCTATAGGTGTGAAGAAGGTGGGGGGGGGGGGGAACGGTTCTGTTTCTGTACATTGATCAACAAGTAAGGGCAGGCCTCTCCCTTTCCAAGGTTTTTTTAATTTCATTTTGGCAATTAGTCATTGTGTAGGCGTAACTGATTGAGAGTGAGAGAATCCAGGAGCAGACAGACTAATAATAAGAGAGAGAGAGAGGAGGAGTCATCGGGTGACGGGCCAAAGCATCACCTCTCTCCAGACCCTGCTCCAACATTTAATGAGAATCGGGGCATAGTTAAAAATCAGCCCACAAATCCTCCAATGACAGAGGTTTTTTTAACTTATTTAATTTATCTCTTTGCATCCTTTTATTTCCTCCTTTTCACCACGGAATAGGAATTGTGGCGGACTGTCTCTCTCCTCCCTCCCTGGCGCCGAGGGCCTGAGGCTAATTGTAGCCCCCCACGCCCCACCCCTGTGTCCCCATCGCCATCTGGGATGAGCTGAGCCAACCCATCACAGAACGTAACTGCAGCACTGGGATCTTGCTGATCTGGTATGGTCCATCGTACAGGGTGCTTACCAACTGACAGTACCCCACCCGCTCATCGTATGGGATGTGGGCACCCATGAAACCCTCCCCTCTATTGACTGGTATAAAGGTGGTTAAGGCTATGCGTGCCTACGTCGCGGCCTGTCGGACTGTTGCTCAGCTCTGCGAATCCCCCCGCTACTTCACGCCGCTCTCTCTAAGGGAAGAGCGCAAAGATACGAAAACAATGACATCGCCATCCTGACAGACTGTTAATCAGCCCTGCGAATCCTTCCACTACTTCATGCCATTCTCTCCAAGGGGAAGAGAGCACCAAGATAGGAAAAACAAATTAGATAAATTGAGCTTACAATTTCACATCCCACATCCTGCAACTCTTTGGATCCCAGCACTGAACGAGTTGAGTGAGGTGACGGCGGTTTCACTCATGCTGTTCTCCCGCTCCAGGCCTAACTACAGGCCTGCCCAGTGAATGATTACTGGAACCCGGTTGACCTTGCATTGTGGTGGTTTTTGATTAACCAGGGATGAAGATAATAGTAATTATGGGTAATTAATAACCCACCCTGTGTGCAACCTAGGAACAGGAGGAGGCCATTCTGCCCCTCGAGCCTGTTCCGCCATTCAATTAGATCACAGCTGATCTGTATCTTAACTCCATCCACCCGCCTTGGTTCCATAACCCTTAATACCCTTCCCTAACAAAAATCTATCAATCTCAGTTCTGAAATTTTCAATTGCCCCCCAGTTCCCGATTTCCACCACCCTTTGTGTGAAGAAGTGCTTCCTGACGTCACCCCTGAACGGCCGGGCTCTAATTAAGGTTCTGCCCCCTTGTTCTGGACTCCCCCCACCAGAGGAAATAGTTTCTCTCCTATCTACCCTGTCTACAACACAATGAGCAACACCAGACTCAATCCCACTGCCATCCTGGGTTCGGCAAATACCAGGACCAAAACCCGCACCCCCATCTTGCACGCTATCCAGGACAGCACTGTAACAATCCTCTCGCCTCCAACCCCTCTCTCTCTGGTCGATCCTACCACGCTCATTGCTCCTTGAAACATGTCCTCCCCCCCCAGCTCCGTATCCCCCCAGCTCCGTATCCCTTGTCCTATGCTCTCCCTGAAACCGAGATACATTGCACTTTCTCCTACTCTAAAACACCATTGGACTCCTTGCCTCCTTCAGTCTTCCTTTTCCTCCTAGCGGCTTTGAGGACCCAAAGCTTGGGAGTCGCCTAACCGACCCCACCCGACTCCCGTCGCCTTCCCTAAAGCCTCTTTGTGGCCCGGTGTCCTTCACCTGGTTTCTCGACACGAACGTGATAATCCCTCTTGTTGACACTCTTGTGACTCATCACTCGATCGTATCATTGCCACTCGGGCAGAGGTCAGTTGGCAGAACTTGGGAATTATTCGGTCCGCTGCATTTTAGCTCTGTCTGGCATCACGCCAATGACCTTCACTCCCTGTGGAATGTGGGTGGCTAACCATCCGGAACATTCCGACAGAGCTGACCCCGCCAAGAGGGTCCTAAGGCCGTCGAATCGCTTAAAAAACCAAAAAAAACAAGCAAACTTGCGATTCTCCCATTGATGGTGGGACCCACCTCTGTTAACCGACCTGGTGTGTGGAGATCCTTAGATTCAGCTTCAAGGCGGGCGATGGAAGCATTGGCATGTTTTAGCTGGTGCCCGTCAATTTCTTCTAATTACATCAGCCTCCTTGTTGCTAAGGCAACCCAATTTGACAAGAAACAAACGAGCCCAAAAATATCCTTGTCTGGATGAGGCAAGGCACCTTTCTTCAGCAAGACCACCCTGTGTCATCTAACTTGGGGGGAGGTGTTGGGGGAGCGGGGGAAGCGATGTGGTGTGATTTTTTTTTTTTTTAAATCAACCATTGGTGAGCAGGCCACATCAAACTGGACTTCCATTAAGATGGGGTTCAGCAACTGGAGGTTCTACCTGGTTACAGTAGACAGTTTAACTCCATCCCCTTCCCCTCCCCCAATGGTAATTGGATGAAAACAAAACTACGGTGTTAAGTTTGAAGTTGTGATTTCCTGATTGTGACACTGTACAATGTCCTAGTGCTGGGTGCATGGCCAAAGTTTCTACAGCGCCTTTCACGACCTCAGGACATCCCAAAGCGCTTCACAGCCAATGAAGTACTTTTCTGAAGTGGAGTCACTGTTGTAATGTAGGCAACGCGGCAGCCAATTTGTGCATAGCAAGCTCCCACAAACAGCAATGTGATAATGACCAGATAATCTGTTGGTGATGTTGGTTGAGGGATAAATATTGGCCAGGACACCGGGGAGAACTCCCCTGCTCTTCTTCGAAATAGTGGCCGTGGGATCTTTTACATCCACCCGAGAGAGCAGACAGGGCCTCGGTTTAACGTCTCATCCGAAAGACGGCACCTCCGACAGTGCAGCACTCCCTCAGCACTGCACTGGGAGTGTCAGCCTAGATTATGTGCTCAAATCTCTGGAGTGGGACTATGAACCCACAACCTTCACAAGGGGAAAGTGTTGAGGAGTCAGTGTCTCCTTTTATGACTGGGTGCTTGTGTGACTGTGCGGTTGGTTGGGGTAGTACTGACCCAGTGCATGTGGTAATAACGCGTGACGTGCAGTTTTTATATTTTTTTGGTTATTTCCCTCTGTCTCTCTCCTCGCTGTGGGACAGCCTCCATCGCAGCTTTGTTCCCCGAGCGCTCAAACTAACGCATCAGCACGACGACATCTAATGATGTGAGCCATTGATTTTAAAGGTTTGCCTTTTCCTTTTCAGATAACGGTGAACTTACTGTTCTCCAGGCTGGTCGACACGAGTTCCCGTTCAGCTTCCAACTTCCCGAAGAGTGAGTATCCTAACTCCTTGCTAATGTAGAGTTCCGAGACCGATTGAGGGCAATTGCTTCCCTGTTGAGCCACCCTTTAGATCCCTGGACTCTAAGCTGCTATAGTAGATGGTGGGGGAGGAGGCTTTAATCGACAAGAGGCCCACGACCTTTGCTTTTCTTGTTCCAATCATTGGCCCCTACCACATCTTCCTAATGGCTTCTGGGCAAATGCAACTGGCCATCTTAGTGTTGAGCTGTCTATGCCAAAAGCCTGCGGAGCACCAAGATTGACAATAGTTGGGAGAAAGTCCGGAATTAGCGATTATTTGACACTAAGAGCTAGATTGTCTGAGAAAGGGAAGACTGAGGCAGGTGAGCAGGTCCACAGTGACTAGGTCCTTGGGAAGAGGAGGATGCGATGAGTTTGATCTCAATGTGGCGAGGAGGAAAAGCGTGTGGGACTGTAGCAGGTGAAGCCTGAGAGATGTTTCCCCAGTTAGTCCCCCCACTGAAGGAAGCAGACACTGCTCCAGAAAATGTTTCCATTATTAATCTTGCAATTTGTGCCAGGTTTTTGTTTTCCGCTGTGTTTTTTAACGTGTGGGTTTTATGTTTCCCCCTCCCTCCTCACCTGTAGGAACCTGGTGACATCCTTCGAGGGAAAGCACGGAAGCGTGCGGTACTGGGTCAAAGCCAAGCTCCACCGCCCGTGGGCCACCGTTAAGAAAATCAAACGGGAGTTCACGGTGATTGAGCCCATCGACATCAACACCCCCTCGTTGCTGGTAAGCGAACCCCCCACCCCCCATCCCCACCATCAACGTGTTCACTGTGGGGATCCAGGGATTGTGGTCCACTGTGTGTATCTTGCCATTACCTCCAGGGGGCTGGAATACAAAGGGATGGCAGTTATACTACAGTTGTATAAAGCTCTGGTCAGACCCCACCAGGGTTCAGTCCTGGGCCCCGCCCCTCGGGAAGGATATATTGGCCTCGGAGGGGGAGCAGCGCAGATTCACCAGGATGATACCGGGGCTAAAAGGGTTAAATTCCGAGGCCAGGTTGCACAGACTGGGCTTGTATTCCCTCGAGTTTAGAAGATTAAGGGGTGATCTGATCGAGGTGTTTAAGATGATTAAAGGAGTTGATCGGGTCGAGAGAGAGAAACTATTTCCTCTGGTGGGGGGAGTCCAGAACAAGGGGGCAGAACCTTAAAATTAGAGCCAGGCCGTTCAGGGGTGATGTCAGGAAGCACTTCTTCACACAAAGGGGGGTGGAAATCTGGAACTCTCTCCCCGCCTCCACCCCCCCCCCCCCCCCCAAAGCTGTTGAGGCTGGGGGTCAATTGAAAATGTCAAAACTGAGATTGATGGTTTTTGTTGGGTAAGGGTATTGAGGGTTACGGAACCAAGGCGGGTGGATGGGGTTAAGATACAGATCAGCCGGGATCTATTGGAATGGTGGAACAGGCTCAAGGGGCTGAATGACCAACTCCTGTTCCTTTGATCCTACCAAGAGACCATCCCCATTGGCATTGCTTGGTTTGCACCAGCTCTGCACCCACCATGTCTTTTTTTAAAAGGGTGTCTTCCCTTTCTGAATAGTCCTTTTTAAAAAGAAAATTGGAAAACTCTGATTTGTGGAAGGGAGCAACTTGGGAGGGTCCTTAATAATTATGGAGTACAGTGCACTTTTGGAGAAAACTCTCGTATCCTTTTGGATAGAGGAAACTTAAATGGGTGGGTAGAGTCCATGATAGGGGAGAGTGTACATGGGCTGTGGAGGAGATTGAATGGGTGGGTAGAGTCCATGATCGGGTAGAGTGTACATGGGCTGTGGAGGAGATTGAATGGGTGGGTAGAGTCCATGATCAGGTAGAGTGTGCATGGGCTGTGGGAGGAGATTGAATGGGTGGGTAGAGTCCATGATCGGGTAGAGTGTGCATGGGCTGTGGGAGGAGATTGAATGGGTGGGTAGAGTCCATGATAGGGGAGAGTGTACATGGGCTGTGGGAGGAGATTGAATGGGTGGGTAGAGTCCATGATCGGGTAGAGTGTACATGGGCTGTGGAGGAGATTGAATGGGTGGGTAGAGTCCATGATAGGGGAGAGTGTACATGGGCTGTGGGAGGAGATTGAATGGGTGGGTAGAGTCCATGATCGGGTAGAGTGTACATGGGCTGTGGAGGAGATTGAATGGGTGGGTAGAGTCCATGATCGGGTAGAGTGTACATGGACTGTGGAGGAGATTGAATGGGTGGGTAGAGTCCATGATCGGGTAGAGTGTACATGGACTGTGGAGGAGATTAAATGGGTGGGTAGAGTCCATGATCGGGTAGAGTGTGCATGGGCTGTGGGAGGAGATTGAATGGGTGGGTAGAGTCCATGATCGGGTAGTGTGTACATGGGCTGTGGGAGGAGATTAAATGGGTGGGTAGAGTCCATGATCGGGTAGAGTGTACATGGGCTGTGGGAGGAGATTGAATGGGTGGGTAGAGTCCATGATCGGGTAGAGTGTGCATGGGCTGTGGGAGGAGATTGAATGGGTGGGTAGAGTCCATGATAGGGGAGAGTGTCCAGGGGCTGTGGGAGGAGATTGAATGGGTGGGTAGAGTCCATGATAGGGGAGAGTGTGCATGGGCTGTGGGAGGAGATTGAATGGGTGGGTAGAGTCCATGATCGGGTAGAGTGTACATGGGCTGTGGGAGGAGATTGAATGGGTGGGTAGAGTCCATGATCGGGTAGAGTGTGCATGGGCTGTGGGAGGAGATTGAATGGGTGGGGAGAGTCCATGATCGGGTAGAGTGTACATGGACTGTGGGAGGAGCGGGATTGATGAGGTAACGGGCCTTTTCTCATTCTCTGTGCCTTAAGATTCTCGCCTTTCCTCCCACTAGGCTCCCCAGGCAGGTACAAAGGAGAAGTTGGCTCGTGTCTGGTACTGTAACCTCGGTCACGTGTCCCTGACAGCAAAAATTGACCGGAAAGGCTACACACCAGGTAACGGAATTTTCGCAAAACATCTTTGTTAGTAAAGAAAAACTTTCATTTCTCCAGCGCCTTTCAGGACGTCCCAAAGCGCTTTACAGCCAATGAAGTACTTTTGAAGTGTAGTCGCTGTTGTAATGTGGGAAACGCAGCAGACAATTTGAGCACAGCAAGCTCCCACAAACAGCAATGAGATGATAACTAAATAATCTGTTTTAGTGATGTTGGTTGAGGGATAAATATTGGCCCCAGGACACCGGGGAGAACTCCCCCTGCTCTTCTTCGCGGGGGGGGAGTCCAGTACAAGGGGGCACAAACTTAAAATTAGAGCCAGGCTGTTCAAGGGTGGATGCTGGGGTCAATTGGAGTTTTCAAGACTGAGATCGATAGATTTTTTTGTTAAATAAGGGTATCGAGGGATGTGGAGCAAAGGCAGGTGAATGGAATTGAGATACAAGCCAGCCGTGATCTGCTAGAATGGCGGAGCAGGCCCGAGGGGCTGAATGGCCTCCTCCTGTTCCTATAGAGATGTGAAACACAAGGCAGAAGAGGCGCAGGAATGGCTTTTTGAAGAGTGATCGTGTGTGTGTCTGGGGCAATTTTAACCTAATCCGCCCCTCGGGGAATCTGACGAGATCGGGTGCGGCGCTTGTTTTACACGTCAATGGTGAGCACTATTGGGCGTTCCACCCCATCCCCCGGGCTCCCCGCCCGGTGAGTCCGGTTAAGATTGCCCCTGTGTGTGCGCGCGCGCGCGACTGCAGCCTCATGGCGCTAACCCTGAATTTGTTTCCCCAGGTGAGGTGATCCCCATCTTCGCCGAGGTGGACAATTGCTGCTCCCGCACGGTGATGCCCAAAGCGGCCATCATCCAGATGCAGACCTTCATCGCCAGGGGGACGATGAAGCAGAAGAAATCGGTGGTGGCGACCCTGCAGGGAGAGGGGGTCGCCCCCCGGAAGAGGGGCTCGTGGCACGGCCGCCCCCTGAAGATCCCGCCCGTGTCCCCCTCCCTCCTCCAGTGCCGGGTGATTCGGGTGGAGTACACACTTCGGGTAAGTGTCCCGGGGTGAGTCGCTGGTATTGGGGGGCCTGCACTCGTGTAGGGGGAGAGCGCAAGAGAGAGAGTGTGAGAGCGAGCGGAGGGAGGGGGAGAGAAAGCGAGCAGATGGGGGGAATAAATTATTTTCTTTTTTTCCGCTCTCTGGACTGAGGCTTTTTGTAATCGGAGGAATCGTTTTGTTTGACCATTTCAGGTTTATGTTGAAATCCCGGGGACATCCAAACTCTCCCTGGAGCTGCCCCTGGTAATCGGGACAATCCCCCTGCACCCGTTCGGCAGCCGCTCGTCCAGTGTCGGGAGCCAGTACAGTATGGAAATAGACTGGCTGCCCCTCGCCCTCCCGGAGAGACCAGAGCGTAAGTACGCCTTGTCCTACGTGAGACACAGAAGGACTATCGCGGTGGGATTGTAGCAGCGAGATTCCGTGCTCGTAGAACCCTGGCCCACACGCCGTCATGTGTTGAATGCTGTACCTTGTAGCCTTTCGCCACGCCCCCCCCGCCCCATCCCAATTTCTCCTCCCTCTCTCCTGAATGTCCTGGTGTGCAGAGGCTCCAACCATCCTCGCGCCACTGTCCATTCCTCATGCCCAGCTATTCGCTCATCGGGCGAAAGGTCGGATCCAAGCCCCATGCCCAGCAGGAATGTGGGGAGAGGCAGCAAGTGGTCAGGGGACCCCAGTAGCAGACAGCTCCTGGAGGGGAGGAGGGGAGCAGCTAGCGGACAGCTACAAAAAAATAATGAAAAAGGCCAATGGAATGTTGGTCTTTATCTCGAGGGGCTGAATACAAAGGGAAGGAAGTGAAGCTTCAGTTGTACAGAGCTCTGGTTGGACTGTATCTGGAGTAATCGCGTTCAGTTCAGGGCCCCGCCCCTCGGGAAAGATATATTGGCCTCGGAGGGGGAGCAGCGCAGATTCACCAGAATGATACCGGGGCTAAAAGGGTTAAATTCCGAGGACAGGTTGCACAGACTGGGCTTGTGTTTCCCTCGAGTTTAGAAGATTAAGGGGTGATCTGATCGAGGTGTTTAAGATGATTAAAGGAGTTGATCGGGTCGAGAGAGAGAAACTATTTCCTCTGGTGGGGGGAGTCCAGAACAAGGGGGCTTGACCTTAAAATTAGAGCCATGCCGTTCAGGGGTGATGTCAGGAAGCACTTCTTCACACAAAGGGTGGTGGAAATCTGGAACTCTTCTCCCCCCCCCCCCCCCCCCCCCCCCCCAAAAAGCTGTTGAGGCTGGGGGACAATTGAAAATGTCACAACTGAGATTGCTAGATTTTTGTTGGGCGAGGTTATTAAGGGTTACGGAACCAAGGCGGGTAGATGGAGTTAAGATACAGATCAGCCGTGATCTAATTGAATGGCGGAACAGGCTCGAGGGGCTGAATGGCCTCTTCCTGTTCCTATGAGAAGTGGGGAGTGACCCCTTGACTACAGCAACAGTCCTTGTCTATCACCTTCCAGGCTTTGTCGCTAACCTCTGTCCCTGGCTCCCGTCACCCCTCGCTGGTGGACTGCGGGAGAGTTCGGTTCCTTTAGACTTACAGGATGTTTTTTTGTCTAATTTCCAACCCCATCCACCTTCCAGATTTGCCTTGACGTCAATCTGGTTCTATTTCAGCTCCCCCCGATTATTCGGAGGTGGTTTCCGATGAACAAATTGGCCAGACGGACCAAAGACTGTCCATCCCGGAGGATGAGGAAGAGCTAGGGGGAGTGCTGGAGCGTCCCTTCTTTGCCTATGTGCAGGAGTTCCGATATCGCCCTCCGCCCATTTACTCAGAGGTAAGATCTGACAAACCTTTTCTTGCAAAGTATTTACAGCACAGAAACAGGCCATTCGGCCCAACTGGTCCGTGCCGGTGTTTCTGCTCCACACGAGCCTCCTCCCACCCCTCTTCACCTCACCCCGTCAACATATCCTTCTATTCCTTCCTCCCTCGTGTCTTTATCCAGCTTCCCCTTAAATGTATCTATACTATTCACCTCAACCACTCCCTGTGGTAGCGAGTTCCACATTCTCACCACTCTCTGGGTAAAGAAGTTTCTCCTGAATTCCCGATTGGATTTATTAGTGACTGTCTTATATTGATGGCCCCTAGTTCTGGTCTCTCTCGCAAGTGGAAACATCTTCTCTACGTCTACCCTATCGAACCCCTTCCTAATCCTAAAGACCTCTATCAGGTCACCCCTCAGCCTTCTCTTATCTATCGAAAAGAGCCCCAGCCTGTTCAATCTTTCCTGGTGGGTATAACCTCTCAGTTCTGGTATCATCATTCTAATAAATCTTTCTTGCACCTTCTCCAGTGCCTCTATATTCTTTTTATAATCTGGAGCCCAGAACTGTGCACAGTGCTCCAAGTCTGGTCTAACCAAGGTTCGATACAAGTTTAACATCACTTCTCTGCTTTTCAATTCTGTCCCTCTAGAAATGACCCCCAGTGCTCGGTTTGTTTGCTATTGTTTCTGGCCTTGTTAACCTGCATTGTCACTTTCAGTGATTCGTGTTTCTGTTCCCCCAGAATCTCTTCTGTTTCTAAAGTGTCGGTTCCTCTTGTGGAACGTGCTCCTAGCCAGCACTCTCACACACGTCTTTCCTTTTGTGTTTTTTTTTAAGATTGATCCTCACCCTCAGAGATCGGACATGCGTCGCCGATGTATGACCTGCTGAAGAATTCACCATGGCGTGCAAACCAAGAAAGAAGAGAGATTTAAAAACTGCTTTGAGGGCCTTGGGACTCTTCCCGGGCACCTTGAGAGCAAATTCAGGATACTGCCCTCCGTAGAGGAACAGGGCCAACCGTTGTAAAGGGGCAGAGAGGAGAATGACCTCTGACCTCTGACCTCTGTGGAGACGGCACGCGTCAGATTGGGATCCTCAACCCATCTTTTTGCCTCTTGCCGTACTGTTTGCCGTCTCCTTTGGGCGCTCTGTTCTGCCGAGTTCAGCGTCTGATCAAACCGTTCCATGCCGCCGCCATCTTCGGCGGATCCGATGGGCTGACGTGGCAGGACGGGCGAAGGGGGGGGACCTTCTGCGTCTTGGCTGCGTGCGGCGGTTAAACCTGGCCCGACCTCCATCCCCCTCCTGCCGACTGTCGGGCTGTGTGTTCGTCTTTGCCGGAGCTTGCTGCTGTTCTGCTTTGCGCCTCCAACTCGTACAAAGGGGGGGGTGTCGAACACGCCCGAGAACGTGGCGGGGGCGGGGGGCGGGGAGGAGGCGGGGGCTTGTGGGCACGCTCCGGGGTGCGTCTGCCTTGGTGTCAGCTCCTGTGCCTCTACCGAAAGCTCAGGGGGCCACCCCAGGTTAAGAAGCCAATGTTTGGGAGTTTGCGCAGGTTAGGTATTGTGACACTGCCACGCAAATCCTGCCAGATTTACTTCCTCGCTCTGTCTTAAAGCCAAGTTATTTAAAAAAAGGAATTTTTCGTTAATTATACCTCCGTGTAATTCCCTTTGACCCAGTCCAAAGTCCATGAAGCCCCTCTTGAGTGTCAAACCTGGGGGGCGGCTGGGGTGTGGGGTGTGGCTCACGCAGGACATCTCGAGCATGTAAAGATGAGTTCTTTCAGAGCCATGATTAATAACCATTTGTATTCATGTCGTGCCTTTTACGTTTAAAAAAAAAAAAAAGTCCCAGGTTTTTCACGGATAGGCGTAAGGAGAAATGGACAGCGAATCAGGAAGGGAGCGATTAGGAGAGCTGATTGGTCAGAGAGGTGGGTTTTGAGCAGGTTTTTAAGCAGGGGGAGAGAGGGGTGGAGAGGCAGAGAAGGTTTTGGGAAGGAATTCTAGAGAGTTAAGAGGAGGGGGTCACGCAAGTTAAGAAAGTATTGCTGCCCGATGGTGACCAAACATGGTCATTCACGGTAACGCTAATTCATGTGTCACAACGATCGTGGGATCTTCAAAACTGTAATGATTTGGTTTCTCGGTGTCTCTGTTAACACATTAAGGGCCTTTATTGTAAATAATGTGTAATGGGACACATAAGGAGAGAGAGAGCAACATGACTGCGCCCGTGAACTGGCCTTCTCCATTATTGTGGTGCTGGAGCTGGGCTTGCAACGCGACCAGGATCCGAGGCCTCACCAGGCCTCTTGTCTGCCTTTAGAGAGGAGGAGCTTTCTCTCTCGGCATTTACTCCACAAATTCAGCAAGGAACTGAGATCTGTTGATATTTTGGCCTTGATTTTTTTTTGTCTGTAATCTTGCCTATTTGGGGGTTTTTTTTGTTCAGAAGAAGAGTTGATTCTTGGAAGAGCTGAGATTACAACTCACCATGATGGGCGAGTGGTGCTCCAGTGGGTGGGGTTATAGTGGCCAACCCGCCATGATTGTCCAGGAGTCTGCAGGAATTAAAGATTAATCTCCAGGGAACTGCTACGAGCAAAAACACGGGGAGAAAAATCATAGGTGCATTTAGATAAAAGCAAAAAGTGTATTTTTTTTCTCCTTGGGAACATTTATTGGTTATAAAAAATATGGACGGCGGCATCAAAAGGCCGTCCATCAAACATCGTCCAATTAGAGGGTGACGAAGAGTCTGTTCGCTTTCCGATTGGCCGTTAGGGGGGGAGGCGGGGCCGCCGCGAGGATGAGGGCGTGTCGGGTGGCCAATGGCGGGAGAGCGGGGGCGGGGCGGTTGGAGACAGCAGGTCACGTGATGAAACCTCCAGGAGTACGTCCAATCAGAGCTGGCGCCTCTGAGATTTGGGGGAGAGTTACGGGAAATGTTTCCAGTTGTCATGCGGAGGAAGATTGAACATAAATCCGTCTTCCATTTGTGTATAAAATCCTACATGTTTTTCAGACTGTTCGATTGTGTCTTTTTTTGTAAAAAAGAAGATATTTTTGTAATATTTTTCTTTACAATAAAATACTGTAAGATAACCGTCCCTGGGATTTGGCCTTATTATCTTGTCTGATTGGCTGATATTGTTAACGGAAGTTCTTGAAGCTGCCTCGCGCCCCCCCCCCCCCCACTGGCTCAGTTGGTACGTGCGTCATCCAGTGTGGTACTGAGCCCTGATGTGGAGATGTGGACTGGGGTGGACAAATGTGCAAAGTTACACAACACCAGGTTATAGTCCAACAGCTTTATTTGAAATCACAAGCTTTCGGAGCGCTGCTCCTTCGTCAGGTGAAGGGAAGAGATGCATAAAAACACAGCTTATATAGTCACAGAACACTGCCAGATGATTACAGGTAATCTTTCTAACTGCCCTTTATCACACCTCGGCAGAGAGATAATCACAGCAATCAAAGGTGTGAATGGTGTCCAAACAGGTCAGTCAGGAAAACATTACATCAAAGAACAATGAGGTGGGGTCACCAATGAGGTGAGCCCAACTGAGTGGGCTCCATCCCCTGACTGCGAAGGGTTGGGTCAACCTCTGCCTGGGCTGTGGCCCTGAACTAATATAGCTAGGCTCCGAGCCCCTGGACTAGGGAGATGGGAAGGATTACCCGGGGCTCCTGCTCCTGGTCGCTCGAGCCCCTTGACTCCCGCTGGGAGATGTAATGCTTGGTTGAGAGCAGGATCAGCTTCGGTTACGATGGCCCCTGTGGTCAAATAGCCCACTGACCCTCATCGACGAGGTTCGCACAAAGCATGGGCAGCGACCCGTTATTAAGATCGAACGTTGGAACAGGAGGAGGCCATCCAGCCCCTCGAGCCTGTTCCGACAATCAATTAGATCATGGTTGATGTACATCTCAACTCCATTTACCTGCCATTGTGCCACATCCCTTGACATCCTTGCCCAACAAAACTCTATCGATGTCAATCATTAAAATTTCAATTCGCCCCCAGGATCCACAGCTTTTTGGGAGTGTTCCAGATTTATACGACCCTTTGGCCTAGAAATTCACTTTGGGGCGGCCAGCTCGCTCGCGCCCAAAAGTTAGCGCTGGGCGGGGAGCCATTAGCGATCGTCAGATATTCAGTGTTTGCGCCCCAATTCGGAACCGGGCGCTATACCAGGGTGTGCCCGCCTCCGCTTGGGGCGCTGACACTGAATTTCAGCGCTCTTGGCGCCGCTGCGCCAGCCGCTGCGGTACTGCAGGCCTCCTCCTCTTAAGGGGGAGCTGCCTGCAACGGGGAGATCGCCGCTGGAGAGTGCCGGCAAATGAGCCCGGCACCACGGAGAAGTGCCGGGTTCGCGGAAAGCAGCCGGCAATGCCGCGGGGGGGGGGGGGTGGAGGAGGCCGGGGAAGGAGGTGCGGGCAGGCGGCCGCCGAAAAAGCGGCCGGCCGCACCTTCCCCTTTAAAGCGCCCCACTAAGGCAGCAGGACGGCCCCGTTTTCTGGTCGCTGTTTGCGGCTGCTTCGGAGGAGGCGGCCGCTACTAAATATGGGGATCGGGCCGGTTTCGGGGCGGAACCGGGGCACTGTGCACACCGATGACGTCATCGGTGCCGGCGCAGCGCTAACGGCTACCGCCGCCAATACCGCTGCGCTGAATATCAGCGCAAACTCATTTTTGGCGCAGAAGCCCTCTTTAGGCGGTAACTGGCCGCAAAGCTGGCAGCGCCTTAATGAATTTCTAGGCCTTTGTGTTTAAAAAAAACAAAAAATCCATTGTGCTAAATATTGCAGAGAGCGAGATACCTGTGGACGTACCAACTGCCTTGGTTGGCTTTTGAGGTGGCTGTTTAGGTTGGTGAGGAGCAAACACTTGATTCCATTTGTCCACAGTTGACCAATCCCATTCATTGTGATCTTTTAGCAGAAGCCCATGGGTGTCACATCAATGGGGTGACCTTTTAATTTTAAAGAAAAAATATTGCATTTCTATAGCACCTTTCACGACCTCCCAAAGCACTTTACAGCCAATGAAGTACTTTTTGAAGTGGAGTCACTGTTGTAATGTAGGAGACGCAGCAGCCAATTTGCGCACAGCAAGCTCCCACAAACAGCAATGTGATAATAACCAGATAGCCTGTTATTTGAGAGACAAATATTGGCCCAGGACACTGAGGAGAACTCCCCTGCTGTGGGATCTTTTACGTCCACCTGAGAGAGCAGACAGGGCCTCGGTTCATCCGAAAGGCGGCACCTCCGACAGTGCAGCACTCCCTCGGTACTACACTGGGAGTGTCAGCCTGGATTTTTGTGCTCAAAACTCTGGAGTGGGACTATGAACCCACAGCCTTCTGACTCAGAGGTGAGTGTGCTAGCCACTGAGCCACAGCTGACACTGACCGCAGGATCTGAAGGCGGTCTGCTTTTCTCCATAAGTAATGAAACTATGGAAATGTGCAGCTTTGCAATGTGCAATTTCATTAATGGGTTGCTAATGCCAGGGGCAAAAAAGACACTTCAATGTTTGTCAGAAGACAAAAAAGAATTTCAGCCCTGCTCCCAAGTTCCTATAACTCAGCAATTCTCGGGCTTAAAGTACGTAATGAGGTAATGCACAGAAAGTTCCTTTCGCTGTTTGTGACTTGAGGACAGTTCACTCGGATACAGTTCCCCTCACAAATAACAAACTTCCACCTTGTTTTCAAACCCCTCCATGACCTCGCCCCTCCCTATCTCTGTCATTTCCTCCAGCCCTACAACCCTCTAATTTTGTTGCCTTGCAACGCTCCTGTGAAGCACCTTGGGACGTTTTACTACGTTAACGGTGCTATATAAATACAAGCTGTTGTTGTTGTTGTTGAGATCTCTGCGCTCCTCCAATTCTGGCCTCTAGAGCATCCCCCGATTTCCATCGCTCCACCATTGGCGGCCGTGCCTTCAGCTGCCTGGGCTCCGAGCTCTGGAATTCCCTCCCTAAACCTCTCCACCTCGCTACCTCCCTCTCCTCCTTTAAGACGCTCCTTAAAACCGACCTCTTTCCTGTCCTAATATCTCCTTATTTGGCTTGGTCTCAAATTTTGTTTGATAATCGCGCCTGTGAAGCGCCTTGGGACGTTGTACTGCGGTAAAGACGCTATATAAATGCAAGTTGTTGATCCTCGCTTCATTTCACTTCCATTTTGAAAAGAATACAAGCTGCGACAGGCTGTGTAAACTTCCCCTCCTCATTCCCAGAAACAGCTGCTGTCCCATATGTGTGGTTTATAAGGTCAGAAATGGGGATGTTCGCTGATGACTGCACAGTGTTCAGTGCCATTCACAACTCCTCAGATAATGAAGCAGTCCATGCCTGCATGCAACAAGACCTGGACGACGTTCAGGCTTGGGCTGATAAGTGGCAGGTAACATTCGCACCACAGAAGTGCCAGGCAATGACTATCTCCAACAAACGAGAGTCTAACCACCGCCCCTTGACATTCAATGGCATTATCATTGCCGAATCCCCCAGCATCAACATCCTGGGGGGTCACCATTGACCAGAAACTTAACTGGACCAGCCACATAAATACTGTGGCAACAAGAGCAGGCCAGAGGCTGGGTATTCTACGGCAAGTGTCTCACCTCCTGACTCCCCAAAGCCTTTCCACCATCTACAAGGCACAAGTCAGGAGTGTGATGGAATACTCTCCACTTGCCTGGATAAGTGCAGCTCCAACAACACTCAAGAAGCTCGACACCATCCAGGACAAAGCAGCCCGCTTGATTAGCACCCCATCCACCACCTTAAACATTCACTCCCTCCACCACCGGCGCACCGTGGCTGCAGTGTGTACCATCTACAAGATGCACTGCAGCAACTCGCCAAGGCTTCTTCAACAGCACCTCCCAAACCCGTGACCTCTACCACCTAGAAGGACAAGGGCAGCAGGCGCATGGGAACACCACCACCTGCAAGTTCCCCTCCAAGTCATACACCATCTTGACTTAGAAGTATATCGGCCAATCCTTCATCATTGCTGGGTCAAAATCCTGGAACTCCCTCCCTAACAGCACTGTGGGAGCACCTTCACCACACGGACTGCAGTGGTTCAAGAAGGCGGCTCGCCACCACCTTCTCAAGGGCAACTAGGGATGGGCAATAAATGCTGGCCTTTCCAGCGACGCCCAGATCCCATAAGCAAATTTTAAAAAAATCTGACTGTCCACATGTACATCAACCCCAACACAGTCAACCCCGAGATCATCACTGTGAGGGGAGCATGGGAGGAGGGGGGGCATTATCTGCAGTCCACACCGAGAGATCTGTGTCGTTCTGATCTCGCATTTCTCATTATCCCACATTGCAAAGTCTGCAGAGGACAATTACTGCAGCGAGGATTTTTTATTTTCTACAAGTCATGTAAGCATGATCAATAATCGAGTGACCTGCACCAATACGGCAGTGCAACTCCCACTCCGTACTGATGACTGTGCAATTTTTTTGCCTCGCTAGGCCCAGGGAGCCACCTCCTCTGTGCGGGCAGTACATCTGCCCATTGAGACACCAGGGGGCCGCGAGGAGAAAATGCTAATGGATGTGAACGGCGCTATATAAATGCAAGTTCTTTTTCCCTTTACCAGAGGGCAGCTAATGCTTGAGAATCTGCCCGCCAGCAAGGGGTCAGCCCCGTTAGCAGAGGAGAGACAGCAGAGGTATAGGCACAGTAGGAGGCTGTCCAATTCGTGCCACACCCCCCTGCTCTTTCTCCATAGATTAGCTGAGTATAGCATCTCCGGGCAAAGTCCAGCCCCCTTGAAAAATCAGATGGTCCCACTTTCCACACAGCAAGAAGCTCAGGTGGTTTAACGGTCAGATTTACCGTGATGTCATCGTTCCCACGAGCTCTGCTTTGGGCACAGGCCTGGCTGACCCACATCCCGAAACCCTCGGTGAAACCCCCTACAGAATACAGCCCGACAAGCCTCCGAGATCTGGGCGCTCCTCCAACTCTGGCCTCTTGCGCATCCCCCGATTTCCATCGCTCCACCATTGGCGGCCGTGCCTTCAGCTGCCGAGGCCCGAACCTCTGGAATTCCCTCCCTAAACCTCTCTCTCTCTCCTCCTTTAAGACGCTCCTTAAAACCTAACCTCTTCGACCTGTCCTAATATCACCTTCTCTGGCTCGCTGTCAAAAATGTTTTTATTGGTAACGCTCCTGTGAAGCGACTCGGGACGGTTTGGCTGCGGTAATATGCGTGCGCTGTGGAAATGCACGCTGTTGTTTACAAAACGCTGGACTCTCGGGGGAAATGGCTCCGATCCACCGCCCCCCCCCCACCGCCCCCACGAGCTGGCGGCACTTCAGAGCAACACACGGCCTACGATCCGCCCCCCCAGGCCTGTAATGCTGACATCAGGAGTTGGATGGCGAGCAAGCCCGAAAGACACGGACTGGTTTTAGAGTCTTGTATAATGCATTCCGTGGGGTTTTAATTTCATCCTATGATTGCCACAGCTGCGAAACGTAGTGTTGGCTTGGGGCCTTCACAGAGCCTGACCTCCCTCACCCTGTTATTTTGACCTGTGTTCTTGGAACCAGCCGTGCCTTCTGAGAATTACAACAACAAGGGGAGCTGTTACTATCGCAGACTTTTGACAGGATATTTGATTGGGAGGGCTGTGTGATTTAATTACCATTTCCCCCTCCCCAACACGCCTCGCGATCCCAAACTATTTCACTGCTGGGGAGAGAGCGAGGTGGCGGTGGGGGCGGGGAGGGGGGGCGGGGAGGGGGGATGGGGGGGGATGGGGGGGTGTGGGAATTGCAAATATTTTTCCCTCAGTTCCGACCATCCGCCTGACTGCACACTGGAGCCAAATGGAAAGTTCAGAAAAGGACGGAGCCAAGAACTAATTCTGTCCCTATCTGTTTATTTTAATTAATTGCAATCGTTCCGCAGTCTGATGTTGACAGGGATTGAGTGACGCCGCTGCCCTCCCCTCCCCCACCTGCGTACATTCTGTTGCTCTGTCTCCTTGAGCTATGTGAATTAAGGGACACCTTGTGCAAATATTTTTCTGATTTTTTTTTTGGGATCTGGGTGCGGAGCCTTTTGGCATGAATCCTGCCTCCCGAACCCAGACTACAGTTCACCAAACCGTACAAGGTCAGACTCTGAGCTGTTGCCGACCACTCAATCCCCACGGTGTGGTTCGAGTTGTGGTGTCAGTCCAAGGATCAGCCTTTGAGTCAGAAGGTTGTAGGTTCGAGCCCCACTCCAGAGAATTGAGCCCATAATCCAGGCTGACACTGGCAGTGCGGTACTGAGGGAGTGCTGCACTGTCGGAGGTGCCGTCTTTTGGATGAGACGTTAAACCGAGGCCCCCCGTCTACCCTCTCAGGTGGACGTAAACGATCCCATGGCACTATTTCCAAGAGGAGCAGGGTTGAGTTCTCCCCGGTGTCTTGGCCAATCAATCAACATCACGAAAACAGATTTGGACCGGATTTTGTGACCCTTACGGGTGTGTACAAGGCGCGTACGCGTCCGTAGGGACCGCGCAAGTGCCGATTTCAGAGATACGAAACGCAATACGCTGAAACCCGGCACGTGCAATCTGTCAAGACAGATCCTCCGCAGGCCCGGGAGGTGGGCCTCCACGGGTGGAGAGTTTGCGCTCTCTGCACAACCTCCGCCCACTGAATGCCCGTCAAATTCTTAGGCCTGGTGAAAGCAGGGGTAAGGCCTGCTTTCACCAGCTTACGCATTTTAAAAAATAGAAAAATGAAATTTGATAATCATTTATAAATTAAAAATACTCTTCTGAGGAGAGATTGGGTCGATTGGGCTTATACTCGCTGGAGTTTCGAAGAATGAGAGGGGATCTCATTGAAACTTATAAAATTCTGACAGGACTGGACAGACTGGATGCAGGAAGGATGTTCCCGATGGTCGGGGAGTCCAGAACCAGGGGTCACAGTCTAAGGATAAGGGGTAGGCCATTTAGGACAGAGATGAGGAGGAATTTCTTCACCCAGAGAGTGGTGAACCTGTGGAATTCTCTACCACAGAAGGCAGTGGAGGCCAATTCATTAAATATATTCAAGAAGGAGTTGGATATATTTCTTAAGGCTAAAGGGATCAAGGGATATGGGGAGAAGGCAGGGACAGGGTACTGAATTTGGATGATCAGCCATGATCTCGTTGAATGGCGGAGCAGGCTCGAGGGGCCGAATGGCCGACTCCTGCTCCTATCTTCTATGTTTCTATGTTTCTAAAAGGTAAGGTTATTTTTAGCCCCGCAAAAACATTTAAAAAAGTTTTCAAAAAATTTAATTTTTAAAAAAATATTTAATTAAATGGCATTTTAATTAATTTTAAATATGTAATGCTTTTTTAAAATTTTATTTAATGTGTTGGAGTATTTTTTTAGGTGATCCCCATTCATACTTTTGACATTTCTGTACGTACAGACCTGTCAAACGTATGAATGGGGAATTCCCTTCTTCTATTGGTTGGGCCGGCCCGCGTGATCTCAGGAGCACCTACGAACCGCCTGCGCCCCAGAATACGTGGGGCTCTGCCCCCGCGGACCCGGAGAGGATCCAGATCGCAAGCCCCCATTCCTCCCAGGCCACCGGGTAAATTCGTAGACATTTCGCAGGTCGCAGGTGTCCGCCCGCGGGAAGCCTCCGATCGCAAATGTTGGCCCAATCTGGTCATTATCACATTGCTGTTTGTGGGAGCTTGCTGTGCACAAATTGGCCGCCGCGTTTCCCACATTACAACAGTGACTGCACTTCAAAAAGTACTTCATTGGCTGTAAAGCACTTTGGGATGTCGTGGAAGGTGCTATATAGAGTCATAGGGGGAGAAATTCGGTATCGCCACGTTTGGGGCGCCATTATCGGCCGGGTGCAAAGTTTAGCGCCTGGCGCTAATTATCACCTCCGACTGCAAACTGGAGGTGATTGGAGCGCTAAATCAGGCGCTGCACACCTCTCTTAAGGCGCAAAGGCCGAGGAGCGAGGTGCTACCTCAGAGCGCTGGCGAAGCTCATGTGATGTCAGTCAGCAATGGAACACAGACACACTGGCGCCCGCCAGTTCTTAAAGGGGAGGGTCGATCTTGCTCTTGATGCGCTATCAATTACTCATAAAAGACTGAGAGTTAGAAGAGTAACCAAAGGCTTTTATTAACAACAGAATGGAGGTCTGCCTCGCGTGGTCGACCGGTCCATGATACTAAGGGCTGGGGAGCAGTCACCTTTATACTAGGACCTGTGGGAGGAGTCGGCCGAGGCATGTCCAGGCATGTACACAGTGGAATACAAACAGGACAAACAGGAATACAAACAGTGGTTTACCACATTCACCCCTTGTTTAAAATTGAGTCCGGCGGGGTGAAGTGTATTAAAAGTTAGTGTATTGGAGTCTCTCCGGAGGTCTTGTCTGCCGCTGTGATCTGCGTGGCGACGGCAGGGGTAGTGAAGTTTCCGGCGTCGAGTCCAGCGTAGGCTGTGGCACAGGCGTGTCGTCCTCGTAGATGTCGAGCGGGTCGCGGGGCCCAGGCCTGCCGTCTGCTGGGGCTGGATATCGGATCGTTGGGGGGGGTGGTAGTGGGTAGTGGGTTACTGCAGCCCCCGAGGGTGCAAGGTCTCTTATGGAGACTGTGTCCTCCCGCCCGTCCGGGTATGCGATGTAAGCATACTGGGGGTTGGCGTGGAGGAGGTCGACCCTCTCGACCAGGGGGTCCGTTTTATGGGTCCTCACGTGTCTTCTCAGTAGGACCGGCCCTGGGGACGTCAGCCATGGCGGTAGCGATGTCCCCGATGTGGACTTCCTTGGGAAGACAAACATTTTCTCATGAGGGGTGGCGTTAGTGGCAGTGCAGAGCAGTGACCGAATAGAGTGGAGCGCATCGGGGAGCACATCCTGCCAGCGGGAGGTTGGAAGGCCCCTAGACTTTAAGGCTAGCAGGACGGCCTTCCAAACTGTCGCATTTTCTCTTTCCACCTGTCCGTTCCCCCGGGGGTTGTAACTGGTGGTCCTGCTTGTGGCAATACCCCTAGTTAGCAGGTACTGACGGAGTTCGTCGCTCATAAACGATGAGCCCCGGTCGCTATGGATATAGCTGGGGAAGTCGAACAGGGTGAAGAGGTTGTTCAGACATTTAATGACCGTGGCACTGGTCATGTCCGGGCAGGGGAAGGCGAACGGGAAACGGGAGTACTCATCAATAATATTGAGGAAGTACAGATTGCGGTCGGAGGAGGGGAGAGGCCCTTTAAAATCGACGCTCAGGCGCTCGAAGGGGCGAGTGGCTTTTATCAGGTGGGCCCTGTCTGGTCTATAAAAGTGCGGTTTGCACTCAGCGCAGACTTGGCAGTTCCTGGTCATGGTCCTGACCTCCTCAATAGAGTAAGGCAGGTTGCGGGCCTTGATGAAGTGGAAGAACCTGGTGACCCCCGGGTGGCAGAGGTCATTGTGGAGGGCCCGCAGTCTATCGATCTGCGCGCTGGCGCAGGTGCCACGCGATAGCGCATCCGGGGGTTCATTTAGCTTCCCGGGCCGGTACAAGATCTCGTAATTGTAGGTGGAAAGTTCGATTCTCCACCTCAAGATCTTGTCATTTTTGATTTTGCCCCTCTGCTTGTTGTTAAACATAAAAGCAACTGAACGCTGGTCAGTGAGCAGGGTAAATCGTTTTCCGGCCAGGTAGTGCCTCCAATGACGCACAGCCTCCACAATCGCCTGGGCCTCCTTCTCAACAGCGGAGTGTCTGGTCTCCGGGCCTTGGAGGGTTCGTGAAAAGAAGGCCACGGGTCTCCCCGCCTGATTGAGGGTAGCGGCCAGGGCAAAGTCAGACGCGTCGCTTTCCACCTGGAAGGGGATGGATTCGTCCACTGCGTGCATGGTGGCTTTGGCAATGTCCTCCTTGATACGGTGGAAGGCTAAGCGGGCCTCTGCCATCAAGGGAAAAGAGGTGGACTTGATCAGCGGACGGGCCTTGTCCGCATAGTAGGGGACCCACTGGGCGTAATAGGAGAAAAACCCTAGGCACCTCTTCAGGGCCTTGAGGCAGTGGGGCAGTGGAAGTTCCATAAGGGGACGCATCCGGTCGGGGTCGGGGCCGATGACTCCGTGTTCCACAACACAGCCAAGGATGGCGAGGCGGTTTGTGCGGAATATGCACTTCTCCTTGTTATATGTCAGGTTTAGGAGTTGGGCGGTGCGGAGGAATTTTTCGAGGTTTGCGTCATGGTCCTGCAAGTCACGGCCGCAGATGGTCACATTGTCCAGATATGGGAAAGTGGCCTGCAACGCATTTTGATCTACCATCCGGTCCATCTCCCTTTGGAAGACGGAGACCCCGTTGGTGACGCCAAAGGGAACCCTAAGGAAGTGATAGAGGCGGCCGTTTGCCTCAAAGGCAGTGTACTGGCGGTCCTCAGGGCGGATGGGGAGCTGGTGGTACGCTGATTTCAGGTCAATGGTCGAGAAGACGCGGTACTGCGTGATCTGGTTGACCATATCAGCTATACGGGGGAGTGGGTAGGCGTCCAGCAGGGTGTAGCGATTTATTGTCTGGCTGTAGTCGATGACCAGGCGCTGCTTCTCGCCGGTCTTAACGACCACAACCTGGGCTCGCCAGGGGCTGGTGCTGCCCTCAATAATCCCTTCTTTCAGGAGCCGCTCCACTTCGGTTTTAATGAAAACCCTGTCCCCGGCACTGTATCGCCTGCTCTTTGTGGCGATGGGCTTACAGTCGGGGGTGAGGTTAGCAAACAGTTGGGGGGGGGTGACTCTGAGTGTGGAGAGGTTGCACCTGGTGCGCGGCGGGCAGTTTGGAAGCTGCTGGCTGCGGACTGTGAGTGGGGGTAGGGGTCCACCGTACGCCATCGTAACACTTTTAAGGTGGCACTGAAAATCTAACCCCAGCAGGACGGCAGCGCAGAGGTCAGGCAGGACCAGAAGTTTAAAATGATCGTACACGGTCCCGTCTACTACGAGTGTCACCACGCAGTAGCCGCCGATGTCCGCCGACTGGGACTCGGAGGCCATAGAAATCCGCTGTTGCGCAGGCAGGACTGGGAGAGAGCAACGCCGCACCGTGTCGGGGTGGATGAAGCTCTCCGTGCTCCCAGAGTCAAAAAGGCAGATTGTATCGTGACCATTTACCTTAATGTCCATTGTGGAACTGGCCAGTTGGTGCGGTCTCGCTTGGTCCAGTGTAACGGATGCCAGCGTAGGGGTCGGTGTGTCGCTGCGGGTATCAGATGAGGCGGTGTCGGGGGCCTGCTGCGTCCCGGCTGTCGTCCAAGGTGGCGGCGTCCATGATCCCCATGTGGCTGGAGGCGTCCAAAATGGCTGCTGTACCGGTGATTCGCACATGGCCGGGGAGGTCCAAGATGGCGGCCCGCATGGCCCACACGCGGCGCTGCTGGGGTTCGGGGTGGCTTTGGCCCTGCAGACGCTAGCGTAGTGTCCCTTCTTCCCGCAGCCCGAGCAGATCGCGTTTTTCGCCGGGCAGCGCGCTCTGGGGTGTTTTGCCTGGCCACAGAAGTAGCATTTCTGGCCTTGGGGCACTGCTGTCTGGCCTTGGAACACTGCTGCGGTAGTTGGGCCGTTGTTGGGGTGTGGCTGGGGTGGCACGGCGCTATGAGGCGGTCCTACCGTGTCCCAGGCTGTCATTCCCCGCGGCGTCCACGGTGCAGAGGAGTAGGCATCCATGCCCTGGTAGGCTGCATCCAACGATAGTGCGAGTTCAGAGGCCTTGTTGAGGTCGAGGTTACTCTGCTCCAACAGTCGCTGTCGGGTGTAATTGGATCTGTGGCCCGCTACAAAAGCGTCCCGGATAAGTTCCTCTGTGTACACGGCGGCCTTTACATCCTTACAACCACAGGCCCGGCCAAGCACAGACAGTGCCTGAAGGTATTCCACGGTCGATTCCCCAGGTTGTTGTTTACGACTCCCCAGGAGGTGCCTGGCGTACACTTCGTTCACTGGGCGCGTGTACTGGTCCTTGAGGAGCTTGATAGCGTCCGCGTACGAGGTCGCGTCTTGGATGACCGAGTACACTCGGTGGTTCACTTTGGAGGTCAGGACATCCAGTTTGTCCTCGTCCGATTTGATTGCTTCGGAGGCGGTCAGGAATTTTTCGAAACACTTAAGCCAGTGAGTAAACTTGGTGGATGAGTCCGCCTCCCGATGATCTAAGTCCAGGCATGCTGGTGTGAGGATCTTCTCCATTATAAAAATGTTGTTAATAAAATTGATGCGCTATCAATTACTCATAAAAGACTGAGAGTTAGAAGAGTAACCAAAGGCTTTTATTAACAACAGAATGGAGGTCTGCCTCGCGTGGTCGACCGGTCCATGATACTAAGGGCTGGGGAGCAGTCACCTTTATACTAGGACCTGTGGGAGGAGTCAGCCGAGGCATGTCCAGGCATGTACACAGTGGAATACAAACAGGACAAACAGGAATACAAACAGTGGTTTACCACAGCTCTCCATCCACACCCTGCTCATTGCAGCCTTGAATCTTGGCCTGGAGAGACCTGTACATCAATTCTGCTGGAAAGAACAATGGAGAGGCCCAGGGAAAGAGCTCAGAGTGCAGCCCCCACAGTCTCTTCTAAATCGATGCAAGGAAGGTCAAATCAAAATGAACCTGCAAAGTGCTGCTCAGTACCCAAAGCTCCTTCACACAGCGTTGAATCTCTCCAGAAGTCTCTCTCTCTCTCAGGATGCGTGGCGGAAAAATTTCACCAACAAAAAAAGGCAGGAAGCGGTTGCCTTTAAATAGCGCTCCCCCAGTCCCTTCCTGACTGCAAAACGCTCCCCTCAACCTGTCGTTGCTAGCGGCAGGCGGTAAGGCAGGGGGCGCCATTGAATATCCGGTCCGGGGCGCTACCGGGGCGTTGCGCACTCGACTGACGTCACGATCTGCCGGCGCAGGAGATCATGGCAGTAGTGTTTAGCGCCACCGCAAAATGTCTAGTTAATTTTGTGAACGGCACAAACATCGCCGCGCCCAGGCGCTAGTTGCTTTGCGCCCCATTAGTGCCCTCTTAAGGTGCTAACGGGAGGTGCAAACCAACCAAATTTTTCCCCCCTAGAGTTATAATGGCACAGAAGGAGGCCATTCGGCCCATCGAGTCTGCGCCGGCTCTCTGTAGAGCAATCCAGTCAGTCCCATTCCCCCGCTCTATCCCCGTAGCCCTGCAAGTTTATTTCCCTCAAGTGCCTATCCAGTCTCCCCTTGAAAACATTGAGTGTCTCCGCTTCCACCACTTCCGTCGGCAGCGAGTTCCAGGTCCTCACCACTCGCTGCGTAAAAAAGTTTTTCCTCACATCCCCCCTGTATCTCTTGCCCAAAACCTTAAATCTGTGTCCCCTAGTCCTTGTACCATCAGCTAGTGGAACAGCCTTTCCCCGTCTAGCCTATCCAAGCCCGCCATAATCTTGTACACCTCTATCAAATCACCCCGCAACCTCCTTTGCTCTAATGAAAACAAATCCAGCATCTCCAACCTGTCCTTGTAGCTAAGCCCCCTGTTAGATCCGTGTATCTTAATGTTGTGTCCTTCAATAATCAGACAAAAGACTGCAGGGAACGATCATCAGGTGTTTACTGAATGAGGGTTCAAACTGCAACTGACTGTACAGATCACTACTCAGGGTTTATATACAGGTGTGGTCACTGCCGGTACTACAGGATACAGGAGCTGTAAAAAGTAGTTCTCCCCCTTAAAGGTACATACGTTACACCCCCCATCCATGGAACCATTCTGGTAAATCTCCTCTGCACCCTCTCAAGGGCCTTCACATCCTTCCTAAAGTGTGGTGACCAGAACTGGACGCAATACTCCAGTTGTGGCCTAACCAGCGCTTTATAAAGGTTCAGCATAACTTCTCTAGTTTTATACTCAATATCTCTATTTATGAAACCAAAGATCCCATATGCTTTGCTAACCGCTCTCTCAATATGCCCTGCCACCTTCAAGGACCTATGCACATTAACTCCCAGGTCCCTCTGTCCCAGCACACTCTTTAAAACTGTGCCATTAAGTGTATATTGCCTCTCTTTGTTCCTTCTGCCAAAATGCATCACCTCACACTTCTCTGTATTAAATTCCATTTGCCACTTGTCTGCCCATTCTGCTAGCCTTTCTATGTCCTGTTGCAGTCGATTGGTATCATCCTCACTGTTTGCCACACCCCCAAGTTTGGTGTCAACAGCAAATTTAGCAATTCTACCCTGTATTCCAATATCCAGGTCATTTATATATATCAAAAAAAGCAGTGGCCCTAGCACTGACCCTTGGGGAACACCACTGTCTACCATCCTCCAGTCTGAAAAACAGCCATTTACCACAACTCGCTGTTTTCTGTCCTTAAGCCAATTCCTTATCCAAGCTGTCACTGACCCACCTATTCCATGAGCCTCAATTTTGTTAACCAGCCTTCTATGTGGTACTTTGTCAAACGCCTTCTGAAAATCCATGTAGACAACATCCATTGCATTCCCTTCATCAATCCTCCCTGTTACTTCTTCCAAAAATTCAATTAGATTAGTCAAACACAATCTGCATTTTACAAATCCGTGTTGGCTCTCCTTAATTAGCTTAAACCTTTCCAAGTGCTCGTTAATTTTTTCCTTCATTATTGTTTCTAAAACTGTACCTACCACTGATGTTAAACTGACCGGCCTGTAGTTACTAGGATTGTCCTTACACCCTTTCTTGAACAATGGTGTCACATTTGCCACTTTCCAATCCTCAGGCACCTCCCCCGCATCTAGGGAAGATTGGAAAATTATGGCAAGCCCTTCCGCCAACTCCTCCCCCAATTCCCTTAGCAACCTGGGATGCAAGCCATCTGGACCAGGCGACTTGTCAACTCTAAGCATACCCAGCCTTTCTAGTACATCCTGGCTAGCAATTTTCACCCCTTCCATTGCTTCTACCTTTTCCACTTCTACCGATATTTTGTCAGCATCCACCTCCTTAGTAAACACCGATACAAAGTACTCATTGAGTATTGTAGCCTTGCCCTGCACCTTTAAGCATATATGACCTTCTTTGTCCCTAATAGGCCCCACCCCGCCTCTTACTACACGCTTACTGTTTACATGCCAGTAGAAGATTTTTGGGTTCCCTTTTATGTTATTCTACTCTCATATTCTCTCTTTGCCAATTTTATTTTCATCTTCACTTCCCCTCTCATCTTATTGTATTTGGTCTGGTTCTCCCTTGAAGAATTCACCTGACATGCATCATACACCCTCTTTTTTTGTTTCATCATCTTCTCTATCTCCCTCGTCATCCAAGGAGCCCTTGCTTTGGTTCCCTTACCCTTCCTTCTTGTTGGAATGTACCTAGCCTGTACTGGGAACATCTCCTCCTTAAAGATCACCCATTGTTCCATTACAGTGTTTCCTGTCAGTCTTTGGTTCCATTTTACCCTGGCGAGATCCTTTCGCATCCCATTGAAGTTAGCCCTATTCCAGTTTAGAAGTTCCATTCTAGATTGTTCCTTGCTCCTCTCCATTGCTAATCTAAATCTTATGATACGATGATCAGTCGCACCCAAGTGTTCTCCCACAGACACTTGGTCGACCTGGCCCACCTTATTCCCCAGCACCAGATCCAGCAATGCCTCCTTCCTAGTTGGGCCAAGAACATATTAGTCAAGGAAATTCTCCTGAACACATTTCAGAAATTCCTCCCCCTCCTTTCCCTTTACCCTAGCATTATCCCAATTGATATTTGGGTAATTAAAGTCCCCCAATATCACCACTCTATAGCTCTTGCATATCTCTGCGATTTCCCTGCAGATTTGCTCCTCTACCTCCCTCTCACTATTTGGAGGCCTATAGAATACCCCAATAGTGTGACTGTACCCTTTTTGCTCCCCAACTCTAACCAAATGGAATCTGTCCTTGTCCCCTCAAGAACATCTTCCCTTTCCAACACTACAATGTCTTCCTTAATCAGCACTGCCACCCCACCTCCCTTTTTCCCTTCCCTATCTTTTCTGAACACCTTGTACCCTTGAATATTAAGTGCCCAGTCCTCACCGTTTTTAAGCCACGTTTCTGTTATTGCCACAACATCATATTGCCACTTGGCTAACTGTGCTTGTAGCTCACCAACCTTATTCACCACACTTTGTGCGTTTACCTACATGCATTCTAAACCCATTTTTGAATCTTTCGTAGTCTTTCTTAGTCTGCTCCTATCTAATGTGGTACTACTATCGCCTCTAGCACTTTCTTCTCTAGTACTATCCAACACACTCACTCTTTTATGCACCTTATTCCTCTTTTCTACTCCTATATGCTGGTGCCCATCCCCCTGCCAAGCTAGTTTAAACCCTCAAGTTTTTTTTTGCATAAAAGAGCTAGAGAAACAAGGGCCAATCCCTTACATAACAAACTGTGGAGTCTTCTGATGTGGACCGGACACCACCTGTGTACCCTGATTGTCTAGATTAATGACGAGAATCTATATATTACTGATTCTTGACTGGCCCTGTACCCTATAGATCCCAACCCGTTCTGTATCCCAGAGATTCCTGTATAGTCCTGTACTGTGTACATCCCCGGCTGGCTCGTAGCCTATAGATTACTATCTGGTCCTGTACCCTATTGATTCTCAGCAAGCTCAGTATCGCATGGGCTGCCAATTGCCTTTGTGCCCTATAGATTCCCGACTGACCCTGTATCCTATATATTCTCAACCGGCTCCGTATCCTATAGATTCCCAACTGCCTCTGTATCTGTAGTGTCCGTGTGTAGATAAAGACACTGAAGACAGGAGTTGGTTCATAGGTATTTACTAAGCAAGTCTGGGGGGGGGTTTCTAAAGGATATACACAATACACAGGCTTATATAGCCCAAGTGGCAATTACCGGCATTACGCACACCTGGGGCTCTTAAAGGCACATACACCATAATTGCTCTTAAAGGCACATACACCACAGTATCCTATAGATTTCCAGCTGGCTCCGTATCCTATATATTCTCAACTGGCTCCGTATCCTATAGATCCCCGACTGCCTCTGCATCCTATACATTTTCAACAGTCTCCGTTTCCTATATATTCTCAACTGGATCCGTATCCCATAGATTCCAGGCTCTGTATCTTATAGATTTGCAGCTGGTCTGGTATCTTGTAGCATTTTCCAGATTCCAAACCTGGGAAACTAGGGACCAGCAATAAATGCCGGCCTTGCCAGTGACGCCCACATCAAAAGGATGATTTTTTTTTAATGCTTAATACGTCAGAACAAAACAAAAGGGCGGGGTTAAAATCGAGAACCAAGAGTCCTGACTCCTGTCACAAGAAGGCCAAAGGGTTAAATTCCGAGGACAGGCTGCACAGACTGGGCTTGTATTCCCTCGAGTTTAGAAGATTAAGGGGTGATCTAATCGAGGTGTTTAAGATGATTAAAGGAGTTGATGGGGTGGGTAGAGAGAAACTATTTCCTCTGGTGGGGGGAGTCTGGAGCAAGGGGGGCAGAACCTTAAAATTAGAGCCCGGCCGTTCAGGGGTGACGTCAGGAAGCACTTCTTCACACAAAGGGTGGTGGAAATCTGGAACTCTCTCCCCCAAAAAGCTGCTGAGGCTGGGGGTCAATTGAAAATTTCAAAACAGAGCTTGATAGATTTTTGTTGGGTAAAGGTACCAAGGGTTACGGAACTAGTCACCCTGGCCGAACAACAAGCCTCCTTAAACTGAGCTTACACGGAGAGTGATTTCTCTGTAATGAAATGTCAATGCTGCAGTCAATCTCTGATGCTAAGGATGCATGGTCAGTGTTCCCGATCTGCCGGTCCCGCACAGGCTGCTCAACGCCGCTCTAAAGGCAAAAACCCATGTGCGCGGTAATTGGAATGGGCCGTACCCAGGAAGCACTTCTTCACACAAAGGGCGGTGGAAATCTGGAACTCCCTCCCCCCAAAAAAGCTGTTGAGGCTGGGGGTCAATTGACAATTTCAAAACTGAGCTTGATAGATTTTTGTTGGGTAAGGGTGTTAAGGGTTACGGAACCAAGGCAGGGAGATGGAGTTAAGATACAGATCAGCCAGGATCTAATTGAATGGTGGAACAGGATAGAGGGGCTGAATGGTCTCCTCCTGTTCCTATAGACTGACTCCTGTCACAAAGAAGAGACACACTGGGTTAAATGTTGTTCTCTCCTCTCCCCCTGGTTTATTCCCTGCAGTCCTACTAAGGGCCTCGCTTGGTTCTGATGATGATGAGTGAACGTTTCTTAATGATTCTCTCTCACAAGCTGGCAGAGCTGCTGTGTACTGTCATTCCAGGAGATTCTGTTTCTATTTCAGATTTCCACTGATTGCCATGTCGGCCTGGATTTTCCCAGGTCCCCCCCCCCCCAACACGGTGCGGGGGGGGCCCGGGAGACGGTGGGAAACCCGGAAGGTTGGGTTTCCCAGCACACTATCTCCACAGCGTGTGAGCGAGCGATGTCAGGGGTTGGGTTCCCAGCCCGGTAGTTAGCCTGATTGACAGCTCTGACTTTGATTAGGAATGTCACGCACAATGTTATTAATGAGGGTGTCAACCTTTGTTGTCTTTTGCAGGAATTTAATTTCTTATTCATTCACGGGATGTGGGCGTCGCTGGCAAGGCCGGCATTTATTACCCATTCCTAGTTGCCCCTTGAGAAGGTGGTGGTGAGCCGTCTTCTTGAATAAGTGGTTTGCTAGACCATTTCAGAGGGCAGTTAAGAGTCAACCACATTTCTGTGGGCCTGGAGTCACATGTAGACCCAGACCGGGTAAGGACGGCAGGTTTTCTTCCCTAAAGGACATTAGTGAACCAGATGGGTTTTTACGACAATCCGGTAGTTTTGTGGTCACCGTTACTGATATTGATCTCATGTCTCCAGATCATTAGTCCGGGCCCCTGGATTACTAGTCCAGTAGCATAACCACTATGGTACCGTACCCCTATAAATCCATAGGTTAAATTTACTGATTGTCTGCCTCATGCACTAGGCCTCATGCACTAGGCCTCATGCACTAGGCCGCATCGACTAGGCCGCATGCACCAGCCAAGGTTTATAATGGACTGAAAATCATGTTGGTACATGTACAATATCCCAATATTCATTCCCGGTGGGTGAGCTCTCTATGCTGGGAACCGGCAATAGGAAATTTTACCCTCATATTTCTTCCTTAAAGGCCTACCTCCAGCTCCGTAATATCGCCCATCTCCAACTCTGCTTCAGCTCGCCTGCTGCTGAAACCCTCATCCATGATTTTGTTACCTCCAGACCTGAATATTCCAAAGCTCTCCTGGTCGGCCTCCGAGATCTCTGCGACCCTCCAATTCTGGCCTCTTGAGCATCCCTCGATTTTAATCGCTCCACCATTGGTGGCCATGCCTTCAGCTGCCTGGGCCCTAAGCTCTGGATTCCCTCCCTAAACCTCTCCGCCTCGCTCTCCTCCTTTAAGACTCTCCTTAAAACCGACCTCTTTGTCCAGGCTTTTGGTCACCTGTCCTAATATCTCCTTATGTGGCTCGGTGTTTGATAATCGCTCCTGTGAAGCGCCTTGGGATGTTTTACTACGTTAAAGGCGCTATATAAATGCAAGTTGTTGTTGTTGTGCCGAGTTACGACCACAGTTGGAGGACTGTGTACAGTTTTGGGTTCCACATGATAGCAAAGATGGTGAAGCAACAGAGAGAGGGTCCGGCACTAGGGTGCTGCCTCGTACGAGGAAGAACAAATACGAAGAAAGAGTTGAAAAATTGGGAATAACAACAGAAAATGCTGGAAAAACTCAGCAGGTCAGGCAACATCCGTGGAGGGAGAAATAGAGTTAACGTTTCAGGTCGAAGAAGACCCTTCGTCAGAACTGAGAAAAAAGCACGCTTTTTTCTCAGTTCTGACGAAGGGTCTTCGACCTGAAACGTTGACTATTTCTCTCTCCACGGATGTTGCCTGGCCTGCTGAGTTTTTCCAGCGTTTTCTGTTGTTATTTCGGATTTCCAGCATCCGCAGTATTTTGCTATCATTGAAAAATTGGGACTGTGTTCTTACGAACAGAGGAGATTATGGGATGCTTTGATAAGAGGTGCTTATAATTATGAAGGAATGGGACAGAGTAGATAGAAACAGACTGTTTCCTGTGGTTGAGAGAACATGGATAAAAGATGAATAAATGTAAGAGACTTAGGACAGGGAGCAGGAGAAACGCTTTTTACGCAGAGGGTTGTGAGACTATGGAATGCACCACCGGAGTTAATGATTGAGGCAAAGACCGTGTCCAGATTTAGGAATAGGTTAGCTAGCTGGTTGAAGGAAAGGGGGATGTGGGAACCGGGAGTGCACATGGGATTACGATACTGTCAATGCTCCCCGTGAGCTGCACTTTGTTTAGTGCAGCCTGTGCCTTTTAGTGCGCGGTCCCTTTAAATTTGCACGCGTGCGCGGTACTTACAGTGGAGCAGCGGGTGCGGGACCTGCGCGGGACCTTTCCCCGTGCTGCGCGTATCCGTGTTGTAATTTCTCTGTACCTCTGTGGGTGCAACTTGCCCTCACTCTGGGAGGTTAGGCTGGATGCTACGGTTAGGTTCAACACTCTGGGTTGGAGAGGGAAAAGATCAGTTGCCGTCCCGCTGAGATCACTGTTGGGTAGACGCTGGTTAAGGACACGATCGGCCTCAAGAATGGTGACCTACGTTTAGCCTGCCGACTCGCGGCACTAGACTCGCATGTGGAAGATGGGCAGAGGAAACGCTTCAAGGACACCCTCAAAACCTCCGTGAAAAAGTGCAGCATCCCCACCGACACCTGGGAATCTCTGGCCCCAAGACCGCACAAAGTGGAGGAGAAGCATCCGGGAAGGCACCGAACACCTCGAGTCTCTTCGCCGGGAGCAAGTGGAAGCCAAGCGGAAGGAGTGCACGTCGACCCAAGCACCCCACCCACCCGCCCCCTTCAACCACCATCTGCCCCACCTGTGACAGAGACTGTAGGTCCCGCATTGGACTCATCATTCACCTGCAAACTCATTCTTAGTGTGGAAGCAAGTCATCCTCGGTTCCGAGGGACTGCCTAAGAGAGAAGAGGAAGATGGCCACCAGAGCTAGGTGAAGAAAGAAAGATCTTGCATTTATACAGCGCCTTTCCCATCCTCAGGACATCACAAAGCGCTTCACAGACAGTGAGATACTTTCAAAGTGCAGTCACTGTTGTAATGTAGGGAAACGTGGTAGCTGATTTGCGCGCAGCAAGATCCCATGGGCAGCAATGGGGTAAAAGACCGGTTGCTGGAGTTGGTCGAGAGAGGAAATGTTGGCCAGGTCACCAGGAGAACTGATGGAATAGAAACATAGAAACATAGAAGATAGGAGCAGGAGTCGGCCATTCGGCCCCTCGAGCCTGCTCCGCCATTCAATGAGATCATGGCTGATCCTCCAAACTCAGTACCCTGTCCCTGCTTTCTCCCCATATCCCTTGATCCCTTTAGCCTTAAGAAATATATCTAACTCCTTCTTGAATATATTTAATGAATTGGCCTCTACTGCCTTCTGTGGTAGAGAATTCCACAGGTTCACCACTCTCTGGGTGAAGAAATTCCTCCTCATTTCTGTCCTAAATGGCTTACCCCTTATCTTTAGACTGTGACCCCTGGTTCTGGACTCCCCGACCATCTTCTACATCCATCTGAGAGGGCAGACAGGGGCTGCAGTTTAGCTGTGATACCACGGAACCTTACCTTAGGACAGGAGGAAGGGGAAAACAATGGTCTCTTTAGAGTTACAGGAACAATGGTTGGGCGGAGACCAGGATCTGATGATGGGGGATGGAGGGACATGTGTGGGCATTTTTTGCCTTTTCTCAGAGGCGTGAGAGTCGCGCAGGGGAGAGTTCGAACTCCCTTCACATTCCTGCACGAACGTCGAAAGCATCAACACAATGTGATCTCACTGGGAAACACCGACCTCAAGCATTGACGGGCTCCTCCCAGACTCAAACTTAGCTCATCTGAAACCAGCGACCCCGGGAAAATATGGGAAAAAAATGATTCCCAAGGTCAGGATGCGTGTGAAATTTTCAACTCCAGCAGGAATGGCAAAACGTGTGAAGTTCTCCGGCCCAGAAATGCTCTGGATATGTTCCAGGCAGCTGGTCAGTGAACATAAAAGTACTTATATGTTCTCAAAGTAAAAAAAAAATAATGAATTAAGTATTTCTATCGGGCAGCGTTTGTGGCAATGATTGAGGTTATAATCATTCGTATCATTTGCGGATGATATAAAATCCCTTGCTGCCTCTCCTGGGAGAATCAGTGGATGTGGTGTATTTGGACTTTCAGAAGGCTTTCGATAAGGTCCCGCATAAGAGATTAGCGTGTAAAGTTAAGGCACATGGGATTGGGGGCAAGGTACTGACTTGGATAGAGAACTGGTTGGCAGACAGAAAGCAAAGAGTTGGAATGAACGGGTCTTTTTCTGAGTGACTAGTGGGGTACCGTAGGGATCGGTCCTTGGACCCCAGCTATTCACAATATATATTAATGATGTAGACAAGGGAACTAGATGTAATATCTCCAAGTTTGCAGATGACACAAAGCTGGGTGGGTTGTGTGCTGTGAGGAGGATGCCGAGAAACTCCAGTATGATTTGGACAGGTTGGGTGATTGGGCAGAAGCATGGCAGATGAGGTATAATGTGGATAAATGCGAGGTTATCCACTTTGGTGGCAAAAACAGGAAGGCAGATTATTATCTGAACTGCAATAGATTGGGAGAAGGGGAAGTGCAATGAGACCTGGGTGTCCTTGTGCACCAGTCGCTGAAGGTAAGCATGCAGGTGCAGCAGGTGGTTAAGAAGGCAAATGGTATGTTGGCCTTCGTAGCGAGAGGGTTTGAGTACAGGAACAAGGATGTCTTGCTGCAGTTGTACAGGGCCTTGGTGAGACCACACCTTGAGTATAGTGTGCAGTTTTGGTCACCTTATCTGAGGAAGGATGTTCTTGCCATGGAGGGAGTGCAGCGAAGATTCACCAGACTGATACCTGGGATGGCAGGAATGACGTGTGAGGAGAGATTGGGTCGATTGGGCTTATACTCGCTGGAGTTTAGAAGAATGAGAGGGGATCTCATTGAAACTTATAAAATTCTAACAGGACTAGACAGACTAGATGCAGGAAGGATGTTCCCGATGGCGGGGGAGTCCAGAACCAGGGGTCACAGTCGAAGGATAAGGGGTAAGCCATTTAGGACAGAGATGAGGAGGAATTTCTTCACCCAGGGAGTGGTGAACCTGTGGAATTCTCTACCACAGAAGACAGTTGAGGCCAATTCAATAAATATATTCAAGAAGGAGTTGGATATATTTCTTGAGGCTAAAGGGATCAAGGGGTATGGGGAGAAGGCAGGGACAGGGTACTGAATTTGGATGATCAGCCATGATCTTATTGAATGGCAGAGCAGGCTTGAGCGGCCGAATGGCCTACTCCTGCTCCTATCTTCTATGTTTCTATGTTTCTATGTTTCTGAAGGTGCAGGCTCATGATTGGTTGAGCAGGCGATGGTACCCCACCCAATTGGACAGTGTGGTAAACCACTGTCATACCTGTCTGTGTCTGTATGTGTATTCCACTAGGTACAGGTCTGGACATGCCTCGGCTGACTCCTCCCACTATTCCAGGTATATAAGTGACTACCTCCCAGTCCCTTAGTATTCTGGACGGGTCGACCACTCGAGACAAGACCTTCATTCTTTAGTTAATAAAAGCCTGATTGTTACTCGCTCAACTTCAGTCTTTTGAGTAATTGATGGCGCATCAATTTTATTAACTAAATTTTTTATAATGGAGAAGATCCTCACACCAGCATGCCTGGACCTGGACAGTCGGGAAGCGGACGCTTCCACCAAGTTTGCTCACTGGCTCACGTGCTTCGAGACATTCCTGACTGCCTCCACTGCGGTCGAAACGGATGCGGACAAACTGTCTGTCCTGATCTCCAAGGTGAACCACCGAGTGTACTCAGTCATCCGGGACGCGACCTCGTACACAGCCGCCCTCCAGCTCCTCAAGACCCAGTACACGCGCCCTGTGAACGAAGTATACGCCAGGCACCTTCTGGGGAGTCGCAAGCAACAACCTGGGGAATCGACTGAGGAATACCTCCAAGCACTGTCCGTGCTTGGCCGGGCCTGTGGGTGTAAGGCGGTAACGCCCACTAAGTACACGGAGGAACTGATCCGGGATGCCTTCGTAGCGGGCCACAGGTCCAACTACACCCGACAGCGACTGCTGGAGCAGAGTGACCTCACCCTCGACAAAGCCTCCGACATCGCACTAACGCTGGACGCAGCCTTCCGGGGCATGGATGCCTACTCCTCTGCACCGTGGACGCCGCGGGGAACGACAACCTGGGACACGGTAGGACAGCCCCATAGCACCGTGCCACCCCAGCCACAGCCCAACAACGGCCCAACTACCGCAGCAGTGTCCCAAAGCCAGACAGCAGTATCCCAAGGCCAGAAATGCTACTTCTGTGGCCAGGCCAAACACCCCAGAGCGCGCTGCCCGGCGAAGAATGCAACCTGCTCGGGCTGCGGGAAAAAGGGACACTACGCCAGCGTCTGCAAGGCCAAAGCCACCCCGAACGCCAGCAGCGCCGCGTGTGGGCCGTGCGAGCCGCCATCTTGGGCCTCCCCAGCCATGTGCGAACCACCGCAGCAGCAGCCATCTTGGACGACTCCAGCCACATGGGAATCATGGGCGCCGCCATCTTGGACACCAGCCGGGATGCAGCAGACCGCCAACCCCCCCCCATCTGATACTCGCAGCGACACACCGACCCCTACGCTGGCCTCTGTGACGCTGGACCAAACGAGACCGCACCAGCTAGCTCGGTCCAAAATGGACGTTAAGGTAAACGGCCATGCAATAAACTGCCTTTTTGACTCCGGGAGCACAGAGAGCTTCATCCACCCCGACACGGTGCGGCGTTGCTCTCTCCCAGTCCTGCCTGCGCACCAGCGGATTTCTATGGCCTCCGAGTCCCAGTCAGCGGACATTGGCGGCTACTGCGTGGTGACACTAGTAGTAGACGGGAGTGTGTTCAATAATTTTAAACTCCTGGTCCTGCCCGACCTTTGCGCTGCCGTTCTACTGGGGTTGGATTTCCAGTGCCACCTCAAAAGCGTTACGATGGCGTACGGTGGCCCCCTCCCCCCACTCACAGTCCGCAGCCAGCAGCCTCCAAATTGCCCGCCGCGCACTAGATGCAACCTCTCCACGCTCAGAGTCCCACCCCCCCCACTGTTTGCTAACCTCACCCCCGACTGTAAGCCCATCGCCACAAAGAGCAGGCGATACAGTGCCGGGGACAGGGTTTTCATCAAAACCGAAGTGGAACGGCTCCTGAAGGAGGGGATTATTGAGGGCAGCTCCAGCCCCTGGCGAGCCCAGGTTGTGGTCGTTAAGACCGGCGAGAAACAACGCCTGGTCATCGACTACAGCCAAACAATAAACCGCTACACCCTGCTGGACGCCTACCCACTCCCCCGCATAGCTGACATGGTCAACCAGATCGCGCAGTACCGCGTCTTTTCGACCATTGACCTGAAATCAGCGTACCACCAGCTCCCCATCAGCCCTGAAGACCGCCAGTATACTGCTTTTGAGGCAAACGGCCGCCTCTATCACTTCCTTAGGGTTCCCTTCGGCGTTACCAACGGGGTCTCCGTCTTCCAAAGGGAGATGGACCGGATGGTCGATCAAAACGAGCTGCAGGCCACTTTCCCTTACCTAGATAATGTGACCATCTGCGGCCATGACTTGCAGGACCATGACGCAAACCTCGAGAAATTCCTCCGCACCGCCCAACTCCTGAACCTGACATATAACAAGGAGAAGTGCATATTCCGCACAGACCGCCTCGCCATCCTTGGCTGTGTTGTAGAACACGGGGTCATCGGTCCCGACCCGGACCGGATGCGTCCCCTTATGGAACTCCCACTGCCCCACTGCCTAAAAGCTCTGAAGAGGTGCCTAGGGTTTTTTTCCTACTACGCTCAGTGGGTCCCCTACTATGCAGACAAAGCCCGTCCGCTGATCAAGTCCACCTCTTTTCCCGTGACGGCAGAGGCCCGCTTAGCCTTCCACCGTATCAAGGAAGACATTGCCAAAGCCACCATGCACGCAGTGGACGAATCCATCCCCTTCCAGGTGGAAAGCGATGCGTCCGACTTCGCTCTGGCCGCCACCCTTAATCAGGCGGGGAGACCTGTGGCATTCTTCTCACGAACCCTCCAGGGCCCGGAGACCAGACACTCCGCGGTCGAGAAGGAGGCCCAGGCTATCGTGGAGGCTGTGCGTCATTGGAGGCACTACCTGGCCGGAAAACGATTTACCCTGCTCACTGACCAGCGTTCAGTTGCTTTTATGTTCAACAACAAGCAGAGGGGCAAAATCAAAAATGACAAGATCTTGAGGTGGAGAATCGAACTTTCCACCTACAATTACGAGATCTTGTACCGGCCTGGGAAGCTCAATGAACCCCCAGATGCCCTATCGCGTGGCACCTGCGCCAGCGCGCAGATCGATAGGCTGAGGGCCCTCCACAATGACCTCTGCCACCCGGGGGTCACCAGGTTCTTCCACTTCATCAAGGCCCGCAACCTGCCTTACTCCATTGAGGAGGTCAGGACCATGACCAAGAACTGCCAAGTCTGCGCTGAGTGCAAACCGCACTTTTATAGACCAGACAGAGCCCACCTGATAAAAGCCACTCGCCCTTTCGAACGCCTGAGCGTCGATTTTAAAGGGCCTCTCCCCTCCTCCGACCGCAATGTGTACTTCCTCAACATCATTGACGAGTACTCCCGGTTCCCGTTCGCTATCCCCTGCCCGGACATGACCAGTGCCACGGTCATTAAATGTCTGAACAGCCTCTTCACCCTGTTCGGTTTCCCCAGCTATATCCATAGCGACCGGGGCTCATCGTTTATGAGCGACGAACTCCGCCAGTACCTGCTCGCTAGGGGTATAGCCACAAGCAGGACCACCAGTTACAACCCCCGGGGGAACGGACAGGTGGAAAGAGAGAATGCAACTGTTTGGAAGGCTGCCCTACTAGCCTTAAAGTCTAGGGGCCTTCCGACCTCCCGCTGGCAGGAGGTGCTCCCCGATGCGCTCCACTCGATTCGGTCACTTCTCTGCACTGCCACCAATGCCACCCCTCACGAGAAAATGTTTGTCTTCCCAAGGAAGTCCACATCGGGGACATCGTTACCGCCATGGCTGACGTCCCCAGGGCCGGTACTACTGAGAAGACACGTGAGGGCCAATAAAACGGACCCCCTGGTCGAGAGGGTCGACCTCCTCCACGCCAACCCCCAGTACGCTTACATTGCGTACCCGGACGGGCGGGAGGACACAGTCTCCATACGAGACCTCGCACCCTCGGGGACCGCTGTAACCCACTACCCATTACCACCCCCCCCAACGACCCGATATCCAACCCCAGCAGCCGGCTCGCCTTGGACCGTCACCCACGAGGACTACACTCCAGGGCCCCAGCCTACACGGGACGCGACGCCGGAAGCTCCACCACCCCTGCCGTCGCCACGTCGATCACAGCGGCAGACAAGACCTCCGGAGAGACTCCAATACACGAACTTTTAAATACACTTCACCCCGCCGGACTCATTTTTAAACAAGGGGTGAATGTGGTAAACCACTGTCATACCTGTCTGTGTCTGTATGTGTATTCCACTAGGTACAGGTCTGGACATGCCTCGGCTGACTCCTCCCACTATTCCAGGTATATAAGTGACTACCTCCCAGTCCCTTAGTATTCTGGACGGGTCGACCACTCGAGACAAGACCTTCATTCTTTAGTTAATAAAAGCCTGATTGTTACTCGCTCAACTTCAGTCTTTTGAGTAATTGATGGCGCATCAGACAGTTTTTACATGGCGAGAGTCAGTAGGTCATTCGACCACAAGCTTACTTCACAGCCCGGCCGATCCCGCCATCGTCCGTTGTCCGGGGCAATCTGGGCAACTGACCCTCGGTGTTGTTGCCATCATCCGCCGGGAGACCGAGGCCCCAATATAGAAGAGGTCTTCGGATAAACCCAAGCTAAACCACGGGGCCATCAATATAAGATAATCCCTAATAAATCCAATGGGGAATTCAGGAGAAACTTCTTCACCCAGAGAGTGGTGAGAATGTGGAACTCGCTACCACAGGGAGTGGTTGAGGCAAATAGCACAGATGGATTTAAGAGGAAGCTGGATAAACACACGAGGGAGAAAGGAATAGAAAGAAGGATGTGCTGATGGGGTGAGATGAAGAGGGATGGGAGGAGGCTCATGTGGAACATAAACACCGGCACGGACCAGTTGGGCCAAATGGCCTGTTTCTGTGCTGTACATTCTCTGTAAATCTATGTAGTCACATAGGCTGGCAACAGAATCTAAATCTTGCTGGTCTGTACACCTTAGGACCTGCCCCCATTTACAACTGAGGGAACTCAGCAGAGAGGCATCGCTGGGACACCAGGTTGTTTTTACATCAGTCCCACAGTGGGCTCAAGACCATAATGTGCCATCAAATGGTCCATGTGACAGCTGGTCATATCTGACATGAATCAGTCATTCATGAAAGAAAGACTTCTGAAATAATACTGAGCGGCCTACGGGTGGCGCTGTCCAGGGAGAGTATAAATACTCAGGCACGGGCCCAGCTTGCGTGGGACATTCTTAACAGGAACTAGTGAAGGACACAACTAGACCTCCATGTTGTAAAACAGTTGATTAAAGCTTTGTTTAACGCTTAGACCAAGTGCCTAGTAGTTTTCTTATGTCAATATCTATAAAGGATTTGGACTCCAACAAGTTTACACCCTTGAGAAGAAGGGGTAGTTGGAAATCTGGACCTCTCTCCCCCCCCCAAAAAAAAGCTGTTGAGGCTGGGGGGGGTCAATGGAAAATTTCAAAACTCAGATCGATAGTTTTTTGTTGGGCGAGGGTATTAAGGGTTACGGAACCAAGGCGGGTGGATGGAGTTAAGATACAGATCAGCCCTGATCTAACTGAATGGCAGAACAGGCTCGAGGGGCTGAATGGTCTCCTCCTGTTCCTATGTTCCATTTTATAGCAACCGTGGGTGAAGGAAAATCCAAGCATAGTTCACCTCAGATACTTGTCCGATTGACTAGGGTCTAAGATTGCAGAAGTTTGGAAACCATTGGCTGTGGTAAAAAAAAATCAATTAATTATAAATCGATCCTCTCATCCATGACAACAAAAACAGCAACAACAACTTGCATTTATATAGCGCCTTTAACATAGTGAAATGTCCCAAGGTGCTTCACAGGAGCGATTATCAAACAAAACTTGACACCGAGCCACATAAGGAGATATTAGGACAGGTGACCATAAGCTGGGTCAAAGAGGCAGGTTTTAAGGCGCGTCTTAAAGGAGGAGAGAGAGGCGGAGAGGTTTAGGGAGGGAATTCCAGAGCTTAGGGCCTCGGCAGCTGAAGGCACGGCCGCCAATGGTGGAGAGAAGGAAGTGGGGGATGCGCCAGAGGCCGGAATTGGGGGAGCGCAGAGATCTCGGAGGGTTGTGGGGCTGGAGGAGGTTACAGAGATAGGGAAGGGGGCGAGGCCATGGAGGGATTTGAAAACAAGGATGAGAATTTTAAAATCAAGGTGTTGCCGGACTGGGAGCCAATGTAGGTCAGTGAGCACAGTGACAATGTGGATCATTGGGCTGAAGCCCTCGCAAGGCATATTGTTCAATTCATGCTCCCTGCAGGCTGTGCCCAGTGCCAGGCTGACTGTAATCCGATACAAGGTGCAATAGTTTCAGTTGCTGGGAGTTTGGAGTCTTGAAAGGGATGTGCAAGAGTTAATAGATGGCAATCCGGCTTGCTGGTACTGGATAGCTCGTGTGTGCACCTGTGTGTCAGTCCATGTAACTGGATCAAAAGTGAGATTTGTCACTCTAATGGCCACTATCTCTATCCTTCGTTCACTCTGTTTTTCTTCCTCTCACACTCCTTAGTTTGGTCACTTTTCTATCTCTCTATGCTCTTTCTATCCCCCTTCTCTCTCTTATCATCTCTCCCTCTCTCCCGCCACCTCATTTTCATTGTCTCCTTTTTCTCACCTCTCTTCCCATTCTCTGTACCCTTTCCATCTTTCCCCCTTCTCTTTCCCTCCTCCTCCTCCCCCTCTCCACCCACTTCTTTCTTCTTCTCCAAACTTCCCCTCCTCCCCTTCTCCCTCCTCCAAATCTCTCCTCTCTCCCCTCTCTCTGCTTCTTGCCTCCTTTCTTTCTCTCCTTCCGCATCTCTCTTTTCTCCCCTCTTTCTCCCTCCTCCTCCTGTCTCTTGCTCCTCCCCTTCTCTCCCTACTCTTCCACTCTCTCTTTCCTCCCCCTCTCTCTCCCTCCTGTCTCCCTGCTCTTTCCGACCTCTCCCCCCCATTCTCCATTTCTTCCACTCTCCCTGTTTGCTGAAACATGTAAAATTCTTAGAAGGTTTGACAGGGTAGATGCTGAGAGTCTGTTTCCCCCTGGCAGGCGTGTCTAGAACTCGGGGTCACAGTCTCAGGATAAGGGGTCGGCCATTTAAGACTGAGATGAGGAGGAATTTCTTCACTCAGAGGGTGGTGAATCTTTGGAATTCTCTACCCCAGAGGGCTGTGGAGGCTCAGTCGTGGAGTATATTCAAGGCTGAGATCGATAGATCTTTAGACTCTAGGGGAATCAAGGGATATGGGGATAATGCGGGAAGGTGGAGTTGAGGGCGAAGACCAGCCATGATCTTATTGAATGGTGGAGCAGGCTTGAGGGGCCGAATGGCCGACTCCTGCTCCTTATTCCTATGTTTTTATGTTCCTATGTTCTCCTGCCTCAGTCTCTCACTGCAGGGTCTTATTATGGGATGTTACTGTACAACCAATCAGAGTTGCGTTGGAAAGCCTTTGGTTGATGATGGAGGCTGAAAGCCAAGCCGGGAGTCACTGTAAACTTGAAGGGTCAGGAAGGTTGTGTTTTCAGAGAAAGGTCATGTTTATTGTAAACAGTTGACAGAAAAGCTCTCCTACTTGTTTTTTTACCCAATTATGAGGAAGTTAAAACAATATTATTACTTCAGAACAGCAGAACTCTTACTGTGGGAGCTCCATCATCTCCAAGTTCCCCTCCAAGTCGCACGCCATCCCGACTTAGACATATATCGGCCTTTCCTTCATCGTCGCTCGGTCAAAAACATGGAACGCCCTCCCTAGCCGCACCACACCTTCACCACACGGACTGCAGCGGTTCAAGAAGAAGGAGGCTCACCGCCACCTTCTCAAGGGGCAACTAGGGACGGGCAATAAAATACCGGCCTTGCCAGCGATGCCCACATCCCGAGAATGAATAAAAAAATAACTTGGGCTTTGCAGCAAAGAAAGGAGATGTGTGAGAGGGGACCTTATCGAGGTTTATAAATTACAGGAATGGAAAAGTTAAATCTGGAATATCACTTTGCGAAAGTAGGTCAAGGGGACTCAGGTTCAAACTAGAAAAAGATAAATTTAGGACTGGTATCAGGAGGTTTCTCTTCCACATAACGAGTGACCAACATAAGGCACGGACTCGCAGACAGAGCAGTGGAGATGAAACATTAGAAACATTTCAGATGCCGCAATGGGGGGAACATTAGGATGTCTCTGGATGGTCATAGAAACATAGAAGATAGGAGCAGGAGTAGGCCATTCGGCCCTTCGAGCCTGCTCCGCCATTCAACGAGATCATGGCTGATCATCCAAACCCTAGCACCCGGTCCCTACACCGACAGCCATCCCACCCAAGCCCTATCCCCGTAACCCCGTAACCCCACATATTTAATCCCCCCTAACACTAAGGGTCAATTTTTTTATCATGGCCAATCAACCTAACCCGCACATCTTTGGACTGTGGGAGGAAACCGGAGCACCCGGAGGAAACCCACGCAAACACGGGGAGAATGTGCAAACTCCACACAGACAGTCACCCGAGGCCGGATTTGAACCCGGGTCCCTGGCGCTGTGAGGCAACAGTGCTAACCACTATGCCACCGTGCTGCCCTTGAACTAAGATGGTCTTCCTCTTCCATAATTATCTCATAGTTGTTGTTTCCTATGACGGGAAAAGCTTATAATGGGATGTCTAGTTTGGCTCTCCATTCGACGGCCTCTTGAGATGCCGAGTGGAGAAATGAGGTGCTTCCCGCAACAGATCTCAGTGGGCAGGTTGATGTGATGTGTTCCACGGTCTGGGACTCGTGGCCACAGTCTCACTTCGGGTCGTCCCTCATCCTCCACTTGTGCAGTAGGTGGCCGCATCATCCGTGCCCTGTGCGGATTGGGTTGAGCGCCGTCCACTGTCTTCAAGGGAGGTCGAAGCCAGGGACCTCTGCTGTTGGGTCAGTGATGAGGCATTGGTTCTTCATGTTACAGGCGTCCTGCGATTCCGTCCATCTGGATAATGGGTCGATACCAGCTGCGTGAATATTGGCTGCTGTTTCCCAGAGCGGCCGGCGCGATTTTAAGCGTTTTCGTGGTGGGTTTTTCAAGTCTTTGTTAATGGGACGGTCGGTGTTGTTCATGATTTTTTTCCGTCTCGCGGAGCACCGTAGCGACGCGGCGAATGGCAGGCGGGGCAGTGTGGGACAGCACCGGGAGCCGCACAGTCGGAGTGGACCTGAGCGCCCCGGACACCGTCCTCATGGCGGCGATTAGCTGCACGCCCGCTGATGTACAAAAACGTCCTGAGCAAGCTGGGCCCACACCCGAGTATTTATACTCCTTGAACGGCGCCACCAGCTGGCCGCCCAGTGTTATTTCATGAGTCATTTCTTCATGAATGGTAAGATTCATGACACCCACCATCTTAGTGTGGCGGCTGCAGGACCGCGAGGCAGAGCTGATGCCAACCTACACGTGGTCTCCCTGTGTGTACTAGTTCACCGAGAGCTTGCCAGCTAATCTCATCAAGAAGATGACCGACCGCCCGAAAGCGGCCTCCTGGTCCGAAAGGCATGAAAGCATCTCAAAGTCATGTGACATAACACTCTAGCGCTGATCTCCTCTCTACGCCTTTTCAACGCCGACATCACCCATTTAATTTGAAGGGGCCAACATTGCATTAAATACCGAAGATGAGAACTTCATTCTACTGCCTCTGCTGCCCCGTGTCCTAACTCGCACCGAGTCCTGTTCACCCATCACCCCCCCTGTGCTCGCTGACCTACACTGGCTCCCGGTCCGGCAACGCCTCGATTTTAAAATTCTCAGCCTTGTTTTCAAATCCCTCCATAACCTCGCCCCTTCCTCCCTATCTCTGTAACCTCCTCCAGCCCCACAACCCCCCGAGATCTCTGCGCTCCTCTGATTCTGGCCTCTTGCCCATCCCCCAGTTCTGTCACCCCACCATTGGCGGCCGTGCCTTCAGCTGCCTGGGCCCCGAGCTCTGGAATTCCCTCCCTAAACCTCTCCGCCTCTCTACCCTCCTTTAAGACGCTCCTTAAAACCTACCTCTTTGACCAAGCGTTTGGTCACCTGTCCTACTATCTCCTTATGTGGCTCGGTGTCAATTTTTATCTGTTAACGCTCCTGTGATGCACCTTGGGACGTTTTACTGCATTAGAGACACTGTATAAATACACATTGTTCATACGAGCAGGTTAAGAATGCGTACCAGGTCAGTGCCGGTTGGGATTTCTATGCTCATGTCATCCGAAGGGGTAACTGGGCTATAACTGCCTCTTCACAGAATCACAGAAACCCCACAGTGCAGATAGAGGCCATTTCAGCCCATCGAGCCTGCACCAACACATATCCCACCCGATCCCCGTAACCCCTACACCAACACATATCCCACCCTATCCCCGTAACCCCATGTATTTAATCCCCCTAACACTAAGGGTCAATTTATCATAGCCAATCAACCTAACCCGCACATCTTTGGACTGTGGGAGGAAACCGGAGCACCCGGAGGAAACCCACGCAAACACGGGGAGAATGTGCAAACTCCACACAGACAGTCACCCGGGGCCGGATTCGAACCCGGGTCCCTGGCGCTGTGAGGCAACAGTGCTAACCACTATGCCACCGTGCTCTTGGACAAGGTGGAGTTTCACCAGTACGTGGAATGTTCTGATGGACCTGGCACAGTTCAGAAAACAGAACGAGCGGCGTACTCCTCAAGAGCTGAATCCAAAACAGCTCAAAAACACAATAATATTGATACTGAAACAAATAGGTACAGCACAAACAAGAGGTCAGGGGTCACCAGCTATATGTTGCTGATTCTAGTCACGTTACTGGAGCTCATTTTCTCCCCCCATTTCCGAAGGTGCTTTCATGCTGTGGCTCAGTGGGCACCTCTCTCTCTCTCTCTCGTCTCTGAGTCAGAAGGTCGTAGATTCAAGTCCCCACTCCAGAGACTTGAGCACAAAAACCTAGGCTGACACTCCCAGTGCAGTGCTGAGGGAGTGCCGCACTGTCGCAGGTGCCGTCTTTCAGATGAGACGTTAAACCGAGGCCCCGCTTGCTCTCTCAGGTGGAGGTGAAAAATCCCGTGGCACTATTTGAGGAGCAGGGGAGTTGTCCTGGGGCCAATATTTATCCCTCAACAAACATCTAAATAAAAACAGATTATCCACTCATTATCACATTGCTGTTTATGGGAGCTTGCTGTGCACAAATTGGTTGCCGCGTTTCCTACATTACAACAGTGACTGCACTTCAAAAAGTACTTCATTGGCTGAGGTCGTGAAAGGCGCTGCGGAAATGAAAGTCTTTCTTTCTTTCTTTCTTTCTTCACCACCCTCACCTTCCCTCTCTCCTGAAGGTGCCAATTCATTGCTGGGCAGGTGGAAGTTTCCCCCCCTCCCCTTCCGAGCCAAACGCCCTCCAATCCCTCAGCCAAGTGGCCACTCCTCAGGTGTGAGCTTCGACAATGGGTGTGACAGGCTCTTTGACTGTGGAGGGCATCACAGCCAAGCCTGATTCTGTCTTCCAGCTGACGTCCATACATGACCACTTTCCAGCAATGTCGATCATTGGACAGAGCTCAGGTCCAGCGATCCTGCCGGGTTTTATTTCTCCTCCTTAGCCCAGGGGAGCTGTGGCCAAATGAGTCACCCCATCTGTTGTCCTGGCTGATATCCACTGAGCAGCAGACTGACCATCATACTGCAGGCAGGGGCAAGAGGTGAGAGTTCACATGACATCTAGGAGATGATACCCCATGCCAATGGTAGCAGTAAAGGAATGCCACTGACAAGAAGCTAGACAGGGAAACTAGGGGTAACCAGGAGCCTGGCACAGAGACAGGCTGACAGCAAGCAGGGGCCACAGACTGAGACTGGCAGCTAGCAAGGTCCAAGAGACAAAGGTTGATCATGGCCAGTGTGTAGAGATGGGGAATGACCATGGGCAGGGTGTAGAGATGGGGAGTGACCATGGGCAGGGTGTAGAGATGGGGAATGACCATGGGCAGGGTGTAGAGATGGGGAGTGACCATGGGCAGGGTGTAGAGATGAGGAGTGACCATGGGCAGGGTGTAGAGATGGGGAGTGACCATGGGCGGGGTGTAGAGATGGGGAGTGACCATAGGCAGGGTGTAGAGATGGGGAGTGACCATGGGCAGGGTGTAGAGATGGGGAATGACCATGGGCAGGGTGTAGAGATGGGGAGTGACCATGGGCAGGGTGTAGAGATGGGGAGTGACCATGGGCAGGGTGTAGAGATGGGGAGTGACCATGGGCAGGGTGTAGAGATGGGGAGTGACCATGGGCGGGGTGTAGAGATGGGGAGTGACCATGGGCAGGGTGTAGAGATGGGGAGTGACCATGAGCAGGGTGTAGAGATGGGGCGTGACCATGGGCAGGGTGTAGAGATGAGGAGTGACCATGGGCAGGGTGTAGAGATGGGGAGTGACCATGGGCAGGGTGTAGAGATGGGGAGTGACCATGGGCAGGGTGTAGAGATGGGGAGTGACCATGGGCGGGGTGTAGAGATGGGGAGTGACCATGGGCAGGGTGTAGAGATGGGGAGTGACCATGGGCAGGGTGTAGAGATGGGGAGTGACCATGGGCAGGGTGTAGCGATGGGGGGTGACCATGGGCAGGGTGTAGAGATGGGGAGTGACCATGGGCAGGGTGTAGAGATGGGGAGTGACCATGGGCAGGGTGTAGCGATGGGGGGTGACCATGGGCAGGGTGTAGAGATGGGGAGTGACCATGGGCAGGGTGTAGAGATGGTGAATGACCATGGGCAGGGTGTAGAGATGGGGAGTGACCATGGGCAGGGTGTAGAGATGGGGGGTGACCATGGGCAGGGTGTAGAGATGGGGAGTGACCATGGGCAGGGTGTAGAGATGGGGAATGACCATGGGCAGGGTGTAGAGATGGGGAGTGACCATGAGCAGGGTGTAGAGATGGGGGGTGACCATGGGCAGGGTGTAGAGATGAGGAGTGACCATGGGCAGGGTGTAGAGATGGGGAGTGACCATGGGCAGGGTGTAGAGATGGTGAATGACCATGGGCGGGGTGTAGAGATGGGGAGTGACCATGGGCAGGGTGTAGAGATGGTGAATGACCATGGGCGGGGTGTAGAGATGGGGAGTGACCATGGGCAGGGTGTAGAGATGGGGAGTGACCATGGGCAGGGTGTAGAGATGGGGAGTGACCATGAGCAACAACTACAACAATGCATTTCTATAGCGCCTTTAACATAGTAAAACATCCCAAGGTGCTTCACAGGAGTGTAAATCGGACAAAATTTGACACCGAGCTACGTAAGGAGATATTGGGCCAGGTGACCAAAAGTCTGATCAAAGAGGTAGGCTTTAAGGAGCGTCTTAAAGGAGGAGAGAGAGGTAGCGAGGCGGAGAGGTTTAGGGAGGGAATTCCGGAGTTTAGGGCCCAGGCAGCTGAAGGCACGGCCGCCAATGGTGGAGCACAGAGGTCTCTGGCTGGTTCAGTCTCAGATAGTGGCCAGGGAGAGGGATGGAGTTGGTAGCTAGGGAACGAAGTTTGTGACGGGGACCGAAGACAATGACTTCGGTCTTCCCATTATTTAGTTGGAGGAAATTTCTGCTCACGAAGTACTGGATGTCGGACAGGCAGTGTGACACATCAAAGCCAGTGAGGGGGGTGTCGAGAGAGGTGGTGGTGAGGTAGAGCTGGGTGCAGAGACGAGGATTGACAAGCTCACGATACAGGGCTGACCACAATTAGAATCTCTGAGCTGAACAGAAACGAAACTGAAAACAGGAAACAGAGGCTACTACTGACATGGAACCTTCTAGTCTGTGTGACTCAGCATCACCCATTTACCCGCGGACACATGGGGGGAACGTAACAGAAGCATCTTCATCCAAATATCATTTTTTCACATAAAACATGTTGCTAAGGAGCAACTAAAAAATGTACAAATGTAACACTTGGAGATTGCCAGAGGTTATCAGTAAGATAGATTCCGCTCCAAAAATGTGCAATTAAACCAAATCTTATTTATCCTGAACACCATCCTTAGGTAACATGGCTGCTATGGTTGTGTGGTGGTTATTTTACTAAACTAGCAATCCAGAGAACGTGAGTTTAAATCCCACCATGAATTTGAATTTAATCTTTAAAAGCTCTGGAAATAGTGCGCTAGTATCAGAGAGACCATGAAGCTGTCGGATTGCCGTAAAAACCCAACTGGTTCACTCATGTCCTTTAGGGAAGGAAACCTGCCGTCTGTACCCAGTCTGGGCCTACATGTGACTCCAGACCCCACCCTCAAGGTGGTTGACTCTTACCCTGTCCGCTGAAGTGACCGAGCGAGATACTCGCTTTGTATCAAAGTGCTGCAGCGGTTCAAGAGGAAGGCTCACCACCACCACCAGCTTCTCCGGGCAACTAGAGATGGGCAATAAAAGAAAGACTTGCATTTCTATAGCGCCTTTCACAACCTCAGGACGTCCCAAAGCGCTTCACAGCCAATGAAGTACTTTTTTGAAGTGTGGTCACTGTTGTAATGTGGGAAACGCGGCAGGCAATTTGCGCACAGCAAGCTCCCACAAACAGCAATGTGATAATGACCAGATAATCTGTTTTAGTGATGTTGATTGAGGGATAAATATTGGCCCCAGGACACCGGGGAGAACTCCCCCTGCTCTTCTTCAAACAGTGGCCGTGCGATCTTTTACATCCACCCGAGAGAGCAGACGGGGCCTCGGTTTAACATCTCATTCGAAAGACGGCACCTGCGACAGTGCGGCACTCCCTCAGTACTGCACTGGGAGTGTCAGCCTAGATTTTTGTGCTCAAGTCTCTGGAGTGGGGACTTGAACCCACGACCTTCTGCCTCAGAGGCGAGAGTGCGATCCCCTGAGCCACGGCTGACACCTAAATAACTGCCAACCTTGCCACTGACTCACACGTCTCACGAATGGATTTTAAACAGATGACCTTGAACTCTATCACCTTCCCAAGGCTCATTCTGTATATTGTACACGATTGTGGCATGCAACAGTTTATTGTTTCTGTAAATACAGTTTGAATTAAAATGTGTCAAATACATACAATGTCGCAATAACACACCCAGCACGGAGCGTGTCACATACCAGGTTCTATCTCTGTTATGGACTGGGTCGCATGATCTCAGTCAGGTAGGTGCCCTACAATTGGACTCAGTGGGCAGGATTTTCACTGGGCCGTGGAGGCGGGATTGGAGGCGTGTGAGGGGTTAAAATCCCAAAATCGGGGGTCCCGAACCGCACTGGGACCCGCCTCCCCGAGGCGGGAAGGGGACTAGTGCCAATTAACTGCCTGTTAACAGACAGTTTTTAGCCTAATCCCTATTTTCATTGGTGAAATGTGGGATTCCCGACGGCTCCAAACCACGTCAAGTTAGCGAGGTGGGCCGTCGGGATGAAGGGCTTGGAGGGGTCGAGATGTCCGGTGTTCAGGTGAGTGATGGGTGCATGAGTGCAGAGGTAAGTGTGTTTGGTCTGTGTAAAGTGTTTAAAGAAGTTTTACTTACCTTTACAGCCTTCCTTCCTTCAGGTCTCGGGAGTCCCTCATCTCACCGGCACAGAAAGCAGAATGGCCGCGATCTGTCAAAAGTTCCAGCATTCTGCTTTCTGTTCCGGGGAGATCTCTAAATCATCCTGACAGGAAGGAATTAACCTGGAGTACAGGTTGTCAGTGTTTGACAGCTTCAAACAGCTGTGAAACGCTGATATTTCATCTGTCAAAAGGTCTTGACAGATGAAATATCAATCTGTGACGTCACCTGTTGCCGGGTGGCCCTTAATTGGCCTGCTGAGCCCACTGGGCGGGCTCAACAAGGTCAATCAAGTCAAAATCGCGTGGGTTGGCTAGAACTCGATGGAGGCGGACTACAACCCTGAAAGTTGTAGTCCCGCCTCTTACCCGCCTCCTCAATGAAAATCCAGCCCAGTGTCACTGGGCCAGTGGATGGAGGGTGGCGGGTGAGGGGCGGTGGGGTGGCGAGGCTGAGGAAAACCCAGCCAGGGTCCTTGCTCCTGATCGCTAGCTCTGTTGCAGAGGAGGTGCCTGTGTGGGCCCAGGTGAGGGCAGCATCAGGGTTTAGTTGTATCGCCCTCCACAGTTGGATAGCCCGCGTCACACTCAACATCTGAGCTCACACGTGAAGGATTGAACACTTGGGCACTTGGAGCCCAGCAGAAGAACGAGAAAGAGACCGCACCCAACATATGTTCTGCAGAATGGGCCCTATTTGCTGTGGTTAGTGTTTAACGTGAGTGACGTAATAAAACTCACTACGCACTTGGTTTGAGTATAAAGCAAGGCTTTAATCAACTTGTTTCAGAACATGGAGGTCTAGTTGTACTTCACTAGTTCCTTGTCTTATAAAATGTCCCTGTACAAGCTGGGCCCACGTCCGAGTATTTATACTCCTTGGACGGCGCCACCAGCTGGCCGTCCAGCGTTATTTCACGAGCAGTTTCTTGATGAATGATGAGATTTATAACAGTGAGGTCCATCGACTTCTCTTCATTAGGGGCTCAGTAGTGTTTGGTTTCCTTGTGGGGAGGGGTAGCAGCTACGGCCATTTCTCCAGTGTATCTTCCTCCAGCCCTACAACCCTCCGAGATCTCTGCGCTCCGCTAATTCTGGCCTCTAGAGCATCCCCAATTTTAATCACACCACCATTGGCGGCCGTGCCTTCAGCTGCCTGGGCTCCGAGCTCTGGAATTCCCTCCCTAAACCTCTCCATCTCTCTCTCCTGCTTTAAGACGCTCCTTAAAATCTACCTCTTTAACCAAGGTTTTGGTCACTGATGTAAGAAAACTACTAGGCACTTGGTCTAAGCGTTAAACAAAGCTTTAATCAACTGTTTTACAACATGGAGGTCTAGGTGTGTCCTTCATTAGTTCCTGTTAAGAATGTCCTGCGCAAGCTGGGCCCGTGCCCGAGTATTTATACTCTCCCTGGACAGCGCCTCCCGCAGGCCGCTCAGTATTATTTCATAAGTCTTTCTTTCATGAATGACTGATTCATGTCAGTCACCTGTCCTAATATTTTCTTATGTGGCTCAGTGTCAAATTTTGTGTGATAATCGCTCCTGTGAAGCGCCTTGGGATGTTTTACTAGGTTAAAGGTGCTATATAAATGCAAGTTGCTGTTGTCGTTGTTGAATTAGGCAGCGCCAGTGATCAATGTCTTCTACTCTGAGACACACACGACTTCTGCTATCACCTCCAAGGATGCATGGCTTGGAGCTGGCAGCATTGCTCAGAGAGACCTCCCTTAGATATTCCACATCCATCTGTACCAGGGCCACGAGGAAGGCCCCGGGTTTGACCACTCTGTGTGGATTTACCACGGGCAGGAGTCAGAGCGCGAGAACTGGCTTTAGCACTAGAGAGGAAGAGCGGCGAACGAGTGACGATTCCCAACCTTGACCAGTTTCCAATAAGCCCTGCTCAAAAGTGTCCGTGTGTGTGAGTGTGTGTGACTGAGTGTGAGTGTGTGTATGTGTGAGTGTGTGGCTGTGAGTGTGAGTGTGTGTATGTGAGTGAGTGTGTGAGTGTGAGTGAGTGTGAGTGTGTGTGAGTGTGAGTGTGTGTGTGAGTGTGAGTGTGACTGTGAGTGTGTGTGTGTGAGTGAGTGTGAGTGTGACTGAGTGTGAGTGTGTGTGTTTGCAAGTGTGAATGAGTGTGAGTGCGAGTGTGTGAGTGCGAGTGTGAGTGTGTGTGCGACTGTGTGTGTGAGTGTGTGTGTGCGAGTGTGTGCGTGCGAGTGTGAGTGTGTGTGTGCGAGTGTGAATGTGATTGTGTGTGTGTGTGAGTGTGTGTGTGTGTGAGCGTCTGTGAGTGTGTGTGTGAGTGTGCGAGTGTGTGCGTGTGATTGTGTGTGTGAGTGAGTGTGCGAGTGTGTGTGTGAGTGTGCGAGTGTGTGTGTGAGTGTGAGTGTGATTGTGTGTGTGTGAGTGTGAGTGTGTGAATGTGTGAGTGTGTGTGTGTGTGTGAGTGTGCGAGTGTGTGTGTGAGTGTGCGAGTGTGTGTGTGAGTGTGCGAGTGTGAGTGTGTGTGTGAGTGCGAGTGTGCGAGTGTGAGTGTGTGTGCGAGTGCGAGTGCGAGTGCGTGTGCGTGTGCGTGTGCGTGTGTGAGTGTGTGTGAGTGCGAGTGTGCGAGTGTGAGTGTGTGTGCGAGTGCGAGTGCGAGTGCGAGTGCGTGTGCGTGTGCGTGTGTGTGAGTGTGAGTGCGAGTGATAGGGGGAAAAATTCAGTCTCGCCCCATTTGGGGCGCCAGTATCGGCCGTGCGCAAAGTTTAGCACCTGGCGCTAATTATCGCCTCCGACGGCAAACTTGGCTTTTATTGCCCCTGGGGGTGATTGGAGCGCTAATTCAGGCGCTTCACACCTGTCTTAAGGCGCAAAGGCCGAGGAGCGAGGCGCTACCTCAGAGCGCTGGCGAAGCAAGGAAGGGCAAATCAAAATGAACCTGCAAAGTGCTGCTCAGTACCCAAAACTCCTTCACACAGCGTTGAATCTCTCCAGAAGTCTCTCTCTCTCTCAGAATGCGTGGTGCAAAAATGTCACCAACAAAAAATGGCAGGAAGCGGTCGCCTTTAAATGGCGCTCCCCCAGTCCCTTTCTGACAGCATAACGCTCCCCTCAACCTGTCGTTGCTAGCGGCAGGCGGTAAGGCAGGGGGCGCCACTCAATATCCGGTCCGGGGCGCTACCGGGGCGTTGCGCCCTCGACTGACGTCACGATCTACCGGCGCAGGAGATCGTGGTGGTAGTGTTTAGCGCCGCCGCAAAATGTCTAGTTAATTTCGCGAGCGGCACAAACATCGCCGCGCACGGGCGCCAGTTGCTTTGTGCCCCATTAGCGCCCTCTTAAGGCACTAACGGGAGGCGCAAACAACTGAATTTTTCCCCCATCGAGTGATAGAGTTATACAGCACAGAAAGAGGCCCTTCGGCCCTTCGTGTCCGCGCCGGCCATCAAGCCCTGTCTATTCTAATCCCATTTTCCAGCACTTGGTCCGTAGCCTTGTGTGCTATGGCGTTTCAAGTGCTCATCTAAATGCTTCTTGAATGTTGTGAGGGTTCCTGCCTCTACCACCCTTTCAGGCAGTGAGTTCCAGATTCCAACCACCCTCTGGGTGAAAAAGTTTTTCCTCAAATCCCCTCTAAACCTCCTGCCCCTTACCTTGAAACTATGCCCCCTGGTTATTGACCCCTCTACCAAGGGGAAAAGTTCCTTTCTATCTACCTTATCTATGCTCCTCACTACGGCACCTCTGACAGTGCAGTGCTCCCTCAGTACTGCCCCTCCGACAGTGCGGCTCTCCCTCAGTACTGCCCCTCCGACAGTGCTGCGCTCCCTCGGCACTGCCCCTCTGACAGTGCAGCTCTCCCTCAGTACTGCCCCTCCGACAGTGCCGCGCTCCCTCAGCACTGCCCCTCCGACAGTGCCGCGCTCCCTCAGTACTGCCCCTCCGACAGTGGAGTTCTCCCTCAGTACTGCCCCTCCGACGTTGCAGTGCTCCCTCAGTACTGCCCCTCCGACAGTGCGGCGCTCCCTCAGTACTGCCCCTCCGACAGTGCGACGCTCCCTCAGTACTGCCCCTCCGACAGTGGAGCTCTCCCTCAGTACTGCCCCTCCGACATTGCAGTGCTCCCTCAGTACTGCCCCTCCGACAGTGCGGCACTCCCTCAGTACTGCCCCTCCGACAGCGCGGCGCTCCCTCAGTACTGCCCCTCCGACAGTGCGGCGCTCCCTCAGTACTGCCCCTCCAACAGTGCGGCGCTCCCTCAGTACTGCCCCTCCGACAGTACGGCGCTCCCTCAGTACTGCCCCTCCGACAGTGCGGCACTCCCTCAGTACTGCCCCCTCTGATAGTGCGGCGCTCCCGCAGTACCGCCCCTCCGACAATGCAGCACTCCCTCAGTACGGCCCCTCCGACAGTGCGGCACTCTCTCAGTACTGGCCCTCCGACAGTGCCGCGCTCCCGCAGCACTGCCCCTCCGACAGTGCAGCTCTCCCTCAGTACTGCCCCTCCGCCAGTGCGGCGCTCCCTCAGTACTGCCCCTCCGACAGTGCGGCGCTCCCTCCGTACTGCCCCTCCGACAGTGCGGCGCTCTCTCAGTACTGCCCCTCCGACAGTGCAGCTCTCCTTCAGTGCTGACTCTCCAACAGTGCAGCGCTCCCTCAGTACTGCCCCTCCGACAGTGCGGCACTCCCTCAGTACTGCCCCTCCAACAGTGCAGCGCTCCCTCAGTACTGCCCCTCCGACAGTGCGGCGCTCCCTCAGTACCGGCACCAGGTGTCTCAGCTTAGATTATGTGCTCGAACCCACAATCTTCTGACCTCAGATGCGAGAGCGCTACCGATCGCTAACTCCTGAGCTTATTCTGACATAATGGCTGATATAAGGTGATGCGACGGAGTTCTTCCAGCGGGCCTGTTCCAGGAGTCGCTCCTGCCTGTAAATTCCCTGCTGAGGCGATAGCGCGTCTTTTGAAACCTCAATAGCGTTAGAACAATGGAGAACGAGGCAAGAGGTTTAATTCACCGCCAATTCTCTGCAGGGCCGCTCAGGGTTAACAGAAGGACCGACTGACACAGAGCGTAAAACATCCAAAAATAATCTGTGGTGGGGAGGCCATCGACTTTGAGTATTTTTCATGCTGTGACATTAAAGCACATTGTCAAGGACAACTGCAACAGGCTGAAAAAATGCCAATTCCCAAATACGGAGAGTTGAACAATGAGACCTTGTTTTGAGCTCGCTCTGTGTTTGACAGACTTCTGAGAAGGTGATGATGTTGAGACAGGATTCACTCGTCCCTCTGCTCACAACAACTCGCTGCGTGAAAACAATGTCCCCTTATCTCCATCCTGGGTCTTTTGCCAATTACCTTAAACCCGTGTCCTCTGGTTACCGATCCCACTGCCATCGGGTTTACTCCATCAAAGCCCCTTTGTGATTTTGAACACCTCTATCAAATCTTCCCTTAACCTTCTCTGCTCTAAGGGGAACAATCCCAGCTTCTCCAGTCTCTCCACATAACATGAAGTCCCTCATTTGGACAACTGATAAATCCTGGTCTGTATGAACTCCAGATCGCACTGGGGAAATCCTCTTTCCCCTGCAATGGGACAAGAAGAAGCCCCTCATCTCTGGAGCATTCGGAAGGAAGCCAGATTTGCAGTTAAGGCAACATTGAACCCTCAGGATCAGTAACGAGTTTGCGCCTTATAATCGAGGGTTATTTCGGAACTGGGCGGTTTGGGGCAGGTGAGACAACATCCTCTGTCTAGACAGCACCTTTGACATAGAAGCGTCTGGAAGACACGTCACAGTGGAGAAGCAGACATGAAGATCACACTTCCGACTTAACCCTTCCAACAGGGATGGGACAAGGGTTGGGATGAGAACAGCAACCACTAAAGGGCTGTCAGGCATTGAGCAAATAGTGCAAGGAGATCGACATGAGTAAGATAGTCGATGCAAACCTGGGGGTTTTTCTTAGAATTGGAACAGTAATAATAGAACGAGGGGTCACATTCTCATCATTTAGGACTGAGAGGAGGAGAAATTTCTTCACTCAGAGGGTGGTGAACCTGTGGAATTCTCTACCACAGAAGGCTGTGGAGGCCAAGTCACTGAATATATTTAAGAAGGAGAGAGATAGATTTCTAGACACAAAAGGCATCAAGGGATATGGGGAGAGAGCGGGAATATGGTATTGAGATAGAGGATCAGCCATGATCATATTGAATGGCAGATCAGGCTCGAAGGGCCGAATGGCCGACTCCTGCTCCTATTTCTCTATGTTTCTGTAAGGAATAGCCAATACAGTCAACAAATGCAGCAGTATTGTATAAACAGAGTCCAGTGTTTTGTGAAGCAATTCATTTCAATGACCTTCAGTGCGTATTTATTCGTGATACTGGATTGACTCTGGTGGGGTTGATTTTGAAAGTTATCAATCACAGACTCTGGTCTCCCCAGGGTGTGCGCAGACCGCAGCAGAGTGTGTGCGGAGGGCAGAAGATGGTTCATTCGAGCAGTGCCCAGCTGCACTGAGCTAGGCACTGGGCACTGGGCATTGGGCACTGGACAGTGGGCACTGGGCATTGGGCACTGGGTACTGGACACTGGGCATTGGGCACTGGGCACTGGGCATTCGGCACTGGGTACTGGGCATTGGGCACTGGGAATTGGGCACTGGCACTGGGCACTGGGCATTGGGCACTCGGCACTGGGCATTTGGCATTGGGCACTGGGAATTGGGCACTGGGCATTTGGCACTGGGCATTGGGCAATGGGCACTGGTCACTGGGAATTGGGCACTAGGCACTGGGCATTGGGCACTCGGCACTGGGAATTGGGCACTGGGCATTGGGCACTAGGAATTGGGCACTGGGCAATGGGCATTGGGCACTGGGAATTGGGCACTGGGCACTGGGCATTTGGCACTGGACATTGGGCACTGGGCATTGGGCACTGGGCATTGGGCACTGGGCATTGGGCTTTGGGCACTGGGCACTGGGCATTGAGCACTGGGCGAGAGAGCTCAAACGATGGCCCTGATTCCTCCTCTCCCCTCTGCGTAGGTTCCCAACACTCCAGGATTGCCCTGGAGTCTCCAGGAATAAACGATTCATTTCCAGGACACGGCTGGGGGCAACACTGGGAGAAAAATCATAGGGGCGGGAAATATAAATTGTGTGTGTTTTTTATTCATTTTCTTTCAAGACTTTAGTTTATTAATTATTGGCGATGGGGTGTGGGGGGGGCGGTGCTGAAGAAAGGCTGTTTGACTGAATGTCAAAGAATCATCCAATCAGGTAACAAGTCTGATCATTTTCCAATTGGCGTGGGAAGGCGTGTTGAGCGACGAAGCGACCAATGGCAGGAGCCTAGGGGCGGGGCGCACGAGGATGGACGTGTTGGGTGACCAATGGTGGGAGCGTAGGGGCGGGGTGGGGTGGGCTGATAAGTGGCAGGTAACATTCGCACCACACAAGTGCCAGGCAATGACTATCTCCAACAAGCGAGAGTCTAACCATCGCCCCTTGATATTCAATGGCATTACCATCGCTGAATCCCCCACCATCAACATCCTGGGGGTCTCCATTGACCAGAAACTTAACTGGACCAGCCACATAAATACTGTGGCAACAAGAGCAGGTCAGAGGCTAGGTATTCTGCGGCGAGTGTCTCACCTCCTGACTCCCCAAAGTCTTTCCACCATCTACAAGGCACAAGTCAGGAGTGTGATGGAATACTCTCCACTGGCCTGGATGAGTGCAGCTCCAACAACACTCAAGAAGCTCGACACCATCCAGGACAAAGCAGCCCGCTTGACTGGCACCCCATCCACCAGCTTAAACATTCACTCCCTCCACCACCAGCGCACCGTGGCTGCAGTGTGCACCATCTACAAGATGCGCTGCAACAACTCGCCAAGGCTTCTTCGGCAGCACCTCCCAAACCCGCGACCTCTTCCACCTAGAAGGACAAGGGCAGCAGGCGCATGGGAACACCACCACCTCCAAGTTCCCCTCCAAGTCACACATCATCCTGACTTGGAAATATATCGGCCGTTCCTTCATCGTCGCTGGGTCAAAATCCTGGAACTCCCTCCCTAACAGCACCGTGGGAGCACCTTCACCACATGGACTGCAGCGGTTCAAGAAGGCGGCTCACCACCACCTTCTCAAGGGGCAATTAGGGATGGGCATTAAATGCTGGTCTTGCCAGCGATGCCCACATCCCATAAACAAATAAAAAAAAAACAGAGTTGGGAATCCTACCCATGCGGGAAGGCTGCGGGTCTCTGTTCGTCGGACAGCACAGGCGATCAATACATTTATCCCCCGGCTCATCAGCAACACTCTAATATCCAACGAGGCCTCATCATCTGGACTTCTGTTCATTCTTGTACGAGGCTAACCCGCTCACTCGAGGCAATGCCCACAGAGTAAACTTCCAGACCGAGATCATTCCAGGTCTTGTGGAAGCTCTGAGGTTGGGTGGGGAATAGGTTAGGTGACACTCAGCTTGGAGTTTTAAAAGCCTGAACATTGTAGGAGGAAGGGTGATCTGAGGGAGGGTTCAGCAGTTCGACAGGGAGCTGGTGGAAAGAAGGAAGGAAGGAAGGAAGAGAGAGAAATGGAGAAAGAGAGAAAGAAAGTAGAAGGAAGAAGAAAGAAGAAGAAAAAAAGAAAAGAAAGAAAGGTAGAAAGAGAGAAAGAAACAGAGAAAGAAAGGAAGAAGAAAGATTGAAGGAAAGAGAGAAAGAAAGGAAGGAAGAAGAAAGAAAAAGAAAGAAAAATTAATTAGAAGGAAGAAGAAAGAAGAAGAAGAAAAGAAAGGAAGAGAGAAAGAATGAAAGGTAGAAGATGATTTGGACAGGTTGGGCGATTGGGCAGATGCATTATAATGTGGATAAATGTGAGGTTATCCACTTTGGTGGCAAAAACAGGAAGGCAGATTATTATCTGAATGGCAATAGATTGGGAGAAGGGGAAGTGCAAAGAGACCTAGGTGTTCTTGTGCACCAGTTGCTGAAGGTAAGCATGCAGGTGCAGCAGGCGGTTAAGAAGGCAAATGGTATGTTGGCCTTCGTAGCGAGAGGGTTCGAGTACAGGAACAAGGATGTCTTGCTGCAGTTGTACAGGGCCTTGGTGAGACCGCACCTTGAGTATTGTGTGCAGTTTTGGTCGCCTTACCTGAGGAAGGATGTTCTTGCCATGGTGGGAGTGCAGCGAAGATTCACGAGGCTGATACCTGGGATGGCAGGAATGACGTATGAGGAGAGATTGGGTCGATTGGGCTTATACTCACTGGAGTTTAGAAGAATGAGAGGGGATCTCATTGAAACTTATAAAATTCTGACAGGTCTGGACAGACTAGATGCAGGAAGGATGTTCCCGATGGTCGGGGAGTCCAGAACCAGGGGTCATAGTCTAAGGATAAGGGGTAAGCCATTTAGGACAGAGATGAGGAGGAATTTCTTCACCCAGAGAGTGGTGAACCTGTGGAATTCTCTGCCGCAGAAGGCAGTTGAGGCCAATTCATTAAATATATTCAAGAAGGAGTTAGATATATTTCTTAAGGCTAAAGGGATCAAGGGATATGGGGAGAAAGCAGGGACAGGGTACTGAATTTGGATGATCAGCCATGATCTCATTGAATGGCGGAGCAGGTTCGAGGGGCCGAATGGCCGACTCCTGCTCCTATCTTCTATGTTTCTATGAAGGAAAGATAGAGAGAAAGAAAGAAGAAGAAAGAGAGAAAGAAAGAAAGAGAGAAACAAAGAAGGAGAGAGCGATGGTGCAGCGATGCAGAGCCTCTCCTGACTCTAACCCCTCACCCCTCAGCCTCCCTGTATTGCGCCAGTCCAGAGCGGACGAGCTGCATTGTGCCGCCTGTTTGGGGTTCACTGCTCTCCACCAGTATGTCGAAGGCCAGGCTTCCACGCGAGGGATCGGGCGCACCAGCCTGCCTGCTACACCCGACCCCCGCCCGATAGTTAAAATCCACCCCAGGAGCAGCAGGTCTGGCTTATTTACTTTGCCAACTGTGACGTCCCTGCTGCCTGCCCAGCGCCAGAGCCAATGGAGGGGGGAGGGGTGATCAGGGGGGTCATTGTGAAGCCGGCCAACGCGGCTTTGGAGGACCCGATCCCCATTCCACTCCCAGGAACCTCTGCTGCAGTCTTCGGCCCCACAGGGTTCAGCCTGCAGGTCTGTGTCGGACTGCCTCAGACAACTTTCCCTTTTTCCCAGCTATTCACCAAGAAAACATCAAACTCTCAGGGCAGGTACAGCACGGGTTAGATACAGAGTAAAGCTCCCTCTACACTGTCCCATCAAACACTCCCAGGGCAGGTACAGCACGGGTTAGATACAGAGTAAAGCTCCCTCTGCACTGTCCCATCAAACACTCCCAGGGCAGGTACAGCACGGGTTAGATACAGAGTAAAGCTCCCTCTACACTGTCCCATCAAACACTCCCAGGGCAGGTACAGCACGGGTTAGATACAGAGTAAAGCTCCCTCTACACTGTCCCATCAAACACTCTCAGGGCAGGTACAGCGCGGGTTAGATACAGAGTAAAGCTCCCTCTACACTGTCCCATCAAACACTCCCAGGGCAGGTACAGCACGGGTTAGATACAGAGTAAAGCTCCCTCTACACTGTCCCATCAAACACTCTCAGGGCAGGTACAGCGCGGGTTAGATACAGAGTAAAGCTCCCTCTACACTGTCCCATCAAACACTCCCAGGGCAGGTACAGCACGGGTTAGATACAGCGTAAAACTCCCTCTACACTGTCCCATCAAACACTCCCAGGGCAGGTACAGCACGGGTTAGATACAGAGTAAAGCTCCCTCTACACTGTCCCATCAAACACTCCCAGGGCAGGTACAGCACAGGTTAGATACAGAGTAATGCTCCCTGTACACTGTCCCAAACACTCCCAGGGCAGGTATTGTAAAGTAGGAAATGTGGCAGCCTATTTGCGCACAGCAAGCTCCCATAAACAGCAATGTATTAAATGACCAGATAATCTGGTTTATAGGTTTTGGTTGAGCAATCAATATTGGCCCCAGGATACCACTGTAGATCTCCCCTGCTCTACTTTGAATAGTTTATGTGCCGCGTTGGTGCCCACCAGAGATGCCCTAGCTTTGCTGAGACCGCCCTTCGCTGAATTTGCCCCACTTTAAAAAAAAGAAAATCCCAAATGATAGAGGAGGCTGATTGAAGGGCTCTGTTCATAACTGAGCTGCACTCCTTCACATGATTCCGTGCAACAATGCATGATTCACAGAGACTCGCAAAGCCTGCGTTTCTCAACCGCACCCTTCCTGTGCTGAACTGTGCCACAGTTTCAAATAGCTCGTCTGCTGCCGTTGTGTTGGAGGCAGATGTGTGTTTCTGTCTATAACCGTGTTGACTGAGATCAGGCCATCGGCCCAGTATCAGCTTGATCTCCCCACACAGGTATCGCTGCCTCAGCAAGTGAGAGAAAGAGAGAAAGGAAAAGAGAAAGAGAGAGAAAGAAAGACTTGCATTTCTACAGCGCCTTTCAAACCTCAGGGTGTTCTAAAGCGCTTTACAGCCAATTAAATACATTTTTTGGAGCGTAGTCACTGTTGCTATGTAGGCAACGCGGCAGTCAAATTGCACACAGAAAGATCCCACAAAAAGCAATGTGATAATGACCAGAGAATGTTTTTAGCGAATCTTACAGCACAGGAGGAGGCCATTCGGCCCATCGTGCCTGTGCCGGCTCTTTGAACGAGCTCTCCAATTAGTCCCACTCCCCCCTGCTCGTTCCCCAGAGCCCTGCAAATGTCTCCCCTTCCAGTATTTATCCAATTCCCTTTCGAAAGTTATTATTGAATCTGCTCCCACCGCCCTTTTTACAGCGCGTTCCAGATCACAACAACTCGCTGCGTAAAAAATGATCTTCGTCTCCCCCGCTATATCTTTTGCCAATTATTTTAAATGTGTGTGTCCTCTGGTTACCGACCCCCTGCCAGTGGAAACAGTTTCTCCCTCTCTACTCTATCAAAACTCCTCATAATTTTGAACACCTCTATTAAATCTCCACCGTGTCAGCTGTGGCTCAGTGGTTAGCACACTTGTCTTTGAGTCAGAAGGTTGTGGGTTCGAGTCCCACTCCAGAGACTTGAGCACATAAAGCTAGGCCGACGCTCCCAGTGCAGTGCTGAGGGAGTGCTGCACTGTCGGATGAGATGGTAAACCGAGGCCCCGTCTGCTCTCTCAGGTGGATGTAAAAGATTCCATGGCCATTATTTCAAAGCAGAGCAGGGGAGTTCTCCCCGATGTCCTCGGGCCAATATTTATCCCTCAACCAACATATCAAAAAAGAGATTATTTGGTCATTATCACATTGCTGTTTGTGGGAGCTTGCTGTGCGCATATTGGCTGCCGTGTTTCCTACATTACAACAGCAACTCCACTTCAAAAGTACTTCATTGGCTGTAAAGTGTTTTGAGATGTCCAGTGGTTAAGAAAGATGCTATATAAATGCAAGTCTTTCTTTCTTTCTTCTTAACCTTCACTGCTCTAAGGAGAACAACTCCAGTCTCTCCAGACAACTGAAGTACCTCAACCCTGGAACCATTCTAGTAAATCTCCTCCGCACCCTCTCCAAGGCCTTGACATCCTTTCCTAAAGTGCGGTGCCCAGAATGGGACACAATACTCCAGCTGAGGGTTAACCAGTGATTTATAAAGTTTTCGTATAACTTCCTTGCTTTTGTGCTCTATACCTCTATTTATAAAGCCATCTGCTTTTTTAACAGCCTTCTCAATCTGTCCTGTCATCTTCAAAGACTTGTGTACGTACACCCCCAGGTCGCTCTGTTCCTGCACCCCCTTTTAAAATTGTACCATTTAGTTTATATCGCCTCTCCTCATTCTTCCTACCAAAATGAATCACTTGCAACAAAAGGATGGCACCAATTATTGGTTGGCATGACTATCACTGACCTCAGCTGTTTTGCCCGTGGTTTATTCTGGCCAGTGCTGCAACATCAGCAGCGTTACCAACTCGGGTTGGACATATTCCTGGAGCTACCAGTCGGCCCTCGCCAATCTGGGCAATTGACCCTTGGTGTTGTTGCCATCATCCACCGGGAGACCGTGGCCCCAATATAGAAGAGGTCTTCGGATAAACCCAAGCTAAAACACGGGGCCATTAATGTAAGATAATCTCTAATAAATCCAATAGGGAATTCAGAAGAAACTTCTTTACCCAGAGAGTGGTGAGAATGTGGAACTCGCTACCACAGGGAGTGGTTGAGGCAAATAGTGTAGATGGATTTAAGGGGAAGCTGGATAAACACACGAGGGAGAAAGGAATAGAAGGATATGCTGATAGGGTGAGATGAAGAGGGGCGGGAGGAGGCTCGTGTGGAGCAGAAACACCGGCACGGAGCAGTTGGGCCGAATGGCCTGTTTGTGTGCTGTAAATTCTATGTAATTCTTTGTAAACATATGTAACTTAAAGTCTTATGTTCAAAACACTGTCTGCTCTCTCAGGTGGACGTAAACGATCCCACGGCACGATATTGAAGAAGAACAGGGGGAGTTTTCCCCGGTGTCCTGGGGCCAATATTTATCCCTCAATCAACATCACTAAAACAAATGATCTGCCCGTTATCACATTGCTGTTTGTGGGAGCTTGCTGTGCGCAAATTGGCTGCTGCGTTTCCTACATTACAACAGTGACTACACTTCAAAAAGTACTTCATTGGCTGTAAAGCGCTTTGGGACGTCCGGTGGTCGTGAAAGTCGCTATAGAAATGCAAGTCTTTCTTTCACAATGCGTGTAGCGCTGGGAGCATGTTTCCACTGTGAGGGGTGGCTTCAGCTTAATTCCTAAGGGGCAGTCAAGTCTCACAGCCCTTAATGCCATCGCGAAGCCCTGGGATGCCCCGCACTCCTCCCCATCGGGGGCTGCAATGGGCGGCAATGTGATGCCCTCCAGGTTTGAATAGCCTGCCGACGCTCGCAAGTGAAGAATGGAAGTGCTGGAGTGAGGTATGAGAGGACTCCCGCCCACCCCCAAAACACAAATCAACCTCCCTTCGAGGAAGAACGGAGAGGAAAACTCGACAGGGCAAATAAAAAAGGAAACTGGGAATCCTTGTTTTTTAAAAAAAATGCCACTTCAGTAAAATTTTCGGAAAGCGAACTCGTGACGTAATCAGGAGCCAAGAGGCTTTGGGTAAAAGCTGAAACTGTGCTCTCTCGCACGAAGCTGAGAAATTCCCCCACCGTAATCAGTCTTTTTTCGGAGGACAACAGGAAGTTGTCTCATTATCCTGTGTTCTGATCTCAAAGTGTCACCGAATCAGCGAGGAAGCCGGCAAGCACCAGCTCGCGCACAATTGGCCAGGCACCCGAATAGCCCTGTTGCTAAGCTGACGTTCCTCGGCGTCTCATTGGCCTCCGGCGCAGCTCCGACCGCCGCCCTGATTGGCCCGGCCCGCCGAGCCTGTTCGCAGTCTTTGTCCTGCGACAAGTCCCCTTTAAATCTCGGTGGGCTGGTGTTTTAAAACAAGGCCGGCCGTCCGGCTTCCTGCCACCTGCAATCTGTAAAAAAGGGTTTAAATAACTTGCTTTGGCACCCCAGACCGCAGTGCCTCTCGTGCTGCGGTTTTAGGTATTTTTTTGTAACGCGCCAGAGCTCTGGCTGGTTCGACTGCAGCAACAGGAAACTACTTTCTCACCAACCCCCAGCTCCCAAACACAGCCATGCTGTCATTTCAGGGAGTTAACCCTTTGCCAACTGCACATTGCGATCTTTCCAAGGCTCAATACACACACAACAGGGGATTAAAAAGCTGGGATCAGTAAAAGAGGAAAGAAAGAACTCACATTAATACAGCGACTTTCACAACCCCAGGACGTCCCAAAGCGCTTTACAGCCAGTGAATTACTTTTTGAAGTGTAGTCACTGTTGTAATGTAGGAAACGTGGCAGCCAATTTGGGCACAGCAAGCTCCCAAAAACAGCAATGTGATAATGACCAGATAATCTGTTTTAGTGATGTTGATTGAGGGATAAATATTGGCCCCAGGACACCGGGGAGAACTCCCCCTGCTCTTCTTTGAAATAATGGCTGTGGGGTCTTTTACATCCACCTGAGGGTGTAGACAGGGCCTCGGTTAAACATCTCATCTGAAAGACGGCACCTCCGGCAGTGCTGCACGCCCTCAGTACTGCCCCTCCGACAGTGCAGCGCTCCCTCAGTACTGCCCCTCCGACAGTACGGCGCTCCCTCAGTACTGTCCCTCCGACAGTGCGACGCTCCCTCAGTACTGCCCCTCCGAAAGTGCAGCACTCCCTCAGTACTGCCCCTCCGACAGTGCGGCACTCTCTCAGTACTGCCCCTCCGACAGTGCGGCGCTCCCTCAGTACCGCCCCTCCGTCAGTGCAGCGCTCCATCAGTACTGCCCCTCCGACAGTGCGGTGTTCCCTCAGTACTGCCCCTCCGACAGTGCGGCGCTCCCTCAGTACTGCCTCTCCGACAGTGCGGCGCTCCATCAGTACTGCCCCTCCAACAGTGCAGCGCTCCCTCAGTACTGCCCCTCCGACAGTGCGGCGCTCCCTCAGTACTGCCCCTCCAACAGTGCAGCGCTCCCTCAGTACTGCCCCTCCACAGTGCGGCGCTCCCTCAGTACTGCCCCTCCGACAGTGCGGCGCTCCCTCAGTACTGCCCCTCCGACAGTGCGGCGCTCCCTCAGTACTGCCCCTCCGACAGTGCGGCGCTCCCTCAGTACTGCCCCTCCGACAGTGCAGCGCTCCCTCGGCACTGTCCCTCTGACAGTGCAGCACTCCCTGAGTACCGCACTGGGAGTGTCAGCCTAAATTTTTGTGCTCAAGTCTCTGGAGTGGGACTTGAACCTACAACCTTCTGACTCAGAGGCGAGAGTGCTGCCCACTGAGCCACGGGTGACACCAACTGTGACTGGGAAGCTGTCTGACTGTCGTAAACAAAAACAACCGGTTCACTAATATCCTTTAAGAAAGAAAACAAAGTAATTATCTGCACGAACATTCTTGTGTCCTTCGGCACTTGTGTGTTGTCCCCGAGGACGCGCAGGCGCCGGACCCCACAGACGCGGCTGCAGTGCAGCGTGGGCCGCGCTTTGTTCAGCTCCGTGGGAGGAGGCCCGTCACCGGATCCGTGCTGGCCGGGGGGGAGAGAGGGGGGAGAGAGAGGAGGGGGGAGGAGAGGGGGGAGAGAGAGGAGGGGGGAGGAGAGGGGGGAGAGAGAGGAGGGGGGAGGAGTGGGGGAGAGAGAGAGGGAAAGGGGGGAGGGAGAGAGGGAGGGGGAGAGAGAGAGGGGGAGAGAGAGTGGGGAGAGAGGGGGGGAGGGGGGGAGAGAGAGAGGGGGGAGAGAGAGGAGGGGGAGGAAAGGGGGAGAGAGGAAGGGAGAGAGAGGGGGAGAGAGAATGGGGAGAGAGAGGGGGAGGGGGAGAGAGAGGGGGGAGGGGGAGAGAGAGAGGGGGAGAGAGAGAGAGAGGGGGGAGGGAGGAGAGGGGGGAGTGGGGGGAAGGGGGAAGAGAGAGGGGAGGGGGGAAAGGGCGGGAGAGGGGGCGAGGGGGGAGAAAGGGGGGGAGAGAGAGGGGAGGGGGGAGGGAGATGGGGAGAGGGGGGAGGGGGGAGAGAGAGGAGGTCTGGAACTCGATGGGAGTGGGTAAAGAGCACGGAGAGCACAGTGGGGATGGGGGAAGAAGGTGATCCGGGTGTAAAGGGGTGGGGGGGTTGGGGGGGTGGTGAACGAGAGCGAAAACGTGGTCCAGATGATAAGATGGATCACGTTCTTCCAACCCCACCCCCGTTACACCACCTTCTCCCTCTCCTCCCCCGAGACCGGGATGATTTCTCGGAACGCCAGGCGCGTGTGCAGCAAGTGACATCGTTGGACTGGGCGAAATCCGGAAGTCACGACACTGTCACGATTCACTTCATACCCAATAAACCTGTTAACAATCCCTGACCCCCACACACCATGCCCCATCTATTGAGGGGTGGGAGGAGGTCTTAACCCACGAGGGTGAGCCCTGTCTGTTCCAAGTGAGCTCTGCTCCGTCTGGAGTCGAGAGTCAGAATGGCTCGAATTCCACTTTGCAAAGTAACTGATCACTTAGGCAGGGAGGATCTAATTACACGTTCCAGGGAAACTGCTGGGTGTGTCTGGTCTCCAAGGGGACCAAGCAATCCAGCAATCAGGATTTGTCATCCTTGGGGACCAATCAGAGCTTTTGCTGTTGTGAATAAACACGTCCGAAAGAAGAAACTTCCAGCTAGACAACACCGTTCACAACCTCACAATGCCCCAGAGCAATTTACAGCCAATGAAGTACTTTTGAAGTTCTGTAATGTAGGATACATTCTTCTCCTTCTTCTTAGGCAGTCCCTCGGAACCGAGGATGACTTGCTTCCACATTAAAAATGAGTTCTCAGGTGACTGATGAGTCCAATGCAGGACTTACAGGGCTCGATTTTGCCAGGCCCGTGGAGACAGGATTGGAGGCGTGTGAGGTGGTAAAATCGCAAAAACTGGCGGGCGGGCCCGATCCCACCTCCATCCCGCCTCCGAGCAATTTTCCCACATGCGAGTTTTCTGACCCCGTCTCCATCCCGTCTCCAAGAGGCGGGATCGGCCCTTAAGGCCCTTAACAACCAGCTAAGTGCCTCCATAATCCCATTTTGAGAGGCCTTTCTGATTTTAACAGTTTTCCCACCTGCTGCACGCCTCCTCTGGAACATGCCAGTGAAACCTGGCGGCAGCACAAGTGGACTGCTTACTACCAGCTGCAGCTCCACCATTAAAAAGGAGTTTTCACCAATCATCATTTGCAGGTAGCAGAACTTTGTTGTCTCAGGTCTGGGGGAACTTTTAACAGGCCTACTCATTGTTGTGGAAGTTTGGAGCCTGACACCCATCTCCAGTGTGACCTCCTGGGAAACCCCTCTCCCCACCTTGAATGAGCGCTTCCTCAACTGAGGTATATACCAGAAGAATGGGAACCATTTATTTCCTTTCCTCCTGGACATCAGATTCGGACGAAGACCAGCCGCAGCAGCAGCAGCAGAACCCTGAACAACAGCAGCACCAACAGCAGCAGCAACAGCAGGAGCGCCAAGCTGCTGCTCACCCAACTGAAGCTGCACAGGCCAGAAGGCGCCAGTGCATGGAAGCCCATCGGCGCAGGAGATACCCCCAAAACAGGGTCTACGGACAGAGGATCAGCTACCTCAACATGTCTGAGCAGCAGTGTCAAAGGAGGCTCAGACTTTCGCGAGAGGTAGTGGGTGACATCTGCGCAATGCTGCAGCAAGACCTGGAGCCCAGAGGAGCAGGTGGACACCCCTTATCAGTGGCCGTCAAAGTCACCACCGCACTCAACTTTTTTGCTTCAGGCTCATTCCAGGGATTAGCAGCAGACATCAGGGGCGTCTCCCAGGCGGCCGCACACACTTGCATCACGCAGGTAACCGATGCCCTCTTTGCCATCGCGCACAATCACATCCATTTCTCCAAGGATCAAGCCAGTGTAACTGCACATTCGGTTGGGTTTGACAATCTGGCAGGCTTTCCAAGGGTGCAGGGCGTTGTTGACTGCACACGTGTGGCCCTTAAGGCACCCCATCGTAATCCAGGTATTTTTGTCAACCGCAAGGGCTTCCACTCCCTCAACGTTCAGCTGGTGTGTGACCACAAGAAGGACATTTTGCATGTTTGTGCCAAGTACCCTGGCAGTTGCCATGACTCCTTCATCCTGCGCCAGTCTAGTGTGCCTCCGCTCTTCAGTCCGCCAGACCAACTTAACGGATGGCTACTTGGAGACAAGTTGAGGAGCCCATCCAACGAAGCTGAGGAGCGCTACAACTCGAGCCACATTTCCACCAGATCCATAATCGAGCAAACCATCGGTTTGCTGAAGATGTGCTTCAGATGCCTGGATAGATCAGGTGGAGCCCTGCAGTACTCAGCAGCCAGGGTCTCCAGAATCGTCGTGGTCTGCTGTGCACTTCACAACATGGCACAGCATCATGGCTTGCAGATGCCTGAGGACCAAGTGGCTCATCACATAGCTTCCTCAGATGAGGAGGAGGAGGAGGAGGAGGGGGAGGAGGAGAGCGACAACGACCAGCTTGCAGAGGCGCATCAACCAGCGGCAGCAGCAAGCGAGCACATTGCTGGGCGGGATGCAAGGCATGCACTCATCTTGGCCAGATTTGCTTAGCATAGCCAATTAAGCACTTTTGCCTCGCAGCTTCTTACCAGAGCATCGACAATGGCCAAGAACCTGCGGTTCCTACCATTCTGACCACCATACTGACAATTGCAAGTCATCCTAAGCCCTCAATGTGGAAGCCCCATTAGCGATATGACACACACCACAACTGCAACAGTTGACATCAGAATTTTTAATGACAATAACCAACTGATGGCTTTTCAACATTAAACATAACATTTCACCCAAGTGACTACCGTTGTGATGACTTGTGCATTATCTTCCTCTTACGCGTGCTCCTACGTGGTGCTTCCCCTGTGGCTTCAGCAGATTTGGAGGCCCCTTGCTCACTTTCTTGCTGCTCCTGTCTCGACACCTTTGGCGGGCATCCTCTGGGGTTGCGAACCTGTGAGGGTTAGGCAACAGTCTGCTGCTCCTGCGGCTGTGCAGGGGTTGAGACACTGATCTCAGTTGGGTGGGGTCTCTGGTGGGGCTCTGACCGAGGGCTCTGCAGTGGCATGGTCGTGTGAGTGCTAGGAGAGGAGCCCCCACTTCCTTGTTGTATGCCACCAACGACCCTCTCATGGGTCAGCCCCACTTTAGAGCTAGCAAGTGGCTTGACAGCACCTTGCTGCAATTCAGGGGGGCCATGAGGACCCGTTTCTGTACTGGAAGTCCTACTCCCGAGGACTTGCCTGAAGGTCTGGTTTGTTTGCTCAATAGCTGACCATCGCTCCTCAAGAGATGTCAGTCTATTCTGAACAAATACCATGTTTTCCATACCCTGGTGACGTAGCCATCCTCTCCTCTACCGTAGCCATCCTCTCCTCTATGGTAGCCAGCCTTACCATGGAGGTCGCCATCCTTTCCACGGAGGTTGCCATCCTTTCCGTGGTGATGCGTTCATGTGCCAACACCTCCACAAAGGCTCTGCTCATGTTAGCGATGGACTCCTCCATTCGCTCCACACTCGCAGCGACCCTGGAGACAAAACCTGCCAAAGACTCCTGCACCTCTTCCTGGAGTTCCAGCACCGCTCTTCTTCTGGATGGACCCGGAGGCAGAGGGTCGACATGCAGCTGAGCCGAGCTGGCAGAGTCCTGCGCCCTCCGACTAGGACTCTCCACTGCTGTCCCTGTCTCCACCATCTGCTGATGCTCACTTGTGAGCTGTGATACACCAGGTGATAACACTGCACTATCTCGCGAAGGTACCACCGAGGTGTGAGTGTCTGCGCTGGTGCTGAGTGCGCTGAATTCTGCTGACGCTGCGCCCTCAGAGGTTGCAGCTTCCTCTGAGGAGTCTGGAGGCTCAGGCTGTTCCTCCTGGACAGTGGGGACGGGTGCTGTCGATGGTCCTGTGGGGGAGTAAAGGAAAGAGTCAGAGATGTGAGGCCAAGGTTACATGCACATTGCATATTGCAGATGATCAAAAGTCAATCTGTTAGAGCATCATAATCATTATGAGTGACTCATGCAATGTCAATGAGAGAGATGCTTGCTCTGATGCACCTGTCTGTCCGTCCCCCACTTGCGCATCCTCCTCCACTCCCACGATCTCCAGGACTGCCTCCTCCCAGGGGGTGAGCTGGGCTACTGAGGGTGGCCCTCCTCCTGTTCTCGCTCTTTCCCTCTTATTGTGAGCTCTCTTTTCCTGCAATGAGGGAGACAAGTGGAGTTTGAGTGAGAATGAAGGAGTGAGTGTAGAGAATCCATAGCATTGACGGTTAGAAGGAGACAAAGATGGAGTGAGGTGGCAAGACCAAGGGCCCTCCCTGTGTGTTGTAAGTTGTTTTCATAGCATCACAGCGATAGGGAGTGTGAGGGCTGCATAGTCAAATAGTTAGGTGAATGTGACCATAGAGAGAGAGGGAATGGGTAAGGGTGCAGGGATGCCAGTGTCAAGTGGGATGTGGAGGAAGAGGTTGTCAAAGCTGAGTGCTGGTGAGGAGAGGCAATGGGGATCAGATTGATGGTGATGGGAAAGTCATACTCACTTTTCCAGTGTGCAGAAGGTCATGAAACCTCTTCCTGCACTGCAGCCAGGTTCTGCGGCACATAGACAAAGAATTGACCTCCTCGGCCACTTGCATCCACACAGCTTTCGTCTGCTGGGGAGGCTTCTTCCTCCCTGAGGAAGGGAAGAGCACCTCCTTATTTCCTCTTGCTCCCTCCACCAGAGCTTGCAGGGCGGCATCATCGAACCGTGGAGCACACTTTGGCCTACTGCTGGACATGTTGGCTGGAGGAATCTATCACAGCAAAGGGCATAAGGTTTGCAGTCTGCAGAAGAAGCAAAGCTGCTTGCAGGTCTGAAATCCAGCAGCATTGATGACGTCATCGGAGGCCACTTTCAGGATGGAAAGACTAAGTGGGCCAGGGGTTCCCACACGCTGGAAATCAGTTGCCCAATTAGGGGGAAATCGCATATTTTTCCCACATCAAATTGGAGTCAGGTGGCTAACACGAAAAGCGGCTGACACGCCTCCAGCCCGCCCCAATGGCAAAATTGAGCCCACAGTCTCTGTCCCAGGTGGGGCAGATGGTGGTTGAAGGGGCGGGTGGGTGGGATGCTTGGGTTGACGTGCACTCCTTGCGCTGCCTGCGCTTGTCTTCCGCTTGCTCCCAGCGAAGAGACTCGAGGTGTTCGGCGCCTTCCCGGATGCTTCTCCTCCACTTTGTGCGGTCTTGGGCCAGGGATTCCCAGGTGTCAGTGGGGATGTTGCACTTTTTCAAGGAGGCTTTGAGGGTGTCCTTGAAGCATTTCCTCTGCCCACCTGGGGCTCTCTTGCCGTGTCGGAGATCCGAGTAGAGCGCTTCTTTTGGGAGTCTCGTATCGGGCTTGCGGACAATGTGACCCGTCCATCGGAGCTGATTGAGCGTGGTCAAAGCTTCGATGCTGGGGATGTTAGCCTGAGCGAGAACACTGACATTGGTGCGCCTATTGTTAGATCCGTGTATCTTGATGTTGTGTGTCCTTCAATAACTAGACACGAGACTGCAGGGAACAATCAACAGGTGTTTACTGGATGAGGGTTACTCTAAAACTAAACGTACAGATCCCTACGCAGGGTTTATATACAGGTGTGGTCACTGCCGGTACTACAGTATACAGGAGCTGTAAAAAGTAGTTCTCCCCTTAAAGGTACATACAGTACACCTATCCTGCCAATGGATTTGCAGGATCTTGCGGAGGCAGTGTTGGTGGTACCTCTCCAGTGCTTTGAGGTGCCTGCTGTACATGGTCCATGTCTCTGAGGCATACAGCAGGGTGGGAATCACTGCTGCTCTGTAGACCATGAGTTTGGTGCTGGGTTGCCCCAAAGCAATTTACAGTCAATGAAGTACTTTTGAAGTGTTGCAATGTAGGAGATATTAAGGGAAGGGAAGCTGCCATCCTTACCCAGTCTGGGCCTTTATGTGACTCCATCACCACAGAAACATGATAGGCTGCCAGCCTAGCAAGACACTCAGTTGCATCAAACTGCTACATTGCAGCGGTTCAAGAAGGCGGCCCACCACCACCTTCACAGGGCAACTCGCGGACGGGCAATAAATGCCCGCCTTGGCAGCAGCGCTCACAACCCGGGAATAAATTTGAATGAATGATTGAATGAAGCAACATTGGAGTGAACGAGCACTGCAACGAAAACAACATCTTGTACTTCTACTGCACCCTTAATGTGGTGAAATGTCCCAAGGTGCTTCACAGGAGCGATTATCAAACAAAATTTGATACCGAGCCACATAAGGAGATATTAGGACGGGCAATGTTCGATTTAATTTGGGGGGGGGGGGCCAAAGGGGCCGCGCGGCCCATCCAATGATCCGCGCACACGTGGTTGATGCATGTAAAAGTCGGCCCGCCGGCTGTGCGGGACTTCTAGAGCGCTGCGCCGCCACGCAGCTTAAAGGGAACATTGAGGACAGGTGACCAGAAGCTTTTACGGAGCGTCTTAAAGGAGGGGAGAGAGGTGGAGAGGCGGAGAGGTTTAGGAGGGAATTCCAGAGCTCGGGGCCCAGGCGGCTGAAGGCACGGCCGCCAATGGTGGAGCGATGGAAATCGGGGATGCTCAAGAGGCCAGAATTGGAGGAGCGCAGAGATCTCGGGGGGTTGTAAGGCTGGAGGAGGTCACAGAGATAGGGAGGGGGGGCGAGGAGGCCATTGAGGGATTTGAAAACAAGGATGAAAATTTTTTAATTGAGGCGTTGCCGGACTGGGAACCAATGTAGGTCAGCGAGCACAGGGGGTGATGGGTGAACGGGACTAAGAGTGCTTCCTACACCCAAAAAACCCTGAGCGACACATACCAACAGGTACGTTAACACCAACCCCAATGAATGCGCCTGGTGGCGTTGATTTGCTTAACGCCTTAAAGAACCACTGACTTCATGTTTACCTGCCCTGGGAGTGTTTGATGGGACAGTGTAGAGGGAGCTTTACTCTGTATCTAACCCATGCTGTACCTGCCCTGGGAGTGTTTGATGGGACAGTGTAGAGGGAGTTTTACTCTGTATCTAACCCATGCTGTACCTGCCCTGGGAGTGTTTGATGGGACAGTGTAGAGGGAGTTTTACTCTGTATCTAACCCGTGCTGTACCTGCCCTGGGAGTGTTTGATGGGACTGTGTAGAGGGAGCTTTACTCTGTATCTAACCCGTGCTGTACCTGCCCTGGGAGTGTTTGATGGGACAGTGTAGAGGGAGCTTTACTCTGTATCTAACCCGTGCTGTACCTGTCCTGGGAGTGTTTGATGGGACAGTGTAGAGGGAGCTTTACTCTGTATCTAACCTGTGCTGTACCTGCCCTGGGAGTGTTTGATGGGACAGTGTAGAGGGAGCTTTACTCTGTATCTAACCCATGCTGTACCTGCCCTGGGAGTGTTTGATGGGACAGTGTAGAGGGAGTTTTACTCTGTATCTAACCCATGCTGTACCTGCCCTGGGAGTGTTTGATGGGACAGTGTAGAGGGAGTTTTACTCTGTATCTAACCCGTGCTGTACCTGCCCTGGGAGTGTTTGATGGGACTGTGTAGAGGGAGCTTTACTCTGTATCTAACCCGTGCTGTACCTGCCCTGGGAGTGTTTGATGGGACAGTGTAGAGGGAGCTTTACTCTGTATCTAACCCGTGCTGTACCTGTCCTGGGAGTGTTTGATGGGACAGTGTAGAGGGAGCTTTACTCTGTATCTAACCCGTGCTGTACCTGCCCTGGGAGTGTTTGATGGGACAGTGTAGAGGGAGCTTTACTCTGTATCTAACCCATACTGTACCTGCCCTGGGAGTGTTTGATGGGACAGTGTAGAGGGAGTTTTACTCTGTATCTAACCCGTGCTGTACCTGCCCTGGGAGTGTTTGATGGGACTGTGTAGAGGGAGCTTTACTCTGTATCTAACCCGTGCTGTACCTGCCCTGGGAGTGTTTGATGGGACAGTGTAGAGGGAGCTTTACTCTGTATCTAACCCATGCTGTACCTGCCCTGGGAGTGTTTGATGGGACAGTGTAGAGGGAGTTTTACTCTGTATCTAACCCATGCTGTACCTGCCCTGGGAGTGTTTGATGGGACAGTGTAGAGGGAGTTTTACTCTGTATCTAACCCGTGCTGTACCTGCCCTGGGAGTGTTTGATGGGACTGTGTAGAGGGAGCTTTACTCTGTATCTAACCCGTGCTGTACCTGCCCTGGGAGTGTTTGATGGGACAGTGTAGAGGGAGCTTTACTCTGTATCTAACCCGTGCTGTACCTGTCCTGGGAGTGTTTGATGGGACAGTGTAGAGGGAGCTTTACTCTGTATCTAACCCGTGCTGTACCTGCCCTGGGAGTGTTTGATGGGACAGTGTAGAGGGAGCTTTACTCTGTATCTAACCCATACTGTACCTGCCCTGGGAGTGTTTGATGGGACAGTGTAGAGGGAGTTTTACTCTGTATCTAACCCGTGCTGTACCTGCCCTGGGAGTGTTTGATGGGACTGTGTAGAGGGAGCTTTACTCTGTATCTAACCCGTGCTGTACCTGCCCTGGGAGTGTTTGATGGGACAGTGTAGAGGGAGCTTTACTCTGTATCTAACCCGTGCTGTACCTGTCCTGGGAGTGTTTGATGGGACAGTGTAGAGGGAGCTTTACTCTGTATCTAACCCGTGCTGTACCTGCCCTGGGAGTGTTTGATGGGACAGTGTAGAGGGAGCTTTATTCTGGATCTAACCCGTGCTGTACCTGCCCTGGGATTGTTTGATGGGACAGTGGAGAGGCAGCTTTACTCTGTGTCTAACCCATGCTTTACCTGCCCTGGGAGTGTTTGATGGGACAGTGTAGAGGGCGCTTTACTCTGTATCTAATCCGTGCTGTACCTGCCCTGGGAGTGTTTGATGTGTCAGTGTAGAGGGAGCTTTACTCTGTATCTAACCCGTGCTGTACCTGCCCTGGGAGTGTTTGATGGGACAGTGTAGAGGGAGCTTTACTCTGCATCTAACCCATGCTGTACCTGCCCTGGGAGTGTTTGATGGGACAGTGTAGAGGGAGCTTTACTCCGTGCTTAGTGCTGAGTATATAACACCCTGAATGTCACACAGTGGGTACGGCCCTGTATATATAATAATGAATGTCACACAGTATTTCTGATTGTAATGGACTCTGCCTGGCAAAAACAGAGCCAGAATGGCCTTAAGGTGGCGTTGGATCACTCTCTGCCAACGCTCCCGCTAAGCTGTGTGGCCGCGCAGTTGTCTGGCGGTATCGGGCAGCCCGATCGCCGGCTTTTCAGCGGGACATTTCACGCGTGCCTGACATTTTGAATGGGCCTGGCAGCCCGTTAAAGGGACCACGCGCCAATAAAAAATTAGGGGCATCATTGCTGACTGCCCCATAGGGCCATTACTGGCATACATGAGCACTGATTGCAATTGTGAGGTGCAAATCGGCCGAGCGCAGTTTCCTCACCGAGTGCATGTTACGTAAAGTTACATCGAGTTAGGTAGAATGGTGTCGAATGTTCAGCACAGAAACAGGCCATTCGGCCCGACTGCTCCGTGCCGGTGTTTCTGCTCCACACGAGCCTCCTCCCACCCCTCTTCATCTCACCCCATCACCATATCCTTCTATTCCTTTCTCCCTCCTGTGTTTATCCAGCTTCCCCTTAAATCCATCTGTGTTATTCGCCTCAACCACTCCCTGTGGTAGCGAGTTCCACGTTCTCACCACTCTCTGGGTAAAGAATTTTCTCCTGAATTCCCCATTGGATTTATTAGTGACGATCTTATTTTTATAGCCCCTAGTTCTGGTCTCCCCCACAAGTGGAAACATCTTCTCTACTTTTACCCTGTCAAACCCTGTCATAATGTTAAAGACCTCTATCAGGTCGCCCCTCAGCTTTCTCTGTTCTAGAGCGAAGAGCCCCAGCCTGTTCAGTCTTTGCTGATGGGTAGAACAGTAAGGGGAGTGAGCGGATGACATGGAACGGGATTATTATGTTGTCCACCTAAAATTAAAATTGGCCGCAGTGATGCTGGGCTTTTGTTTAAAACACACTGAATATCCGCAGTTAGACTGGGCCTGTGTCCGAGGCAGTCTGTGCAAGTTGAGTAATTTCTGAAGTTACCAGAAGCAGATTTATACAAAAACTCAGGATGCCGGTAATTAATCTTTCATTTTTCAATTTCATTTTTTGTTTCAACATCCTCCAGTCTCAGGGGGAGCGACAATGTGTAAACATGGCTGAGAGAACAGAACTGGGCTCCTCTGCATGAGGGTCGGGGTTTGTGTTATACAGGGTCGGGGGTTTGTGTTATACAGAGTCGGGGGTTTGTGTTATACAGGGTCGGGTTTGTGTTATACAGGGTCGGGGTTTGTGTTATACAGGGTCGGGGTTTGTGTTATACAGGGTCGGGGGTTTGTGTTATACAGGGTCGGGTTTGTGTTATACAGGGTCGGGGTTTGTGTTATACAGGGTCGGGGGTTTGTGTTATACAGGGTCGGGGGTTTGTGTTATACAGAGTCGGGGGTTTGTGTTATACAGGGTCGGGTTTGTGTTATACAGGGTCGGGGTTTGTGTTATACAGGGTCGGGGTTTGTGTTATACAGGGTCGGGGGTTTGTGTTATACAGGGTCGGGTTTGTGTTATACAGGGTCGGGGTTTGTGTTATACAGGGTCGGGGGTTTGTGTTATACAGGGTCGGGGGTTTGTGTTATACAGGGTCGGGGGTTTGTGTTATACAGGGTCGGGGTTTGTGTTATACAGGGTCGGGGTTTGTGTTATACAGGGTCGGGGGTTTGTGTTGGGCAGGGTCAGGGGGTTTGTGTTATACAGGGTCGGGGGTTTGTGTTATACAGGGTCGGGGTTTGTGTTATACAGGGTCGGGGGTTTGTGTTGGGCAGGGTCAGGGGTTTGTGTTATACAGGGTCGGGGGTTTGTGTTGGGCAGGGTCAGGGGTTTGTGTTATACAGGGTTGGGGGTTTGTGTTATACAGGGTCGGACTGGGACACATAGAAACATAGAAGATAGGAGCAGGAGTCGGCCATTCGGCCCCTCGAGCCTGCTCCGCCATTCAATGAGATCATGGCTGATCATCCAAATTCAGTACCCTGTCCCTGCTTTCTCCCCATATCCCTTGATCCCTTTAGCCTTAAGAGATATATCCAACTCCTTCTTGAATATATTTAAGAATGAATTGGCCTCAACGGCCTTCTCTGGTAGAGAATTCCACAGGTTCACCACTCTCTGGGTGAAGAAATTCCTCCTCATCTCAGTCCTTATCCTTAGACTGTGACCCCTGGTTCTGGACTCCCCGACCATCGGGAACATCCTTCCTGCATCTAGTCTGTCCAGTCCTGTTAGAATTTTATAAGTTTCGATGAGATCCCCTCTCATTCTTCTATCTCACTCAGAGATTCTACACAACGCTGCCACCTTCAGCTCAAACTGTGCCGGTGTTCCTGTTTTTTTTCGTGACCAGCTGAAACCGCAATGGATTTAAGGGGATCTCCGAAAGGAGATTTTCCGACTGACTTTCTCCCTTATATTCCCGCTGCGATAGGTTATATTGTGGCACAGCCTTCAAAGCTACCTTTTATGCTCTCAAAAAATAGGCACATAAACAGGATGGTGATGTGTTGTTGTAATCACACTCGGTGGTAACCTGCAGTCTTACTAGTTAATAATAACTTTGATGGTAATTGTTATCTGTGGCTCAGTGGTTAGCACACTCGCCCCTGAGTCAGAAGGTTGTGGGTTCGTGTCCCACTCCAGAGACTTGAATACTTAAAACTAGGCTGGCACTCCCAGTGCAGTGCTGAGGGAGTGCTGCACTGTCGGAGGTGCTGTCTTTCGGATGAGATGTTAAACCGAGGCCCCGTCTGCTCTCTCAGGTGGACGGAAAAGATCCCATGGCCACTATTTCGAAGACAAGCAGCGGGAGTTCTCCCCAGTGTCTTGGCCAACATAAATCACGAAGAAACAGTTTATTTGGCCATTTATCATGCTGCTGTTTGTGGGAGCTTGCTGTGTGCAAATTGGCTGCCGCGTTTCCTACATTACAACACTTCAAAAGTACTTCAATGGCTGTGGAGCGCTTTGGGACGTCCTGAGGTGGTGAAAGGCGCTGGAGAAATGCAAGTCTGTCTTAATCTGAAGACCAGCTGCCTACTTTTACTTTCCGTTGACTTCAATGTTGGGTAAAGTTCGGGCTCGAGGGGGTCACGGGTGTAAAGTGACCGCCTGGAGCGATCCCGTCATTTTGCAGCCGGATGGGTTAGGATTAAATTACCCTCCCCGCCACCCCCCCCCCCCACCTGCTTGCTCTCTGAGGCCACTTCCAGAGTCACACAGTCAGGAGGGGGGGTCAGGTTCTAGCAAGGGTTTGTGGCGAGCTCACTGATCTCAGTATGGCGAGCCGGGATGGGGGGGTGGGGGCGGGGGAGGGGCAGTTGGCCTCAGGACCCCAGCAAGGGATAAGATCAGCTGGAGTGCAGAGGGGGGTGGGGGCAGAATCGGGGTGGGTTGCGATGTCAAACACACCCCCTCTCCTCCCACTCGAGGCTCGGGAACCACGGGGACCACTCGGGGACATGCACGGAAGGACTCCGCTAGGAGAGTTGGGAGGAGGTTTGTACAACAGCTGAGAGGGTCAGGGAACTAGAAGCAGCCGCACACACACCTCAGGAGACCTGCTTCACCCGACTCATAGCAACTCAATTCCACGTAAACATCCTTCTCAGTGACGAAATCCCTTGGTGAGTCCGGAAGGTTTGATCACTAACTCTTTTTATAGCCAGCTCGCTGTGTTGCCCACCAGCTATGCTCTGGCAGGCAGACAATTGGCGCCGTCAAGGTTCCAGCTTGTGCATGTGTTCACCGGTCAGTGGGTTTAACAACTTTTCATTTGTGAACCCAATGCTCCATCTCTGCCCGAAGTCCGACCTCGCCAGCCACACTGTGCCCTGAATCAGGACATCAGCACCAGTGCGACAGTGTAGAGGGAGCTTTACTCTGTATCTAACCCGTGCTGTACCTGCCCTGGGAGTGTTTGATGGGACAGTGTAGAGGGAGCTTTACTCTGTATCTAACCCGTGCTGTACCTGCCCTGGGAGTGTTTGATGGGACAGTGTAGAGGGAGCTTTACTCTGTATCTAACCCGTGCTGTACCTGCCCTGGGAGTGTTTGATGGGACAGTGTAGAGGGAGCTTTACTCTGTATCTAACCTGTGCTGTACCTGCCCTGGGAGTGTTTGATGGGACAGTGTAGAGGGAGCTTTTCTCTGTATCTAACCCGTGCTGTACCTGCCCTGAGAGTGTTTGATGGGACAGTGTAGAGGGAGCTTTACTCTGTATCTAACCCGTGCTGTACCTGCCCTGGGAGTGTTTGATGGGACAGCGCAGAGGGAGCTTTATTCTGTATCTAACCCGTGCTGTACCTGCCCTGGGAGTGTTTGATGGGACAGTGTAGAGGGAGCTTTTCTCTGTATCTAACCCGTGCTGTACCTGCCCTGGGAGTGTTTGATGGGACAGCGCAGAGGGAGCTTTATTCTGTATCTAACCCGTGCTGTACCTGCCCTGGGAGTGTTTGATCGGACAGTGTAGAGGGAGCTTTACTCTGTATCTAATCCGTGCTGTACCTGCCCTGGGAGTGGTTGATGGGACAGTGTAGAGAGAGCTTTACTTTGTATCTAACACGTGCTGTACCTGCGCTGGGAGTGTTTGATGGGACACTGGGTGCCTGAAGTGTGGAACACTCTGATTCCCGTAAGCTCCATTACTCACACTGACGATGACACAGAATTGACGCAGAACCGAGCAGCAGTTTTTCAGAGAAAGACACTGGCTGATTATCTGGGATGGTTTCAGGCGGGAATGTACTGGAGGGATATTTATATTTTGTTTTTAATGTGCCCAACACCTCACTGTTCAACGGGATAGATTCAGCTTCCAAGTAAGGGGACGTGGTTAATTATAGATTGCCACGGCACCCAGCAGAGATTATTTTGATTGCGGCTCTAACTCAGCACTGTAAGGGAATCTGTGTTTATTTCATTCAAGGTTCTGTTTTCTGGGAACTCCTAGCTGCCGCCGGCCCTGTTGGCTGGTTTGAACTGGTTTGCTCCCCCGAGATGAAGTGTTGTAAATGCCGAGTGATGCTTGGTGTCCGAGGGTGCTGCCCTCGCCTCCGCGGTCTATCGAGACAAGGGGGCCAGTCAGTCTCGCATTCACCACGTGGCACGGGTCTGAGAATGGCCAGCAAGGCATTTGGACCCTGTTCAATTTCCAAGTGGTGCTCCCATGGAGTGCGACTGCGCCGCTCTGACTCCAGGAGCGGACAAGCTATTCAAAAAAAGAAAAGAAAGACTTGCATTTCTAAAGCGCCTCTCACAACCACCGGGCGTCCCAAAGTGCTTCACAGTCAATGAAGTATTTTTTGGAGTGTAGTCACTGTTGTAATGTAGGAAACGCAGCAGCCAACTTGTGCACAGCAAGCTCCCACAAACAGCATAATCTGTATTTTGGCTGAGGGATAATTATTGGCCCCAGGACACTGGGGAGAACTCCCCTGCTGTTCTTCGAAATAGTGCCCTGGGATCTTTAACATCCACTTGAGAGGGCACTATCGAAGAAGAGCAGAAGAGTTCTCCCCGGCACTGTCGGAGGTGCAGCGCTCCCTCAGTACTGCCCCTCCGACAGTGCAGCGTTCCCTCAGTACTGCCCCTCCGACAGTGCAGCGTTCCCTCAGTACCGCCCCTCCGACAGTGCGGCGCTCCCTCAGTACTGCCCCTCCGACAGTGCAGCGTTCCCTCAGTACCGCCCCTCCGACAGTGCAGCGTTCCCTCAGTACTGCCCCTCCGACAGTGCGGCGCTCCCTCAGTACTGCCCCTCCGACAGTGCGACGCTCCCTCAGTACTGCCCCTCGGACAGTGCGGCGCTCCCTCAGTACTGCCCCTCGGACAGTGCGGCGCTCCATCAGTACTGCCCCTCTGACAGTGCGACGCTCCCTCAGTACTGCCCCTCGGACAGTGCGGCACGCCCTCAGTACTGCCTCTCCGACAGTGCGGCGCTCCCTCAGTACTGCCACTCCGACAGTGCGGCGCTCCTTCAGTACTGCCTCTCCGACAGTGTGGCACTCACTCAGTACTGCCTCTCCGACAGTGCAGCGCTCCCTCAGTACTGCCCCTCCGACAGTGCGTCGCTCCCTCAGTACTGCCCCTCCGACAGTGCGTCGCTCCCTCAGTACTGCCTCTCCGACAGTGCGTCGCTCCCTCAGTACTGCCTCTCCGACAGTGCGGCGCTCCCTCAGTACTGCCCCTCCGACAGTGCGGTGCTCCCTCAGTACTGCCCCTCCGACAGTGCGGCGTTCCCTCAGTACTGCCCCTCCGACAGTGCGGCGCTCCCTCAGTACTGCCCCTCCGACAGTGCAGCGCTCCCTCAGTACTGCCCCTCCGACAGTGCAGCGCTCCCTCAGTACTGCCCCTCCGACAGTGCGGTGCTCCCTCAGTACTGCCCCTCCGACAGTGCGGCGCTCCCTCAGTACTGCCCCTCCGACAGTGCGGCGCTCCCTCAGTACTGCCCCTCCGACAGTGCGGCGCTCCCTCAGTACTGCCCCTCCGACAGTGCGGCGCTCCCTCAGTACTGCCCCTCCGACAGTGCGGCGTTCCCTCAGTACTGCCCCTCCGACAGTGCGGCGCTCCCTCAGTACTGCCCCTCCGACAGTGCAGCGCTCCCTCAGTACTGCCCCTCCGACAGTGCAGCGCTCCCTCAGTACTGCCCCTCCAACAGTGCGGTGCTCCCTCAGTACTGCCCCTCCGACAGTGCAGCGCTCCCTCACTACTGCCCCTCCGACAGTGCGGCGTTCCCTCAGTACGGCACTGGGAGTGTCAGCCTGGAATTTGTGCTCAAGTCCCTGGAGTGGGACTCAAACCCACAATCCTCTGACTCAGAGGCGAGAGTGCTGCTCACTGAGCCACGGCTGACACCTTCATCAAGGAAACCGGGGGTGGGGGTCGGGGTAGTTGGGGCGGAGGCCATTCCAACAGGTTCCTGGGTCAACCATTGGCCATTCCTCCATCCCCGTTGCTCATTGGCCAGTTAGATAATCTCAAAACAGGGCAGAGATTGAGATGCTCCAATTGGCCTTGGCATCAACCAGTTGGGGGAACTCAACCAGCAGCTCCCCGCACCGCCCGCTGAGCGTGCCTCGGCTTCAGCTCAGGAAAGGGCCACTGTGGTGCCCCTCCCATAGCTTCAAGAATGGCCACTTGGGCGAGGCACCGGAGGGAGACTGGCAGCCTTTCAGACCTGTGACCCAGCGATAGTCAGCGGGCTGGAATCCCTTTCCGTTCACAACCTTCAAACCCCAACCCCTTTACCCATGGCTCCTGCTCGATGCGGCGGGGCGCGTCACTGGAGCAGTAGAAGAGGCCGCCTGGCAGTTAAAGGGGCAGAAGGGCGGGGCTCCGAAGTTTGGCATGGCAGCAGAGACCAAGGCTTTCAAAAAAAAAAAGAACTTGCATTTCTAGAGCACCTGTCACCACCTCAGGACGCCCCAAATCACTTTACAACCCATAATCCAGGCTGACAATCCAGTGCAGCGCTGAGGGAGCACTGCACTGTCAGAGGTGCCATCTTTCAGGTGAGACGTTAAACCAAGGCTACATCGGCTCTCTCAGGTGGATGTAAAAGATCCCGTGGCACTATTTCGAAGAAGAACAGGGGAGTTATCCCCGCTGTCCTGGCCAATATTTATCCCTCAATTATAGAACAGAATCATAGAAATTTACAGCACGGAAGGAGGCCATTCGGCCCATCGTGTCTGTGCCGGCCGACAAAGAGCTCTCCAGCCTAATCCCACTTTCCAGCTCTTGGTCCGTAGCCCTGTAGGTTACGGCACTTCAAGCGCATATCCAAGTACCTTTTAAATGTGATGAGGGTTTCTGCCTCGACCACCCTTTCAGGCAGTGAGTTCCAGACCCCCACCACCCTCTGGGTGAAGAAAGTTCTCATCAAATCCCCTCTAAACTTCCGACCATTACTTTAAATCTATGGCCCCTGGTTTTTGACCCCTCTGCTAAGGGAAATAGTTCCTTTCTATCCACTCTATCTAGGCCCCTCATAATTTTATACACCTCAATAAAGTCTCCCCTCAGCCTCCTCTGTTCCAAAGAAAACAGACCCAGCCTATCCAATCTTTGCTCATAGCTAAAATTCCCCAGCCCAGGCAACATCCTCGTAAATCTCCTCTGTACCCTCTCTAGTGCAATCACATCCTTCCTGTAATGTGGTGACCAGAACTGCATGCAGTACTCTAGCTGAGGCCTAACTAGTGTTTGATACAGTTGAAGCATAACCCCCCTGCTCTTGTATTCTATGCCACGGCTAATAAAGGCAAGCATTCCGTATGCCTTCTTAACCACCTTATCTACCTGGCCTGCTACCTTCAGGGAACTGTGGACATGCACTCCAAGGTCTCTTTGTTCCTCTACACTACTCAGTGTCCTACCATTTAATGTGTATTCCCTTTCCTTGTTAGCCCTCCGCAAATGCATCACCTCACACTTCTCCGGATTGAATTCCATTTGCCACTGTTCTGCCCACCTGACCAGTCCATTGATATCTTCCTGCAGTCTACAGCTTCCTTCTTCAGTATCAACCACACGACCAATTTTTGTATCATCTGCAAGCTTCTTAATCATACTTCCTACATTCAAGTCCAAATCATTGATATTGATGTGCCTCAATAAATCCGAGACTCGATGTTAGCGAAACAAAACAAGGCTTTTATTGACTAAGAAGGTAACACACAGAGGAGAATGTATCTTCCATCCAGAGGTCTGCCGTACTGGATGTGCTGCAGGCTGGGCCAGCTTACATAGGAGCCAGGTATGGGCGGAGCCCTACACACAGTACAATACAATGGAAATGAAACTGAAACCAACCACAGTCACAGGCAGAGAAATACTGATGAGTGATGAATGGAATATTTCATCACATTCACCCCTTCTATAGATTTAGTCTGTTCGGGGGTTTGATAGTCCTCTGCGACCGACGTGGCTGTTGTGGTGCCGCGGGTGTTGGCTGGGTGTCCCCGGTGGCCTCCTGGGTCTCTGCCGGGGGTGCCGCCAGGGTTGTTGAAGGGGTAGTTGGTGGGGGTACCATTGGTCGATGTTCTTCCGGGGGTGATGAAAGAGTAGTGGGTGGGTAAGAGTTGCTGTGGTCGTTGTTGCTGCTGTTGTCGTGGTTGTTGTCATTACCGGCTGGGGCGACGTCTTTTATGGACACGGTGTCCTCCCTTCCGTTGGCGTGCCGGACATACGCGTATTGGGGGTTGGCGTGGAGTAGGTGCACTGACTCCACGAGAGGGTCCGTCTTGTGGCCCCTCACATGCCTTCGCACGAATACCGGACCTGGGGTGGAGAGCCATGACGGCATGGATACGCCTGAGGTGGATTTCCAGGGAAAGACAAACATTCGCTCGTGAGGCGTGGCATTAGTGGCAGTACACAATAGCGACCGTATCGAATGGAGCACATCTGGGAGGACTTCCTGCCAGCGGGAGATAGGGAGGCCTTTGGTCCTTAGAGCTAGAGTGACTGCTTTCCATACTGTCCCGTTCTCTCGCTCCACTTGACCGTTACCCCGGGGGTTGTAGCTGGTGGTACGGCTCGTGGCGATCCCCCTGGACAGCATGTACTGGCGTAGCTCTTCACTCATGAAGGACACCCCCCTATCCGTATGGATGTAGCTCGGCATACCGAGCAGGCAGAACAGGCTGTTGAGGCATTTAATGACCGTGCCGCTGGTCATGTCTGGGCAGGAGAAGGCGAATGGGAAACGAGAGTATTCGTCCACAATGTTCAGGAAGTAAACATTGCGGTCGATGGACGGGAGGGGGCCCTTGAAATCTAAGCTGAGCCGCTCAAAGGGCCGTGTAGCTTTGATTAAGTGGGCTCTATCTGGGCGGTAGAACCGAGGCTTGCACTCAGCGCAAGTGCGACAGTTCCTGGTCAGGGACCGAACTTCCTCAATCGAGTAGGGTAAGTTGCGGGACTTTATGAAGTGGAACAGCCGCGTGACCCCTGGGTGGCAGAGGTCATTGTGGAGGGTCTGTAGCCGATCCCCGGTGGCGCTGGCACACATCCCTCGTGAGAGGGCGTCGGGGGATTCGTTAAGGGCCCCTGGCCGGTAAATGATGTCATAATCGAAGGTGGAGAGCTCGATCCGCCACCTAAGAATCTTATCATTTTTAATCTTCCCCCTCTGTTTATTATTGAACATAAACGCTACCAACCACTGGTCGGTAAGTAGGGTGAAGCGTTTGCCGGCTAGGTAGTGGCGCCAGTGGCGCACTGCCTCCACGATGGCTTGGGCCTCCTTTTCTACGGAGGAGTGTCTGATCTCGGGCCCTTGGAGGGTCCTCGAGAAGAAAGCTACGGGCCGCCCCGCCTGGTTGAGGGTGGCCGCCAAGGCAAAGTCAGACGCATCACTTTCCACTTGAAAGGGAGTGTTCTCGTCCACTGCCTGTAGCGTGGCCCGCTCAATATCCTGCTTAATGCTTTTGAAGGCGGCATGGGCCTCAGCAGAGAGCGGAAAAGAGGATGCTTTCAAGAGGGGGCGGGCTTTGTCGGAGTAGTTGGGGACCCATTGGGAATAATAAGAAAATAACCCCAGGCACCTTTTCAGGGCTTTGGGAGTGTTGGGCAGGGGCAGCTCCCGTAGGGGGCGCAATCGGTCGGGGTCTGGTCCGATTTCCCCATTCTCCACCACGCTGTCTAGTATGCAGAGGCGCGTGGTGTTGTAAATGCACTTGTCCTCGTTGTAGGTGAGGTTGAGTTTTTGTGCGGTTTTCAGGAACCTCTCGAGGTTCGAGTCGTGATCCTGCTGGTTGTGACCGCAGATGGTGACGTTGTCGAGGTAGGGGAAGGTTGCCTGCAAGTGGTGGTCATCGACCATGCGGTCCATCTCCCTCTGGAAGACCGAGACCCCATTCGTCACCCCAAAGGGGACTCTGAGGAATTGGTAGAGGCGTCCGTTCGCCTCGAAGGCGGTGTATGGGCGGTCCTCTGGTCTGATAGGGAGCTGGTGGTACGCTGACTTGAGGTCGATGGTGGAGAACACCCGGTATTGGGCGATTTGGTTCACCATTTCTGATATGCGGGGTAGCGGGTAGGCGTCTAGTTGGGTGTACCTGTTGATCGTTTGGCTATAGTCGATCACCATCCGTTTCTTCTCGCTACCCCTTGCCACCACCACTTGGGCGCGCCACGGGCTATTGCTGCGTTCAATAATGCGCTCTTTCAGGAGCCTGTCTACCTCGGTCGCGATAAACCGCCTGTCCTCCCAGCTGTACCTCCTGCTTTTGGTCGCTATTGGCCGGCAGTTAGGGGTAAGGTTCGTGAATAGCGAAGGCGGCTTTACCTTCAGGGTAGCCAGACCGCACACTGTGAGGGGCGGCTGGGACCCACCGTAATTGAGCGTGATGCTTTGGTGGTAGCACTGGAAATCCAGGCCCAAGATCACGCTCGCACATAGATTCTTCATGATTAATACTTTAAAATTATCGTATACAGTTCCGTTAACGGACAATTGTACCGTGCAGTAACCCATAATGGTCGATGTCTGGGTTTTATCAGCCATAGAGATGGTACCCCGAGTAGGGACCACCTTTAGGGAGAGTTGTTGTACCAGTTCAGGGTGGATAAAACTCTCCGTGCTTCCACTGTCAATTAAACATTTAACCCTGCACCCGTTTACCTCGATGTCCACCATTGATTTGGATAGCGGGTGCGGCCTGGTCTGGTCCACTGTGACCGATGCCACTGTAGGGCCCTGATCGAGACAAAATGGCGTCCACGCTGTCTGCTCACAAGATGGCGGACCCCACGAGGTCGGGCAAGATGGCGTCCAAGATGGCCGCTCCCACGGCGCACACGCGGCGGTGGCGAGTTTTCCGGCGGGGTTCCCTCTGCACACCTTCCCGAAGTGCCCCTTCTTACCGCACTTAAAGCAGGTGGTGCCTTTCGCCGGGCACAGGTTTCTGGTGTGCTTCGGCTGCCCGCAGAAGTAGCAGTTGGGTCCCCGACGCGTCGTGGCTGTCGTAGGGCTTCTGGGGGGAGAGCGGGGCCCCGACGGTGTCGGGCTGCCGGGCGGGGAAGATGCCTTCCAAGATGGCGGCACCCTTGGTGCACACGTGACGGCGTGGACGGCGCGGGCTGAAGAGTAGGCGTCCGAGTTTCTCTGGGCCACATCCAGGGATCGTGCTGTGTCCGCAGCCTGTTTCAGGTCCAATCTCGTTTTTTCCAGCAGTCTCTGCCGGATGTAAGTGGAGCTGAGGCCTGTGATAAAAGCATCGCGAACAAGCTCATCAGTGTACACTGCGGCTTTTACATCTTGGCACTTGCAGTCTTTGCCAAGCGTTTTCAGGGTGCCTAGGAACTCCTCCACCGATTCCCCAGGTCGCTGTGCGCGAGTAGCGAGCAGATGCCTAGCATACACCTCATTCGTAGGCTGCTGGTAATGCGCCTTTAAGATGTCGCAGGCGGCCGGGTACGTGTTGGCGTCTTGGATGAGGGGGTAAACCCGGTGGCTTACCCAATTCCGCAGAATTCCGAGTTTCATACTCGCAGCGTCCGTAGCGTCTTTGACGGCTGCGGAATTGTCCAGGAAGAATTCCATACACATAAACCAGTGTCCGAAGCGTGCCGATGCGTCCGACGCATGCTGGTCCAAATCCAAACGTTCGGGTTTCAAGAGTTGATCCATTGTGTTGAAAAATAAGTCAATAAAATTGATGTGCCTCAATAAATCCGAGACTCGATGTTAGCGAAACAAAACAAGGCTTTTATTGACTTAGAAGGTAACACACAGAGGAGAATGTATCTTCCATCCAGAGGTCTGCCGTACTGGATGTGCTGCAGGCTGGGCCAGCTTACATAGGAGCCAGGTATGGGCGGAGCCCTACACACAGTACAATACAATGGAAATGAAACTGAAACCAACCACAGTCACAGGCAGAGAAATACTGATGAGTGATGAATGGAATATTTCATCACAGATATATATCACAAAAAGCAAGGGACCCAGTACTGAGCCCTGCGGAACCCCACTGGAAACAGCTTTCCAGTCACAAAAACACCCATCGACCATAACCCTTTGTTTCCTGCCTCTGAGCCAATTTTGGATCCAAGTTGCCACTTTGCCCTGGATCCCATGGGCTTTCACTTTCGTGACCAGTCTGCCATGTAGGACCTTATCAAAAGCCTTGCTAAAGTCCATATAGACTACATCAAACGCACTACCCTCATCGAGCCTCCTTGTTACCTCCTCAAAAAAAAAATCACTAAAACAGATTAACTGGTCATTATCACATTGCTGTTTGTGGGAGCTTGCTGTGCGCAAACTGGCCGCCGCGTTTCCTACATTACAACAGTGACTACACTTTAAAAAGTCCTTCATTGGCTGTAAAGCGCTTTGGGGTGTTGTGAGGTCATGAAAGGCGCTAGTGAAATGCAAGTCTTTCCTCTTCAGAGGGTCAAAGAGGAAGGTTCAGAGAGGATTGATTTTCTCGCGAGCATAGAATTGACAAAGACAAATTTAATTAAAATGTTTTAATAACATGTGATTCTACATCCAGATCTTGAAATAAAAACAATATTTCAACAACAACTTGCATTTATACAGCACCTTTAACATAGTAAAATGTCCCAAGATGCTTCACAGGAGCGTTATCAAACAAAATTTGACACCGAGCCACATAAGGAGAAATTAGGGCAGATGACCAAAAGCTTGGTCAAAGAGGGAGGTTTTAAGGAACGTCTTAAATGAATAGAGAGAGGTAGAGAGGGTTAGGGAGGGAATTCCAGAGCTTCGGGCCCAGGCAGCTGAAGGCACGGCCACCAATGGTGGAGCGATGGAAATCGAGGATGGGCAAGAGGCCAGAATTGGAGGAGCGCAGAGATCTCGGGGGGTTGTGGGGCTGGAGGGGGTTACAGAGATAGGGAGAGGGCGAGGAGGCCACGGAGGGATTTGAAAACGAGGGTGAGAATTTTTAAATCGAGGCGTTGCCAGGCCGGGAGCCAATGTGGGTCAGCGAAATAGTGCCGCTCCTTAATTTAGAGATTTTACAGCACAGTTGTCCTCTGAAAGTAGTTTATAAATTGCCGAGTTTCGGCTGTGATAGTGCAGCAGTTCGGCTGATTACTTTCGGCATTTAGTGATTAAGCTGGCTCATCTGCAAAAGCTCACATTAATCTCCTGCCCCATCCCCACTGTCCGAGGTCCTGAGGCCGACCGCACGAAGGGTTCTCTAAGGACTTGACTGCCTGGGCGGGCTGGGCGGGGTTTTGGTGGTGTTGCTCACAGTAGTAGAAGGTTTCCCCTTTGTCAAAGCCTTGCGGAGTAGGTAAATCAAAACTCCAAACACCAACAAACTTGCCAGAGAGACAGAAAGGCCCAGAGTGACAGCCTCGTGTTCAGTCTTCACTATAACTGTGAAGAGAAAGAATTCATCAATCAAACACCGCATAGCAACCGGGAACCTTTAATACATTACCCACAGCAACCGGGGAACATTTAATACGTTACCCGCAGTAACCGGGGAACCTTTAATACGTTACCCGCAGTAACCGGGGAACATTTAATACGTTACCCGCAGTAACCGGGGAACCTTTAATACGTTACCCGCAGTAACCGGGGAACCTTTAATGCGTTACCCGCAGTAACCGGGGAACATTTAATACGTTACCCGCATTGACTGGGGGAATGTTTAATACGTTACCCAATACAACCCCCCCCGAGATCTCTGCGCTCCCCCAATTCTGGCCTCTAGAGCATCCCCGATTTTAATCGCTCCACCTCAGTGGCCGTGCCTTCAGCTGCCTGGGCCCCGAGCTCTGGAATTCCCTCCCTAAACCTCTCCGCCTCTCTCTCCTTTAAGTTGCTCCTTAAAACCGACCTCTTTGACCAAAGCTTTTGGTCACCTGCCCTAATATCTGCTTGGGTGACTCGGTGTCTGATAACGCTCCTGCGAAGCGCCTTGGGACATTTTACTCCGTTAAAGGGCCTATATAAATGCCAAAAAGCAAAAAATGCTGGAAACACTCCTCAGAAATCTAAACATCGACTTTTTGCTCTTTCCAGGAGCCCGGGAGTACTCCTCTCCCGGGTAGCCAGCGGCGGCAGCGATCGTGCATTCCGGGAGTCTCCCGGGGGGGGGGGTGGAATCCGGAAGGGTTTGGCAATCTGGCGAGCACCAGCAATGTACCGGACAAGGGGGCTGCCCAACTCTGGCTGGAGAATTTCCAGATTTCATCACATGACCTCCAACCCGCCCCCCCACAGCCCCATCATTGGTCGCCCGACACGTCCATCCCCACGGAGCCCCGCCTTCCCGCGGCCAATTGGACAGCGGACACTGTTACCGGATTGGACAACTCTGGACTGGCCAAACAGCCTCTATTTCACCATCTCCAATATTTCTATAACTAATAAACAAAGGTGTGCAAAGAAAATGAATAAACACTTTTTTTTTAAGGCCCCTATGACTTTTCTCCCCGAGTTTTTGCTCACAGCAGTGTCCCCAGATGTAGTGTATGTACCCGTCTACCTTTAAGAGAACTATTGTATGTAACCGTCCACCTTTAAGAGAACTACTTTAGGTGTTGCACTACTTTGTTGGCTTCTGTATACTGTAATACCGACGGTGACCACACCAGTATATAAGTGCTGTGTCAGGAGTTATTGGGCAGATTCGCCCTGACCTTCGAATAGTAAAGTCCTATTTTAAGTTACTCTTGGAGTCTGTGTATTAATTAACTAAACAACCCACAGACTTTACAGTGGCGACGAGTCCGATCGTACCCTGCGGCAACAATACTTCCGAAGCAGTTAACGAGCGTCGAGAAGAGGCAACCGCCCTCATCGTTCTGCTGGGAGAAAACTCGAGGCTGCAGAACTAGAAAGGAGGAAGAATTTAGAGACAAAGACTTCCATCAGCAACAGGCACTGACTGTCCCTTCTGCCACGGTGAGGAGTGAGCCGATCAGCACGAGAAGCAAGGCGGCCACGATGACTGTGAGTAAGGGAAAGTAAAAAGAATAACCGGAGGATAAGGGCGGTGCACTCGACCACGGTCGAGGGGGAAAGGAGCCGGACAGAAGTCGGGTCCAGAGGCGCTGAGACTGGGGCAGCGTGGAGCAAGGAAGCCGTGGTACAGACAGGCTGGGGACGCAACGGCGTCGTGAGACAGCTAGACCGCGACCGGCGAGAAAGGCCAGGCTGCGACCGAAGCCACGAAGCGCTGCGACCGGGAACGTAGGCGCGGGAAGAGATAAACTCAGCCGCAGCCGGGGAGGGAAGCACCGGACTGCGAGAGGGCTGGGAGGCGCAATTGGGAGCCGAGCGAGCGGGAGAGGCAGAGCCGACCAAGGGAGACTGAGCGAGAGCCAGTCCAGCGGCTGAAACTGTTCTCCGTCAACGGGGTGTACCCAGCGCCGGTAGAGCCGAGCGAGCGGGAGAGAGACAGAGCCCGAGCAAGGGAGACTGAGCGAGAGCCAGTCCAGCGGCTGAAACTGTTCTCCGTCAACGGGGTGTACCCAGCGCCGGTTGCCCTGCCGAGAAAAGGGAAAGCACTGAAGCCGACGCGCAGGCTGTGAACCTGAAAGCCAGCGGCCGTCGCCTGTGGGGAAAGTGTACCCCTTCCGCCAGGGGAAGAAACGCGGGAAACCGCCATTAGGCGGAGAAGAAGACAGAAGCGGGAAACCGCCATTGAAGTGGGCGGGGAGAGAAGATAAGCGCGGGAAACCGCCATTTTCGCGGGAACCGCCATCTTGAAAAAAAAAAAGAAAATTTAAAGAAATAATCCGTGGTGTTATCAGGAAGAGAGGAAGATGCCTAAGCGTGGTAACATCAACGATTTTAACTCCGAGGTAGAAGACTGGGCCACATATGTGGAACGCATTGAGATCTATTGTGAGGCCAATAAAATAGAAGATGACAAAGCTATAACCTTGCTAAACTCGATGGGCGCGAAGACATACGGGCTCTTGAAGCATCTACTAGCACCAGCTAAACCGGCGGATCAGACTTTCGATGATATTGTTGCTGTCCTGAAGGATCATTTTAACCCCGCACCACTGATGTTAGTGGAACGATCCAAATTCTATGCGAGAACGCAAAGGAAAGACGAAAGCAACGCAGAATACTTGGTCGAACTGCGTAGACTAGCGAAACACTGCCAGTTTGGAGGGAATCTGACAGAGGCATTGCGAGACAAGTTCGTGTGCGGGTTGTCAAAGGAAGGAACGCAAAAGCGACTACTCGAAGAGAACGACCTTACACTTGACAGGGCTGTCCTTATTGCAGCATCGCACGAAGCCGCAGCGAAGGGAACTGCGGAAATGCAGCTAAAGGCAGCGGCACTCAGTGTGGATCAAATTACCTCGAGTACAACAAAATGCTATCGTTGTGGGAAGACAACACACGACCAGAACCAATGCTGGTTTAAGAACCAGGAATGTAGGAAATGTGGCAAACTGGGTCACATAGTTAAGGTATGCCGGTCAGGGAAGAAGACCAACAACCAAAGGAAGCCATCACAGGAAAAGTACAACAAGGTACACAAGGTGGCTGAGAAGAGTTCAGACGAACAGAATTCGGACTCAGACCCAAACGGCCAGGAGCTGGATAGTCTGAGAATTCACAATGTGAGTAATGAAGCTGACCGACAAGCTATCTGGATCACACTACAGATTGCAAAAGTCCAAGTGAAAATGGAAGTGGACACCGGATCGGCGTTGACGGTCATGAATAAGCATGATTATAAAAAGTTATTCAAGCAAAAATTCCTACGGGATACGGAACTAGTATTGAAGACATACACGGGGCACAAAGTATACCCCATCGGAAAGATAGAAGTCAAGGTGAGATACAAGGACAAAGAGCACCAAAGGATGGACCTGTATGTGTTGCGTGAGGGAGGTCCACCACTTCTGGGACGGGAGTGGATCAGGAAAATAAAGATAGACTGGCATTCACTAAACACCATGACGGTAGATTCCGGAAAGGAAGATGTCAAACCTGAACGGTTGTCCAGAATATTAGACGAAGCTAAAGAGGTATTCCAGCAAGGACTGGGAACACTGCGAGGAATTAAAGCAAAGGTTAAGATTGCAGAACATGCAAGCCCAAAATTTTTCAAAGCCAGATCGGTACCTTACGCGATACGACCTGCTGTGGAGGCAGAACTGGAAGAACTTGAACGATCAGGGGTACTGTCAAAAGTGGACTGGAGTGAGTGGGCCACGCCCATTGTTCCCGTCATGAAGTCTTCACCAAGTGACAAGCCAGGGGGACCGGGGAAGGTCCGCATCTGCGGAGACTTCAAGATCACAGTGAATCCGGTGCTTCACACGGTACAATACCCGCTTCCGCGGATTGAAGATATCTTTGCTTCGTTGGCTGGAGGGAAACACTTCACCAAGATAGACCTGGCACAGGCATACTTACAAATGGAAGTCGAGGAAGAGTCGCGTCAGTACCTCACCATCAACACACACAGAGGCTTGTATCGTTATAATAGACTGGTTTTTGGGGTAGCTTCGGCTCCAGCAATTTGGCAGAGGGCCATGGAGCAGGTATTACAAGGAATTCCAAGCACGCAGTGTTACTTAGACGATATCCTGATTACGGGAGAAGACGAGGAAGAACACCTCACAAATTTGAAACTGGTGCTCACTAGGTTGAAGGAATATGGCCTTCGAGTTAATCGCAAGAAATGTGAGTTCTTCCAAAAACGGATCTCGTACTGCGGTCATGTCATTGACCGAGAGGGGCTGCACAAGTCACCTGACAAGATAGAAGCTGTCGTGAAGGCCCCCGCTCCGGAAAACGTATCACAGTTAAGATCATTCTTGGGGTTGATTAATTATTATCACAAGTTTCTGCCGAATCTATCCACGGTGCTGCAGCCGCTGAATGCTCTGTTGCGGAAAGAAGTACCATGGAAGTGGAGTGAGGAATGTAAAAAGGCCTTTCGCAGAAGCAAGGCGTTGATTACCTCTGAAGAAGTGTTGGCTCATTTCAACCCAACGTTACCTCTTCGTCTAGCTTGTGATGCTTCCCCCTATGGAATTGGAGCAGTACTTTCACACAAGTTACCAAATGGCTCGGAAAGGCCAGTGGCATTCGCGTCCCGATCATTGACCTCCGCGGAGCGAAATTATGCTCAAATAGATAGGGAGGCCCTCAGCCTTGTGTGGGGCATAAAGAAATTCAATCATTACCTGCAGGGCAAGAAGTTCACATTACTGACAGACCACCAGCCGTTGGTGTCCATATTCAACCCTAACAAGGCCGTTTCCACCATGACAGCGCAAAGGTTACAGAGGTGGTCCGTGTTACTTGGGGCACACCAATATGACATCGAATACAAAAGGTCCAAACAGCATGGAAATGCTGATGGGTTATCGCGCTTGCCATTGCCGATAGTAGAAGAAGCGACTACAGTGGACCCGGTAGAGATGTTCCACTCATCCATAGTGGAATGTCTACCAGTAACAAATTCGATGATCAAAAACGAAACAAGAAATGACCCGACTCTCTCACGAGTCTATGATTTAACGGTGGAGGGATGGCCAGCACAGGGCGAACCAACGCTGCCAGCATTTTCGCAGAGAAAAGAACAGCTGTCAGTGTGTCGAGGAACCCTGATGTGTGGATCTAGAGTGGTGATTCCACCCAAACTTCAACAGAAGGTGTTAAAGGAGCTGCACGAGGGACATCTGGGTGGAGTGAAAATGAAGAACCTAGCAAGAGCGTTTGTGTGGTGGCCAGGCATTGATGGGGACATCGAAGAAATCACTAAGAGCTGTCTAGGATGCCAGAAGGTCCAAAACGCGCCACCACAGGCTCCTCTGCATCCATGGGAGTGGCCCTCATCTCCTTGGCAAAGGGTACACATCGACTTTGCTGGTCCATTTATGGACTCAATGTTTCTAATAGCGGTGGATGCACACTCCAAGTGGCCGGAGGTAATAAAGATGTCCACCACCACCACGGAAAAAACCATCACAGTGTTAAGGACCATGTTTGCTAGGAATGGGCTGCCGGAACAGATCTGTTCTGATAATGGACCGCAATTTGTGTCCGAAGAATTCAAGAAATTCTTAAAGAGCAATGGGGTTAAGCACTACACGTCAGCCCCATACCATCCCGCCTCCAATGGATTGGCTGAAAGGTTTGTCCAGACCTTCAAGAAGGCCATAAAGGCCATGGGTAATGAAGCCATTAACTTACAACATAAGGTGGATAGCTTCTTGTTGGCGTACAGGAATGCAACACATGCGGTCACAAATCAAACTCCCGCCATGATGTTTTTTAATAGACGACTAAGATGCCGGCTGGATTTGCTTAAGCCAAACGTCAGAAGGGACGTAGAGAACCGGCAATTCCAGGGCATGAATGAAAGGCCAACTAGATCTTTTCAGATAGGTCAACAAGTTTTGGCCCAGGACTACCGTACCGAGAAATGGCAGCCTGGAACTATTGGAAAAAGGCTAGGGCCGTTAATGTATACGGTGGACATTGGGGACAGTATAATAAGGCGCCATGTTGACCAGATCATAGGGTCAGCCACAAATGGCCAACCTACTCCACCACCTTACACGGTTAATGTTGAGACAGAGATACCCAGAACACCTACCTCCGATCTGGTAATACTGGAATCAGATGAACCTGACACTGTCCTTCAAGCCGAATCGACCTTGCCAGAAGCACCTGCTACCCCGCCGGGAGTTACGACACCACCGAGGCGTTATCCGGACAGAGTCCGGAAACCTCCAGAGAGACTGAATCTGTGAACTGTCTTGCATAAAGTTGTATATATGTTATAATGTATGTTTAATGGGGAATCAGTATGTTGTAAGCTAAAAAGGGAGGATTGCAGTGTATGTACCCGTCTACCTTTAAGAGAACTATTGTATGTAACCGTCCACCTTTAAGAGAACTACTTTAGGTGTTGCACTACTTTGTTGGCTTCTGTATACTGTAATACCGACGGTGAACACACCAGTATATAAGTGCTGTGTCAGGAGTTATTGGGCAGATTCGCCCTGACCTTCGAATAGTAAAGTCCTGTTTTAAGTTACTCTTGGAGTCTGTGTATTAATTAACTAAACAACCCACAGACTTTACACCAGAGATTAATCTTTCATTCCTGGAGGCTCCGCGGTGATCCTGAGGATTAGCAGCAACCCCTAGTACATGGTAGGAGGCTCAGGTGAGAGTTGTGAAGTCAAGAGTGGAAACGGATCGAATCCAATTACTAAAATAAGGCCATATTGCCACCTGTGAAATTTCAACAAAGTGTCTAACTTCCAACTCCTCTCTCTCTCTGTCTCCATCTACAGGACTTGAGTATATAATCCAGGCTGACACTCCCGGAACAGTACTGAGGGAGCGCTGCACTGTTGGAGGGTAAGTACTGAGGGAGCGCTGCACTGTTGGAGGGGCAGTACTGAGGGAGCGCTGCACTGTTGGAGGGGCAGTGCTGAGGGAGCGCTGCACTGTTGGAGGGGCAGTGCTGAGGGAGCGCTGCACTGTTGGAGGGGCAGTGCTGAGGGAGCGTTGCACTGTCGGAGCGGCAGTACTGAGGGAGCGCTGCACTGTCGGAGGGGCAGTACTGAGGGAGCGCCGCACTGTCGGAGGTGCAGTACTGAGGGAGCGCTGTACTGTCGACGGGGCTGTACTGAGGAATGCTACACTGTCGGAGGGGCAGTACTGAGGGAGCGCTGCAGTGTTGGAGGGGCAGTACTGAGGGAGCGCTGCAGTGTCGGAGGGGCAGTACTGAGGGAGCGTCGCACTGTCGGAGGGGCAGTACTGAGGGAGCGCCGCACTGTCGGAGGGGCAGTACTGAGGGAGTGCCGCACTGTCGGAGGGGCAGTACTGAGGGAGCGCCGCACTGTCAGAGGGGCAGTACTGAGTGAGTGCCGCACTGTCGGAGGGGCAGTACTGAGGGAGCGCTGTACTGTCGACGGGGCTGTACCGAGGAATGCTACACTGTCGGAGGGGTAGTACTGAGGGAGCGCTGCAGTGTTGGAGGGGCAGTACTGAGGGAGCGCTGCAGTGTCGGAGGGGCAGTACTGAGGGAGCGTCGCACTGTCGGAGGGGCAGTACTGAGGGAGCGCTGCACTGTCGGAGGGGCAGTACTGAGTGAGTGCCGCACTGTCGGAGGGGCAGTACTGAGGGAGCGTCGCACTGTCGGAGGGGCAGTACTGAGGGAGCGCTGCACTGTTGGAGGGGCAATACTGAGGGAGCACCGCACTGTCGGAGGTGCCGTCTTTCGGATGAGACGTTAAACCGAGGCCCCGTCTGCTCTCTCAGGTGGACGTAAAAGATCCCAGGGCACTATTTCAAAGAAGAGCAGGGGAGTTCTCCCTGGTGTCCCGGGGCCGATATTCATCCCTCAATCAACATCACTAAAAAACGGATTATCTGATCATTATCACATTGCTGTTTGTGGGAGCTTGCTGTGCGCAAATTGGCTGCGGCGTTTCCTACATTACAACAGTGACCACACTTCAAAAAAGTTCTTCATTGGCTGTAAAGCGGTTTGGGACGTCCTGAGGTCGTGAAAGGCGGTATAGAAATACAAGTCATTTTTTGTTGTTTTTTTTACCTTTTCTCTATGTAACCGATCGTAACCTAGTCCGTTCTCCTCTGAACTTTCCAAATCCCCTGTCCTCCACACTCTCCCCCCCGCCCCCCTCACTGTGTTGAAATCGAGATTTATTGTATTGTCTCTTATCCATTCTTCCCCAGGATGTTTAAAACTGTCTCTCAGTCTCCCCCTTCCTACGGTCCGCAGGCTTGTAAAACCCTGTTTTCATGTGCGCTAATGACTAACCCCTTGATGTACCTCAACTGATCTCCTAACCTAGTCAACCGTGGACTTTATATAATAGCAAAATACTGCGGATGCTGGAAATCTGAAATAGCAACAGAAAATGCTGGAAGCACTCAGCAGGCCAGGCAGCATCCATGGAGAGAGAAACAGAGTTAACGTTTCAGTTCTGATGAAGGGTCGCAGACCTGAAACGTTAACTCTGTTTCTCTCTCCACGGATGCTGCCTGGCCTGCTGAGTATTTCCAGCATTTTCTGTTGTTATTTCAACCGTGGACTTTGCTGTACGTAACACCTCGTCCTTCATTTGGGTTTTTATTGACTGACTTGAGAGAGTCAACGTAAAAGAACCAAACGTACCAGATACATCGACCCGAGTTTCCAGCCGCACTTCACCCATTTTATTCTCCACGACACACTCGTAAATCCCCTGGTCGTTGGGTCTCAGAGAATCGATTCTCAGCTCCGACCTTCCCCGCGACCCGGCAATGTTCCACCTCCGTTGCCCGCCGGGGTCTGTTTTCCCCCAGGTGATGTTGGGTTCAGGGTTGGCGTCTCCGCGGCAAATTAAGATCAGCGCCTCGCTCTCCCTGCCGCTGCCCGCACCGTCTACGGAAACGTTCCGGGGACCATCTGGAAAATCAGGAAGCAAACTTCAACTCATCCAAAAACTCTGCTGCCCGTGTCCTAACTCACACTCAGTCCCGTTCACCCATCACCCCCTGTGCTCACTGCCCCGTGTCCTAACTCACACCCAGTCCCGTTCACCCATCGCCCCCTGTGCTCACTGCCCCGTGTCCTAACTCGCACCCAGTCCCGTTCACCCATCACCCCCTGTGCTCACTGCCCCGTGTCCTAACTCGCACCGAGTCCCGTTCACCCATCACCCCGTGCTCACTGCCCCGTGTCCTAACTCACACCCAGTCCCGTTCACCCTTCACCCCTGTGCTCACTGCCCCGTGTCCTAACTCACACCCAGTCCCGTTCACCCATCACCCCCTGTGCTCACTGCCCCGTGTCCTAACTCACACCCAGTCCCGTTCACCCATCACCCCCTGTGCTCACTGCCCCGTGTCCTAACTCTCACCCAGTCCCGTTCACCCATCACCCCCTGTGCTCACCGCCCCGTGTCCTAACTCGCACCCAGTCCCGTTCACCCATCACCCCCTGTGCTCACTGCCCCGTGTCCTAACTCACACCGAGTCCCGTTCACCCATCACCCCCTGTGCTCACTGCCCCGTGTCCTAACTCACACCCAGTCCCGTTCACCCATCACCCCCTGTGCTCACTGCCCCGTGTCCTAACTCGCACCGAGTACCGTTCACCCATCGCCCCCTGTGCTCACTGCCCCGTGTCCTAACTCACACCCAGTCCCGTTCACCCATCACCCCCTGTGCTCACTGCCCCGTGTCCTAACTCACACCCAGTCCCGTTCACCCATCACCCCCTGTGCTCGCTGACCCACACTGGCTCCCGGTCCGGCAACGCCTCGATTTAAAAATTCTCATCCTTGTTTTCAAATCCCTCCATGGCCTCGCCCCTCCCTATCTCTGTAACCTCCCCCAGTCCTACAACCCTCCGAGATCTCTGCGCTCCTCCAATTCCCGCCTCTTGAGCATCCCCGATTTTAATCGCTCCACCATTGGCGGCCGTGCCTTCAGCTGCCTGGGTCCTAAGCTCTGGAATTCCCTCCCTAAACCTCTCCGCCTCTCTCTCCTCCTTTAAGATGCTCCTTAAAACCTACCTCTTTGACCAAGCTTTTGGTCACCTGCCCTAATTTATCCTTATGTGGCTCAGTGTCAATCTTTGTCCTGATAATCACTCCTGTGAAGGGCCTTGGGACGTTTTACTACGTTAAAGGCACTATATAAAGACAAGTTGTTGTTGTTGAAGTGACGAATTGGACAGAGCGACTCTGGGTGAGGAGCCCCGTAGCCACGGTGGAATCAGCGATCAGGGACCAGGGAGCGAACTCCCCATTCACTCCCCAGTCACTCCCCATTCACTCCCCATTCACTCCCCATTCACTCCCCAGTCACTCCCCAGTCACTCCCCATTCACTCCCCATTCACTCCCCATTCACTGCCCAGCCACTCCCCATTCACTCCCCATTCACTCCCCATTCACTCCTCTCTCATTCCACACATACATTTCCCAGCAGGGGCAGCGGGACAGTGATCAGGAGTGTGACCCTCCTGGTCGATTTACTCCTCTCCTGCAGATTGGAAGGTAGCAAATGTAACCCCACTATTTAAAAAAGGAGGGAGAGAGAAAACAGGGAACTACAGACCGGTTAGCCTAACATCAGTAGTAGGGAAAATGTTAGAGTCTATTATAAAGGATGTGATAACAGGACACTTAGAAAATATCAACGGGATTAGACAAAGTCAACATGGATTTATAAAAGGGAAATCGTGTTTGACAAACCTACTGGAGTTTTTTGAGGATGTAACTGGTAGAATAGATAAGGGAGAACCAGTGGATGTGGTGTATTTGGATTTTCAGAAGGCCTTTGATAAAGTCCCACATAAGAGGTTAGTGTGCAAAATTAAAGCACATGGGATTGGGGGTAATATACTGGTATGGATTGAAAATTGGTTAACAGACAGGAAACAGAGAGTAGGAATAAATGGGTCTTTTTCGGGGTGGCAGGCGGTAACTAGTGGGGTACCGCAGGGATCAGTGCTTGGGCCCCAGCTACTCACAATATATATCAACGATTTGGACGAGGGAATCAAATGTAATAATTCCAAGTTTGCTGACGACATGAAACTAGGTGGGATTGTGAGTTTTGAGGAGGATGCAAAGAGGCTTCAACGCGATTTAGACAAGTTGAGTGAGTGGGCAAATACATGGCAGATGCAGTATAACGTGGATAAATGTGAAGTTATCCACTTCGGTAGGAAAAACAGAAAGGTAGAGTATTATTTAAATGGTGATAGATTGGGAAATGTTGATGTACAAAGGGACCTGGGTGTCCTTGTACACCAGTCACTGAAAGCAAACATGCAGGTGCAGCAAGCAGTTAGGAAGGCAAATGGTATGTTGGCCTTCATTGCAAGAGGATTTGAGTACAGGAGCAAGGATGTCTTACGACAGTTATACAGGGCCTTGGTGAGACCACACCTGGAGTACTGTCTGCAGTTTTGGTCTCCTTACCTAAGAAAGGATATACTTGCCATAGAGGGAGTGCAGCGAAGGTTCACCAGACTGATTCCTGGGATGGCAGGACTGTCGTATGAGGAGAGATTGGGTCGACTAGGCCTGTATTCACTAGAGTTTAGAGGAATGAGAGGGGATCTCATGGAAGTGTATAAAATACTGACAGGGCTAGACAGACTGGATGCAGGGAGGATGTTTCCCCTGGCTGGGGGGGGGGGGGGTCTAGAACGAGGGGTTACAGTATCAGGATACGGGGTAGGACATTTAGGACTAAGATGAGGAGAAATTTCTTCACTCAGAGGATGGTGAACCTGTGGAATTACTCTACCACAGAAGGCTGTGGAGGTCAAGTCACTGAATATATTTAAGGAGATAGATAGATTTCTAGACACAAAAGGCATCAAGGGGTATGGGGAGAGAGCGGGAATATGGTATTGAGATAGAGGATCAGCCATGATCATATTGAATGGCGGAGCAGGCTCGAGGGGCCGAATGGCCGACTCCTGCTCCTATTTTTCTATGTTTCTATGAACTGAGTATTGTTGGGACCAACTGACTCCCAAACACTGGCTGGATCAGGTTAGCAAACCCCGCACAGGCCGGAGAACGGCCGCGACTCCTTGTCCCTGTGAGGGAGTCACTCACCGCGTCACATCTGCTTTTAGCATTTCATGTGGTTTAGTTTCCTCAGATTATGAATTACACAAAGTTACAGACGGGAAACTGTGAGTTTGTGGTTAGGGCTCCAGGAGCCGATCACTCTGAGTCACTGGGACAGAGAAATACCATTTTTATTTAGATTCAGTCAGTCTGTCCTCACTCAGTTCCTCACTTCACATCCCATGCTTCATCACTCCCCGTCCACTCCCCGTCCACCCCCCATTCACTCCCCTTCCACTCCCCGTCCACTCCCCGTCCACTCCCCGTCCACTCCCCATTCACTCCCCTCCCACTCCCCTCCCACTCCCCTCCCACTCCCCTTCCACTCCCCGTCCACTCCCCGTCCACTCCCCGTCCACTCCCCGTCCACCCCCCGTTCACTCCCCTTCCACTCCACGTTCACTCCCCATCCACTCCCCGTCCACCCCCCATTCACTCCCCATCCACTCACAATTCACTCCCCATCGACTCCCCGTTAACTTCCAATAAACTCCCCGTTCACTCCATGTTCACTCCCCGTCCACTCACAATTCACTCCCCATCTACTCCCCGTTCACTTCCAATCCACTCCCCATTCACTCCACGTCCACTCCCCGTCCACTCCCCGTCCACTCCCCGTCCACTCCCCGTCCACTCCCCGTCCACTCCCCGTCCACTCCCCGTCCACTCCCCGTCCACCCCCCGTCCACCCCCCGTCCACTCCCCGTCCACTCCCCGTCCACTCCCCGTCCACTCCCCGTCCACTCCCCGTCCACTCCCCGTCCACTCCCCGTCCACTCCCCGTCCACTCCCCGTCCACTCCCCGTCCACTCCCCGTCCACTCCCCGTCCACTCCCCGTCCACCCCCCGTCCACCCCCCGTCCACCCCCCGTCCACCCCCCGTCCACTCCCCGTCCACTCCCCGTCCACTCCCCGTCCACTCCCCGTCCACCCCCCGTCCACTCCCCGTCCACCCCCCGTTCACTCCCCGTCCACTCCCCGTCCACTCCCCGTCCACTCCCCGTCCACTCCCCGTCCACTCCCCGTTCACTCCACGTTCACTCCACGTTCACTCCACGTTCACTCCCCATCCACTCCCCATTCACTCCCCGTCCACTCCCCGTCCACTCCCCATCGACTCCCCATCGACTCCCCGTTAACTTCCAATAAACTCCCCGTTCACTCCATGTTCACTCCCCGTCCACTCACAATTCACTCCCCATCTACTCCCCGTTCACTTCCAATCCACTCCCCATTCACTCCACGTTCACTCCCCGTCCACTCCCCGTCCACTCCCCGACCACTCCCCGTCCACTCCCCGTCCACTCCCCGTCCACTCCCCGTCCACTCCCCGTCCACTCCCCGTCCACTCCACGTCCACTCCACGTCCACTCCACGTCCACTCCCCGTCCACCCCCCGTTCACTCCCCGTCCACCCCCTGTTCACTCCCCGTCCACTCCCCGTCCACCCCCCGTCCACCCCCCGTCCACCCCCCGTCCACTCCCCGTCCACTCCCCCTCCACTCCCCGTTCACTCCCCGTCCACTCCCCGTCCACCCCCGTTCACTCCCCGTCCACTCCCCGTCCACTCCCCGTCCACTCCCCGTCCACTCCCCGTCCACTCCCCGTCCACTCCCCGTCCACTCCCCGTCCACTCCCCGTCCACTCCCCGTCCACTCCCCGTCCACCCCCCGTCCACCCCCCGTCCACTCCCCGTCCACTCCCCGTCCACTCCCCGTCCACTCCCCGTCCACTCCCCGTCCACTCCCCGTCCACTCCCCGTCCACTCCCCGTCCACTCCCCGTCCACTCCACGTCCACTCCCCGTCCACTCCCCGTCCACTCCCCGTCCACTCCCCGTCCACTCCCCGTCCACTCCCCGTCCACTCCCCGTCCACTCCCCGTCCACTCCCCGTCCACTCCCCGTCCACTCCACGTTCACTCCACGTTCACTCCCCGTCCACTCCCCGTCCACTCCCCGTCCACTCCCCGTCCACCCCCCGTCCACTCCCCGTCCACTCCCCGTCCACTCCCCGTCCACTCCCCGTCCACTCCCCGTCCACTCCCCGTCCACTCCCCGTCCACTCCCCGTCCACTCCCCGTCCACTCCCCGTCCACTCCCCGTCCACTCCCCGTCCACTCCACATTCACTCCCCGTCCACTCCCCGTCCACTCCCCGTCCACTCCCCGTCCACCCCCCGTCCACTCCCCGTCCACCCCCCGTTCACTCCCCGTCCACTCCCCGTCCACTCCCCGTCCACTCCCCGTCCACTCCCCGTCCACTCCCCGTCCACTCCCCGTCCACTCCCCGTTCACTCCACGTTCACTCCACGTTCACTCCACGTTCACTCCACGTTCACTCCACGTTCACTCCCCATCCACTCCCCATTCACTCCCCGTCCACTCCCCGTCCACTCCCCATCGACTCCCCATCGACTCCCCGTTAACTTCCAATAAACTCCCCGTTCACTCCATGTTCACTCCCCGTCCACTCACAATTCACTCCCCATCTACTCCCCGTTCACTTCCAATCCACTCCCCATTCACTCCACGTTCACTCCCCGTCCACTCCCCGTCCACTCCCCGACCACTCCCCGTCCACTCCCCGTCCACTCCCCGTCCACTCCCCGTCCACTCCCCGTCCACTCCCCGTCCACTCCCCGTCCACTCCACGTCCACTCCACGTCCACTCCACGTCCACTCCCCGTCCACCCCCCGTTCACTCCCCGTCCACCCCCTGTTCACTCCCCGTCCACTCCCCGTCCACCCCCCGTCCACCCCCCGTCCACCCCCCGTCCACTCCCCGTCCACTCCCCCTCCACTCCCCGTTCACTCCCCGTCCACTCCCCGTCCACCCCCGTTCACTCCCCGTCCACTCCCCGTCCACTCCCCGTCCACTCCCAGTCCACTCCCCGTCCACTACACTCCCCGTCCACTCCCAGTCCACTCCCAGTCCACTCCCAGTCCACTCCACGTCCACTCCACGTCCACGCCACTCCACGTCCACTCCCCGTCCACTCCCCGTCCACTCCCCGTCCACTCCCCGTCCACTCCCAGTCCACTCCCAGTCCACTCCCAGTCCACTCCCAGTCCACTCCCCGTCCACTCCCCGTCCACTCCCCGTCCACTCCCCGTCCATTCCCCGTCCACTCCACTCCCCGTCCACTCCCCGTCCACTCCACTCCCCGTCCACTCCCAGTCCACTCCCCGTCCACTCCTCACTCACACAAACAGAAAAGCAAAATACTGCAGATGCTGGAAATCTGAAATAAAAACAGAAAATGCTGGAAATACTCAGCAGGTCAGGCAGCATCTGTGGAGAGAGAAACAGAGTTAACGTTTCAGGTCGATGACCCTTCGTCAGAACTGGAAAAAGCTGGAGATGGAACAGGTTTTAAGCAAGTGTGGGGGCAGGGAAAGGGGGGAGGGGAGGAAGGAACAAAAGGGAAGGTCTGTGATAGGATGGAAGGCAGGAGAGATTAAAAGACAAAAGGGATGATGGTGCAAGGCAAAAGGAGATGGTAATGGGACAAGTTAAGAAACAAAAGACGGGTCTAGAAGTGTAAATGAGAATGGCAGAATCATCAACAGCTGCCACCTGAAAAAATAGGGGCCGAGGTTATGGACTGAAATTGTTGAACTTGATGTTGAGTCCGGAAGGCTGTAAAGTGCCTAATCGAAAGATGAGGTGCTGTTCCTCGAGCTTCCGTTGAGCTTCCGTGGAACAATGCAAGAGGCCGAGGACAGAGAGGTCAGAGTGGGAGTGGAGCGGAGAATTAAAGTGGCCGGAAGCTCGGGATCCCCCTTATGGACTGAACGGAGGTGTTCCGCAAAGCGGTCACCCAGTCTGCGTCTGGTCGCCCCAATGTAGAGGAGACCACATCATGAGCAGCGAATACAGTATTCACTTCTCACTCACTCCCCATTTATTTCTCACTCACTTGCTGCAGTCTCATTTTCCGGAATGTTCTGCTCTTTTTTGTCACCGACTGGAGAGATTTCAGCCTTTAGTGAGCGTTGGGTGTAGAGCAGCCCCCACCTGGTGTCAGAAACAGGAAATGCTGGAACTGAACAAGACCAACCGTGTAAAGAGAGAACACAAGTCAGTGGTCCCAGGTTTAGAGAGAGTAAATAAGGAGAAACTGTTTCCAGTGGCAGGAGGGTCGGTAACCAGAGGACACAGATTGAAGGTAATTGGCAAAAGAACCAGAGGGGGAGATGAGGAGAATGTTTTTACGCAGCGAGTTCTTGTGATCTGGAATGCGCTGCCTGAAAGGGCGGTGGAAGCAGATTCAACAGTAACTTTCAAAAGGGAATTGGAGAAATACTTGAAATGTGCAGGGCTCTGGGGAAAGAGCAGGGGGGAGTGGGACTAATTGGAGAGCTCGACCAAAGAGCCGGCACAGGCACGATGGGCCGAATGGCCTCCTTCTGTGAAAAAAAGAAAGACTTGCATTTATATAGCGCCTTTCATGACCACCGGACGTCCCAAAGCGCTTTACAGCCAATTAAGTACTTTTGAAGTGGAGTCACTGTTGTAATGTGGGAAACGCGGCAGCCAATTTGCGCACAGCAAGCTCCCACTTACAGCAATGTGATAATGGCCAGATAATCTGTCTTAGTGATGTTGGTTGCGGAATAAATATTAGCTCCAGGACACCGGGGAGAACTCCCCCTGCTCTTCTTCCAAATAGTGGCCATAGGATCTTTTACGTCCATACGAGAGAGCAGACGGGGCCTCGATTTAATGTCTCATCCGAAAGACGGCACCTCCGACAGTGCAGCACTCCCTCGGTACTGCACTGGAGTACTGTGCTGTAAGATTCTATGATTCTGTGTCAACTCTTCATCAGGATTGTGTGAACTGTAACACACTCAAGCCCATGTGTTATCCTGTGTGTTGTCCCACCCTCTCCTGCCTTTACGATGCGCCTTTATGACCTCGGGTCGTTTATAACAGAGATACTCACATTCGACATCGACCCGAGTTTCCAGCCGCACTTCACCCATTTTATTCTCCACGACACACTCGTAAATCCCCTGGTCGTCGGGTCTCAGGGAATCGATTCTCAGCTCCGACCTTCCCCGCGACCTGGCAATGTTCCACTTCCGTCGCCCGCCGGGGTCTGTTTTCCCCCAGGTGATGTTGGGTTCAGGGTTGGCGTCTCCACGGCAGGTTAAGGTCAGCGCCTCGCTCTCCCTGCCGCTGCCCGCACCATCTACGGAAACGTTCCGGGGACCATCTGGAAAATCAGGAAGCAAACTTCAGCTCATCCAAAAACTCTGCTGCCCCCGTGTCCTAACTCGCACCGAGTCCCGTTCGCCCATCACCCCCTGTGCTCACTGACCCACACTGGCTCCCGACTCTCCTCATCTTGTTTCTCACTCAACCTTTTATCGAGGGTGTCTGAAAACCGCCTGTAAAACTGAAATGTCAATTTTCAGTACGTGGGCTAAGATTGCCAACAACGTTCCGTCGAATATTTTTTGGCTCTGCGAGACCATTTTAAGGCTGGATTCGGTTGTTAAATTGGCTATAAAGGGAACCTCTAGATCCAGCAATCCTACAGGAACACATGAACAGGAGTTGGCCATTCGGCCCTTCGACCCAGGTCCGCCATTTTGTGGGAAAGTCATTGCAGGAATCCTCCTCAATTGCCTTCTCCCAGTGGCTGAAGAGCTCCTCCCAGAGTCGCAATTTGGATTCCGCCCACTAAGGGACACAATGGACATGATCTTCACCGCGCGTCAATTACAAGAGAAATGCAGGGAACCAGCATCATCCATTGTACATGGCCTTCTTTGACCTCACAAAGGCCTTCGACACTGTCAAACGTGAGGGATTATGGAGTGTCCTCCTCAAATTTGGCTGCACTGAAAAGATTGTCACCATCGCCCGCCTGGTTCACGACGACATGCAAGCTGTGATCATAGAAACATAGAAGATAGGAGCAGGAGTAGGCCATTCGGCCCCTCGAGCCTGCTCCACCATTCAATGCGATCATGGCTGATCATCCAAATTCAGTACCCTGTCCCTGCTTTATCCCCATACCCCTTGATCCCTTTAGCCTTAAGAAATATATCTAACTCCTTCTTGAATATATTTAATGAATTGGCCTCAACTGTCTTCTGTGGTAGAGAATTCCACAGGTTCACCACTCTCTGGGTGAAGAAATTCCTCCTCATCACAGTCCTAAATGGCTTACTCCATAACCTTAGACTGTGACCCCTAGTTCTGGACTCCCCCGCCATCGGGAACAGCCTTCCTGCATCTAGTCTGTCTAGTCCTGTTAGAATTTTATAAGTTTCAATGAGATCCCCTCTCATTCTTCTAAACTCTAGCGAATATAAGCCTAATCGACCCAATCTCTCTTCATACGTCATTCCTGCCATCCCAGGTATCAGTCTGGTGAATCTTCGCTGCACTCCCTCCATGGCAAGAACATCCTTCCTCAGATAAGGCGACCAAAACTGCACACAATACTCAAGGTGTGGTCTCAACAAGGCCCCGTACAACTGCAGCAAGACATCCTTGCTCCTGTACTCGAATCCTCTCGCTATGAAGGCCAACATACCATTTGCCTTCTTAACCGCTTGCTGCACCTGCATGCTTACCTTTAGTGACTGGTGCACAAGGACACCAGGTCTTGTTGCACTTCCCCTTCTCCCAATCTATTGCCGTTCAGATAATAACCTGCCTTCCTGTTTTTGCCACCAAAGTGGATTACCTCGCATTTATCCACATTATACTGCATCTGCCATCATTCAGCCCAATCGCCCAACCTGTCCAAATCATACTGGAGTTTCTCTGCATCCTCCTCACAGCACACACGCCCACCCATCTTTGTGTCGTCTGCAAACTTGGAGATATTACATCTAGTTCCCTCGTCTAGATCATTAATATATATTGTGAATAACTGGGGTCCTAGCACCGATCCCTGCGGTACCCCACTAGTCACTGCCTTCCACATGGAAAAAGACCCATTTATTCCAACTCTTTGCTTCCTGTCTGCCAACCAGTTTTCGATCCAAGTCAGTACCTTGCCTCCAATCCCATGTGCTTCAACTTTACACGCTAATCTCTTATCGAATGCCTTCTGAAAGTCCAAATACACCCCATCCACTGGTTCTCCCTTATCTATTCTACCAGTTACATCCTCAAAAAATTCCAGTAGATTAGTCAAGCATGATTTACCATTTGTATATCCATGTTGACTTTGTCCGATCCTGTCACTGTTTTCCAAGTGCTCTGCTATTACATCTTTTATAATGGGCTCTAGCATTTTCCCCACTACCGATGTCAGGCTTACCAGTCTATAATTCCCTGTTTTTTCTCTACCACCTTTTTTAAATAGTGGGTTTACATTAGCTACCCTCCAATCCATGGGAACTGCTCCAGAGTCTATCGAATTTTGGAAGATGATCAGCAATGCATCTACTATTTCTAGGGCCACTTCCTTACGTACCCTAGGATGTAGATTATCAGGCCCTGGGGATTTATCGTCCTTCAATCCCGTCAATTTCCCTAACACCATTTCCCTACAAATACTGATTTCATTCAGTTCCTCCCTCTTATAAATTCCCCTGATTCTGACTGCAAGGGACCTACGCTTGACTTCACCAATCTTTTTCTCTTCACATATCTATAGAAGCTTTTACAGTCAGTTTTTATGTTCCCTGCAAGCTTACTCTCATACTCTATTTCCCCCCTCTTAATTAATCCCTTTGTCCTCCTTTGCTGAATCCTAAACTGCTCCCAATCCTCAGGTTTGCTGCTTTTTCTGGCCAATTTATATGTCCTCTCCTTGGATCTTATGCTATCCCTAATTTCCCTTGTTAGCCATGGTTGCGTCACCTTTTTTGTTTTATTTTTATGCCAAACTGGAATGAACAAATTCTGTAGTTCATCCATGTGATCTTTAGATGTTTGCCATTGCCTATTCACCGTCAACCCTTTAAGTAACATTCCCCAATCCATCCTAGCCAACTCACGCCTCATACCATTGTAGTTTCCTTTATTTAAATTCAGTACCCAAGTCGCTGAATCAACTATTCACTCTCCATCTTAATGAAGAATTCTATCATAGGTCCTATTTTTTAATTTACCTCCTAACTCCCTATATTCAGTTAAATATTTGAAATTTGCAGGGTTATGGGGAGAGAGCAGGGGAGTGGGACTAATTGGAGAACTCTTTTCAAAGAGCCGGCACAGCCATGATGGACCAAATGGCCTCCTTCTGTGAATAAATGAAAGAAAGACTTGCATTTCTATAGCGCCTTTCACGACCACCGGACGTCTCAAAGCGCTTTACTGCCAATGAAGTACTTTTGAAGTGGAGTCACTGTTGTAATGTGGGAAATGCGGCAGACAATTTGCGCACAGCAAGCTCCCACAAACAGCAATGTGATAAAATATTGGCGAGGATACCGGGGAGAAATCTCCTGCTCTTCTTCGAAATAGTGGGCCATGCGATCTTTTACGTCCACATGAGAGAGCAGATGGGGCCTTGGTTTAATGTCTCATCCGAAAGACGGCACCTCCGACAGTGCAGCAATCCCTCGGTACTGCACTGGAGTACTGTGCTGTAAGATTCTATGATTCTGTGTCGACTTTTCATCAGGATTGTGTGAACTGTAACACACTCGAGCGCATGTGTTATCCTGTGTGTTGTCCCACCCTGTCCTGTCTTTATGATGCACCTTTATAACCTCGGGATGTTTATAACAGAGATACTCACATTCGACATCGACCCGAGTTTCCAGCCGCACTTCACCCATTTTATTCTCCACGACACACTCGTAAATCCCCTGGTCGTCGGGTCTCAGGGAATCGATTCTCAGCTCTGACCTTCCCCGCGACCCGGCAATGTTCCAACTCCGTCGCCCGCCGGGGTCTGTTTTCCCCCAGGTGATGTTGGGTTCAGGGTTGGCGTCTCCGCGGCAGGTTAAGATCAGCGCCTCGCTCTCCCTGCCGCTGCCCGCACCATCTATGGAAACGTTCCGGGGACCGTCTGGAAAATCAGGAAGCAAACTTCAGCTCATCCAAAAACTCTGCTGCCCCCGTGTCCTAACTCGCACCGAGTCCCGTTCGCCCATCACCCCCTGTGCTCGCTGACCCTACACTGGCTCCCGACTCTCCTCATCTTGTTTCTCACTCAACCTTTTATCAAGGGTGTCTGAAAACCGCCTGTAAAACTGAAATGTCAATTCTCAGTACGTGGGCTAGGATTGCCAACAACATCCCCTTGAATATTTTTTGGCCCTGTGAGGCCACTTTAAGGCTGGATTTGGTTGTTAAATTGGCTATAAATGGTCTACAGAGCTGCAGTGATACCCGCCCTCCTGTATGCCTCAGAGACATGGACCATGTACAGCAGGCACCTCAATGCACTGGAGAGGTATCACCAACGCTGCCTCCACAATCCATTGGCAGGATAGGCGCACCAACGTCAGTGTTCTCGCTCAGGCCAACATCCCCAGCATCGAAGCTTTGACCACGCTCGATCAGCTCCGATGGACGGGTCACATCATCCGCATGCACGATACGAGACTCCCAAAACAAGCGCTCTACTCGGAGCTCCGACACGGCAAGAGAGCCCAGGTGGGCAGAAGAAACACTTCAGGGACACCCTCAAAGCCTCCTTGAAAAAGTGCAACATCCCCACCGACACTTGGGAATCCCTGGCCCAAGACCGCACAAAGTGGAGGAGAAGCATCCGGGAAGGCGCCGAACACCTCGAGTCTCTTCGCCGGGAGCAAGCAGAAGCCAAGCGCAAACAGCGGAAGGAGCGCACGTCAACCCAAGCACCCCACCCACCGTCTGCCCCACCTGTGACAGAGACTGTAGGTCCCGCATTGGACTCATCAGTCACCTGAGAACTCATTTTTAATGTGGAAGCAAGTCATCCTTGGTTCCGAGGAACTGCCTACGATGAAAAGAAGAAAGGGATCCTCTAGATCCAGCAATCCTACAGGAACACATGAACAGGAGTTGGACATTTGGCCCTTCGACCTAGATCCGCCATTTTGTGGCAGGCATGTCTGATCTATCCCAATCCCTGTGGCCCTGTCTAAGGTGTGCCGAAGGGTCCAATATGGCGTGCGGCGTGCCCTTATTGCGCGCTGGAAGTGCGCTAGCGTCTCCCGAAAGCGAATCTTTCAAAAGGGAATTGGATAAATATTTGAAATTTGCAGGGTTATGGGGAGAGTGCAGGGGAGTGGGACTAATTGGAGAACTCTTTCCAAAGAGCCGGCACAGACATGATGGACCAAATGGCCTCCTTCTGTGAATAAATGAAAGAAAGACTTGCATTTCTATAGCGCCTTTCACGACCACCAGACGACTCAAAGTGCTTTACTGCCAATGAAGTACTTTTGAAGTGGAGTCACTGTTGTAATGTGGGAAATGCGGCAGCCAATTTGCGCACAGCAAGCTCCCTCAAACAACAATGTGATAAATATTGGCCAGGATACCGGGGAGAAATCTCCTGCTCTTCTTCGAAATAGTGGCCGTGGGATCTTTTACGTCCACATGAGAGAGCAGACGGGGCCTCGGTTTAACGTCTCATCCGAAAGACGGCACCTCCGACAGTGCAGCACTCCCTCGCTACTGCACTGGAGTGATGTGCTGTAAGATTCTATGATTCTGTGTCGACTCTTCATCAGGATTGTGTGAACTGTAACACACTCGAGCCCATGTGTTATCCTGTGTGTTGTCCCACCCTGTCCTGCTTTTAGGATGCGCCTTTATGACCTCGGGACGCTTATAACAGAGATACTCACATTCGACATCGACCCGAGTTTCCAGCCGCACTTCACCCATTTTATTCTCCACGACACACTCGTAAATCCCCTGGTCGTCGGGTCTCAGTGAATCAATTCTCAGCTCCGACCTTCCCCGCGACCTGGCAATGTTCCACCTCCGTTGCCCGCCGGGGTCTGTTTTCCCCCAGGTGATGTTGGGTTCAGGGTTGGCGTCTCCGCGGCAGGTTAAGGTCAGCGCCTCGCTCTCCCTGCCGCTGCCCGCACCATCTATGGAAACATTCCGGGGACCGTCTGGAAAATCAGGAAGCAAACTTCAGCTCATCCAAAAACTCTGCTGCCCCCGTGTCCTAACTCGCACCGAGTCCCGTTCGCCCATCACCCCCTGTGCTCGCTGACCCTACACTGGCTCCCGACTCTCCTCATCTTGTTTCTCACGCAACCTTTTATCGAGGGTGTCTGAAAACCGCCTGTAAAACTGAAATGTCAATTCTCAGTACGTGGGCTAGGATTGCCAACAATATTCCCTCAAATAATTTTTTGGCCCTGTGAGGCCACTTTAAGGCTGGATTCGGTTGTTAAATTGGCTATAAAGGGAACCGCTCGATCCAGCAATCCTACAGGAACACATGAACAGGAGCTGGCCATTCGGCCCTTCGACCCAGGTCCGCCATTTTGCGGCAGGCATGTCTGATCTGTCCCAATCCCTGGGGCCCCGTCTAAAGAGTGCCGAAGGGTCCAATATGGCGTGCGGCGTGACTTTACTGCGCGCTGGCGTCTCTCGCAAATGGATCTTTCAAAAGGGAACTGGATTTATACTTGAAAAGGAAAAGATTTGCAGGGAAAGAGCCAGCACCGACACAATGGGCTGAATGGCCTCCTCCTGTCAGGGTGGGAGCAGGGGAAGAGTGCGGCTAATTGGAGAGCTCTTTCAAAGAGCTGGCACTGACACGATGGGCCGAATGGCCTCCTCCTGTCAGAGTGGGAGCAGGAGGAGTGGGACTAATTGGAGAGCTCTTTCAAAGAGCCGGAACAGACACAATGGGCCGAATGGCCTCCTCCTGTGCTGTATGGTTCAATTAAATATTTTCTAAAAAGGCAGAGATGCTTACACCAAACTTCGACTGAACTCTGGCGTTCAGTGCTGTTTCCACCGCTGCTGATTTCACAGATGTAAACTCCGCCGTCCTGGGGTTGCAGCTCATTGATATTCAGCGTTGAACAGCCATTTTCATGGGTGATGCTCCAATGGGTGGGGGTCCCTGTGCCCCGGCCGGACTTCCTCCAGGTGACTGTGGGTACAGGGGTGCCGTTTGCACTGCAGGACATGGACAGCAGATCTCCTGCCCGTCCCACGGCGTGGGTTGGCTCTATCCAGATGTTGTACAGCCCAGCTGCATTTCACAAAGAGACTATTTCACCGGGGAGAATATTCAAAGAGACACGATAAAAATGGGAAAAAATAACAAGACAAGTTCTCAGAGGAGCTGAATACCAAAGGGCAGTGGCGGGAGACCTATAGAAACGGGCAGGGGTAGGATCTCATTCACAACACCTTTATAGTCACCTCACCATCAGGGACCCCTTTTAAAGAGGGAGTCTCTCCATCAGGGACCCCTTTTAAAGAGGGAGTATCTCCATCAGGGACCCCTTTTAAAGAGGGAGTATCTCCATCAGGGACCCCTTTTACAGAGGGCGTCTCTCCATCAGGGACCCCTTTTAAAGAGGGAGTCTCTCCATCAGGGACCCCTTTTAAAGAGGGAGTCTCTCCATCGGGAAACCCTTTTAAAGAGGGAGTCTCTCCATCAGGGACCCCTTTTACAGTGGGCGTCTCTTCATCAGGGACCCCTTTTAAAGAGGGAGTCTCACAATCAGGAAACCCTTTTACAGAGGGATTGTCACCATCGGGAAACCCTTTTAAAGACGGAGTCTCTACATCAGGGACCCCTTTTAAAGAGGGCGTCTCTCCATCCTATAAATGCAAGTTGTTGTTGAGGTGTTCCTGGTCCTCCTGTCCCAGACATCCCCCTTCCTCGATCACTGACTTTCTGACCACCCCCCCCCCAGCCCCTTGCACCCCCATTCCTCACTTGCCTTGCCGGGGTCTGTTTCCAAGGGTCCCCGGTGGTGACCTGAACCCCACGGATTCCGATTCCCGCGTGTCAGTGTTGGCCTCTTTCCCGAATGGGGAATTACTGATGGGAAATGCTAATGAGGCCCGGGGGGGTTTCAATCTCCCGGTGCTCGCCCCTCCAGCGAGTCCCAGCAGCTTCCACCACCTGCTTCGACCCCCCCGCACATCTCAATTCCCGTCCAGATTTAACATTTGCCCAAAGTCTGACATCCAAGGCTAAGGGCGATGTTAAATCTGAAAAGAAAGACTTGCATTTCTATAGCGCCTTTCACGACCTCGGGACGTCCCAAAGCCAATGAGGTACTTTTTGAAGTGAACACAATACCCTATCAAATCTTTTAAACATCTCAAACTAGAGAATTAGAATTACATAGAATATACAGCACAGAAACAGGCCATTCGGCCCAACTAGCCTGTGCTAGCATTTAGACTCCACACGAGTCTCCTCCTGTTCCATCTGCCTCATCTCAGCCTTTCAGCATATCTTTCTATCCCCTTCTCCCTCACGTACTCGTCTAGTTTCCTTTTGAAAACATTTCAAAAGAACTTTCTCCCTATTTCTCTACTGGATTTATTAGTAACTATCTTGTTTTTAAGGCCCCTGGTTTCGCAACTTAGCACCCAAAGGTGCGCCCATGGAAGGGCCAGTCCAGAGTGACTCACTGTTAAGATGTATCTCCAGTGAAGTGTTCTTCCCGGTGAACCCGCCGGAGGTTAGGCCGAGCTCAATGTCACAGGTGAATGTGAGGTGTTTGTTCGTGGTCTTTGTCTTGTAGTTTAGTTGAGAGGCTACGGTACACGTAGAGTCAGGGTTCCAAATCGCTGGCTCGTCACGATCCTCGAGAAGATCAAGGTTGTGATACCAAAGAACCTTGATGGCGTAGCAGGGGTAAAGGTCTCGCGCTGAACACTCCAGGCTCACTGTTTGCCCAGCCACTGGATTGGCCGACTGCAACGCCAATTTGGGACTGTGTGGGAATGCTGAAAGGAAGACAAGCTTTTGAAAGTGTGAGTACATCACATTTATACACAGCCGTGTCTCTAGAATCAGAGTGCTGTCGTCTTTATTGCTCTCCATTCCATTCTCTCTGTCTGTTCCTCTCTCTCCATATCTGTCTTTCTGTGTCTCTCTACCTCTTTCTCTGTTTCTGCATATTTCTCTCCATCTCATTCTGCCTCTCTCACTCTATGCCCTGTCTGTCTCTGTTCCTGTGATTCTGCTACGCTGGCTGTCTCTCTCTCTCTCTCTCTCTCTCACTGCCTGCCTCTCTGCTTCTATCTGTGTCTCTATCCATGTCTGTCTGTCTCTCTCTGTATAATGGCATATAACGGGCGGGACGTATAACGGGAACGTGTCACGGGGGGCTGTGACAGTGAGTGTGACAGTGAGTGTGACAGTGAGTGTGAGGGGGAGAGTGTGATGGGGAGAGTGTGATGGGGAGTGTGATGGGGAGTGTGACGGGGAGTGTGACAGTGAGTGTGATGGGGAGAGTGTGACAGTGAGTGTGACAGGGAGAGTGACAGGGAGAGTGACGGGGAGAGTGTGACAGTGAGTGTGACGGACAGAGTGTGACGGAGAGAGTGTGACGGACAGAGTGTGACAGTGAGTGTGACGGGAGAGTGTGACAGTGAGTGTGATGGGGAGAGTGTGACAGTGAGTGTGATGGGGAGAGTGTGACAGTGAGTGTGACGGGAGAGTGTGACAGTGAGTGTGACGGGGAGAGTGTGACAGTGAGTGTGATGGGGAGAGTGTGACGGAGCGAGTGTGACAGTGAGTGTGACGGGAGAGTGTGACAGTGAGTGTGACGGGGAGAGTGTGACAGTGAGTGTGATGGGGAGAGTGTGACGGGGAGAGTGTGACGGGGAGAGTGTGACCGTGAGTGTGACAGGGAGAGTGTGACAGTGAGTGTGACGGACAGAGTGTGACAGTGAGTGTGATGGGGAGAGTGTGACGGGGAGAGTGTGACCGTGAGTGTGACAGGGAGAGTGTGACAGTGAGTGTGATGGACAGAGTGTGACAGTGAGTGTGACGGGGAGAGTGTGACAGTGAGTGTGACGGGGAGAGTGTGACAGAGAGAGTGTGACGGACAGAGTGTGATGGAGAGAGTGTGTCAGTGAGTGTGATGGGGAGAGTGTGACGGGGAGAGTGTGACCGTGAGTGTGACAGGGAGAGTGTGACAGTGAGTGTGACGGGGAGAGTGTGACGGACAGAGTGTGACAGAGAGAGTGTGTCAGTGAGTGTGACGGGGAGAGTGTGACAGTGAGTGTGACGGGGAGAGTGTGACAGAGAGAGTGTGACGGACAGAGTGTGACGGAGAGAGTGTGATGGAGAGAGTGTGTCAGTGAGTGTGATGGGGAGAGTGTGACAGTGAGTGTGACGGGGAGAGTGTGACAGTGAGTGTGTGACAGGGAGAGTGTGACGGGGAGAGTGACGGGAGAAGGAGAATTTCTGTCCCAGAGACTCGGCACTCTTGCTTCTCGTTTACCGAGCATTCTAAGGATAAGGGGTAAGCCATTTAGGACAGAGATGAGGAGGAATTTCTTCATCCAGAGAGTGGTGAACCTGTGGAATTCTCTACCACACAAGGCAGTTGAGGCCAATTCATTAAATATATTCAGGAAGGAGTTGGATATATTTCTTAAGGCTAAAGGGATCAAGGGATATGGGGAGAAAGCAGACACAGGGTACTGAATTTGGATGATCAGCCATGATCTCATTGAATGGCGGAGCAGGCTCGAGGGGCCGAATGGCCTACTCCTGCTCCTCTCTTCTATGTTTCTATGTTTCTACTTACAGTAAACCGCTAGCCAGATCTTCTTGCTGTAGAATTTTCCTGCGCAGGTGATGGTGCATTTGTAATCACCCTCAGATGTTTCCAGCGCCTTGTCAATTCGTAGAACTGTCCTAGAGCCAGAATAAGTCACTTTTCCGGCTGTGGAGTCGATTGTTTTCACCCACTGTGGTTGGTCGCTGTCGCAGCGAGCGATACACGTTAACTCCACGGCCTCTCCAATCCCTACGACAGGGGATTCCGGGGAGATGGCCAGAATCTCTCCGCTCGCTCTCACAAGAACTGGGGAACAGACAAAGAATATATCGAGCTTAAAAAACAACCACAGGGGTCTGGGACAAATGTATCTAACCCCGTGCTGTACCTGCCCTGGGAGTGTTTGATGGGGCAGTGTAGAGGGAGCTTTACTCTGTATCTAACCTGTAGTGTATGTGCCTTTAAGTCAGAACTACTTTTACAGCTCCTGTATACTGTAGTACCGGCAGTGACCACACCGGTATATAAGCTTTGCGCATGCCTCTGTACCCCCAGTCGAGAGACTACCCTCCTCCAGTAAAGACCTGTTTATTGTTAATGTACAGCGTCCGTGTGATTATTTAATAATAGCATATCCACTGAACCACGGATCCAACAGTGGCGACGAGTGTCGATTCGAATCTACCTGCAACATAAAAAAAAAAATAGTCGAGGCCAGGAACACGGGCGTCGACCACGAGCAACCACCCAGCAGTTAGACAGAGATTCAACTTCGCAGGGGAGGCTGTGGAGAGCCGGGCTTGGTTCCCCAGCCACAACGAGCAGTAAGAGACCGACGACAGGTCCAGCGCAGACCCTTCCCGAGCAGCGGTGGCTGGAGCCGACCGACGGCGGAGAGAAAGCCGAGCAGCGTCGACGGGGGTAAGACAGAGGGTGAAGAGCGCAGGGCGCAGCCGGGGGTTGAACACCGAGCGGCGTCGAGAAAAAGAAAACAAACCGGAGAGAGAGAGGGTAAAGAAACAGCCGGGTTCTAGTCTAAGCGGCGTCGAAAAATATAAAAAGAAGAACGCGCAGAGCACAGCCAGGGCTCACGGGCTGAACAGGGTCCGCGGGGCGAAGAAAGGGGAGACGCCATTGAGCCACGGAGAAGAAGGAAGAGCGCGGGAGGCGCCATTTTTAGAAGCCGCAGCAGAGAAGAAGGGCGAGCGCGGGAAGGAAGGAAAGCGCGGGAGACGCCATTTTGTGCCAGCGGAGAAGAAGGGGAAGCGCGGGAGGCGCCATTGTGACAGTTAACTCACACCCAAGGATGCCGAAGAGTGGCAGTATCTCTACTTTCGACAATGAAGTCGAAGATTGGGCGACATATGTGGAACGTATTGAGGTGTACTGCAGGGCGAATGAAGTGCCAGATGCTAATAAAGCACTGGTTCTGTTAAATTCCATGGGTGCAAAAACTTATGGGTTACTGCGAAATCTAATAACCCCAGAGAAGCCGGTAAACAAGAATTTTGAAAGCATAGTAGAAATACTACAGGACCACTTAAACCCCACAGCGCTGCTGATAGCAGAACGATTTAAGTTCCATAAAAGGAACCAACACAAAGACGAAAGCAATGCTGAGTACCTAACGGAACTGCGCAAGCTATCGAAACACTACCAGTTTGGAGCGGGACTAGCAGATACGTTAAGGGACAAGTTTGTGTGTGGGCTACAAAGTGAAGGAACCCAGAAACGGCTTCTATCAGAAAAGGACCTTACGCTGGACAAAGCTTTCAGTATGGCAGTATCACACGAAGCAGCCGCAAGGGGCGCTGCAGAGATACAACGGAGACCGCAAGAATATGGCACCAATGAAATGTCCTATGGAACAGGGAAGTGCTATCGCTGCGGCAGAACAACACATGACCAGAAAGATTGTTGGTTCAAGGACCAAGTGTGCAGACAGTGTGGGAAAGCAGGACACATAGCAAGAGTCTGCAGGTCTGGGAAGAAAACCAACAGTAAGAAATCTCCACAGGAGAAGTACAAAAAGGTACACCAGGTGATGGACAGTGGTTCAGATGAACAGAAAAGTGACACAGACTCCGGAAGCAAGGCGCTGGGTTGTCTGAAACTACATAAGGTAACAGAAATGGAGGATCACCAGACTATCTGAGTTACACTCAAGATAGACGGAGTCCAAGTGAAAATGGAATTGGACACAGGGTCAGCTCTAACAGTCATAAATCAAAGAGACTACAAGCGGCTATTTTCACACATACCCTTGAAAGCTACAGAGATTGTCTTGAAGACGTATACGGGGCAAAAAGTCTACCCCAAAGGAAAAATAAGGGTGAAAGTGACATATAAAGGCCAGGAAATACCTAAAATGGATATATATGTATTGCCAAATGGAGGACCACCACTGCTAGGACGTGAATGGATCCGGAAGATACAATTAGATTGGCATTCCATACAGGCACTGAAGGTTGAGGCCAAAAAGGATGACGACGTCACACCTGGATGACTGTCAAAAATGCTAACTGACGCAAAAGAAGTGTTCCAGGAGGGACTATGAACACTAAAAGGAATAACAGCAACGATTAAAATAGAGGAAAATGCAAGCCCAAAGTTTCTGAAGGCCAGACCAGTGCCTTATGCAATCAGACCAGCTGTTGAAGCAGAGCTGGAAGGGTTGGAACGTTCAGGAGTACTGCCCAAAGTGGACTGGAGCGAGTGGGCTACACCCATCGTTCCTGTAATGAAGAGGTCATTGAGTAATACGCCTGGGGAACCAAAGAAGGTCCGCATCTGTGGGGATTTTAAGGTGACAGTGAACCCAGTCCTTCACACGGTGCAATATCCGCTTCTACGAATTGAGGATATTTTCGCCTCACTATCTGGAGGTAAACGCTTCACGAAAATTGATCTAGCCCAGGCGTACTTGCAAATGGAGGTAGAAGAAGCTTCAAAACATTACCTTACGATCAACACTCATAAAGGTCTCTATCAATACAACCGGCTGGTGTTTGGAGTAGCCTCGGCTCCGGCTATCTGGCAAAGGGCGATGGATCAGATCCTGCAAGGGATTCCAGGGACCCAGTGTTATTTGGACGACATCTTGGTCACGGGCAAAAATGACGGTGATCACCTCGCCAACTTGGAGAAGGTGCTCACCAGATTAAAGGAGTATGGGCTATGAGCTAATCGCCACAAGTGCGAGTTTTTCCAGAAACAGATCTCGTATTGTGGCCACGTCATCGATGAAGAGGGGTTACATAAGTCCCCTGACAAGATTGAGGCAGTAGTCAAGGCTCCAGCACCGGAAAATGTGTCACAACTGAGGTCGCTCCTCGGGCTGGTAAACTACTACCACAAGTTCTTACCAAATTTGTCTACGGTATTACACCCGCTGAACACCCTACTGCAAACAGGGGTACCATGGAAGTGGGATGACGAACGTAGACGAGCTTTCCAGAAGTGTAAAGAATTGATCACATCAAAAGAGGTGTTGGCCCATTTCAACCCAGCACTACCAATTCGTTTGGCATGTGATGCATCACCCTATGGGATTGGAGCGGTGCTGTCGCACAAATTCCCAGACGGGTTGGAGAGGCCAGTAGCCTTTGCGTCTCGGTCACTAACCTCAGCCAAGCGCAACTACGCCCAGATTGACAGGGAGGCCCTCAGCCTAGTATGGGGAGTAAAAAAATTCAACCACTATCTGCATGGGCAGAAGTTCACCTTGCTGACTGACCACCAACCACTTGTCTCCATCTTTAATCCTAAGAAGGGCGTTCCAGTGATGACTGCACAGCGGTTACAAAGATGGTCCCTCTTTCTAGGGGCGAATCAATATGAAATAGAATATAAAAAGACGAAACAGCATGGGAACGTTGATGGGCTATCGCGCCTGCCACTGCCTACTGTGGAGGAAGCACCAGCAGTGGACCTTATCGAGATATTTTATTCGTCAATAATTGAACGATTGCCAGTAACAAACGCGGATATAGCGAAGGAGACCCGCAATGATCCGATGCTGTCGCGGGTATATGAATTGACGGTGAGGGGATGGCCAACACATGGTGACTCACTGTTGTCAGCATTCTCATCCAGAAGAGAACAGCTGTCAGTATGCCAGGGGACAGTGATGTGTGGATCCAGAGTGGTGATTCCACCCAAGTTAAGGGAGAGAGTGCTAAATGAGCTGCATGAAGGTCATCTGGGGGGAGTGAATATGAAAAGCCTTGCTAGGGCTTATGTGTGGTGGCCAGGAATCGATCAACAAATTGAAGACCTGACTAAAAGCTGCTTAGGATGCCAGAAGGTCCAAAATGCACCACCACATGTCCCTCTACACCCATGGGAGTGGCCCTCCTCTCCATGGCAACGGGTGCATATTGATTTCGCTGGTCCATTCATGGACTCAATGTTCTTAATAGCAGTGGATGCTCATTCAAAGTGGCCTGAGGTGATAAAAATGTCTTCAACCACTACAGAGAAAACGATTGCAGTCCTACGGACCATATTTGCCAGAAACGGTTTGCCAGAGCAGATTTGCTCTGATAATGGACCACAGTTTGTGTCCGACGAGTTCCAAAAATTTATGAAAAGGAATGGGGTAAGGCATTACACATCCGCCCCGTATCATCCAGCCACAAATGGATTGGCTGAGAGGTTCGTACAAACCTTTAAGAAGGCGATAAAGGCCATGTGCGACGATGAAATTCCACTACAGCATAAGATGGACAGTTTCTTATTAGCCTACCGAAACGCGACACATGCAGTTACCAACCAGACCCCGGCCATGATGTTCTTTAACTGAAGGTTGAGATCTCGTCTGGACTTGCTCAGACCAAATGTGCGAAGAAATGTTGAGGACAAACAATTCCAGCACATCAATGAGAAGCCGACAAGGAGCTTCAATGTAGGGCAACCAGTCTTGGCCCGTGACTATCGAACAGAGAAATGGCAACCCGGAACGATATGTACAAGGCAGGGGCCATTAATGTACACAGTGGATGTCGGGGAGAACATTGTGAGACGCCACGTCGATCAGATCTTAGCGTCACAGGAACGCGTCAACCCCATGTCTCAAGTACCTGGGGATGAACCCGACATACCGGTAGCATCTACTTCAGACCCAGTAGCAGTGGAACCCGATGAACTACCCAATGAAAAGGGGTCAGAATCGCCTCTGCACCAAGAACAAGAACCTCCGGAAAGGCGCTATCCCAAAAGGGTCAGGAAGCCGCCCCAAAGACTGAATCTATAAATGGACTTTTGTTGTTTAATGTACATGTTGAAATGTTAATTGTTATTTGAATATTAGGGGTATTACTAATCTAAAAGGGGAGGAATTGTAGTGTATGTGCCTTTAAGTCAGAACTACTTTTACAGCTCCTGTATACTGTGGTACCGGCAGTGACCACACCGGTATATAAGCTTTGCGCATGCCTCTGTACCCCCAGTCTAGAGACTACCCTCCTCCAGTAAAGACCTGTTTATTGTTAATGTACAGCATCCGTGTGATTATTTAATAATAGCACATCCACTGAACCACGGATCCAACATAACCCATGCTGTACCTGCCCTGGGAGTGTTTGATGGGACAGTGTAGAGGGAGCTTTACTCTGTATCTAACCCGTGCTGTACCTGCCCTGGGAGTGTTTGATGGGACAGTGTAGAGGGAGCTTTACTCTGTATCTAACCCGTGCTGTACCTGCCCTGGGAGTGTTTGATGGGACAGTGTAGAGGGAGCTTTACTCTGTATCTAACCCGTGCTGTGCCTGCCCTGGGAGTGTTTGATGGGACACTGTAGAAGGAGCTTTACTCTGTATCTAACCCGTGCTGTACCTGTCCTGGGAGTGTTTGATGGGACAGTGTAGAGGGAGCTTTACTCTGTACCTAACCCGTGCTGTACCTGCCCTGGGAGTGTTTGATGGGACAGTGTAGAGTGAGCTTTACTCTGTATCTAACCCGTGCTGTACCTGCCCTGGGAGTGTTTGATAGGACAGTGTAGAGGGAACTTTACTCTGTATCTGTCGGTCCTCGATCAGATCTACAGCTGAGGTTTGTGAAATGTCGAAGCCTTCTGGTGAAAGTTTGTTCAGCAGCCGAGGCTGGAGAGGATGAAAGACACCAGCCCTGGTTCCTGCGATCCCCTGACCCCCCTCCCCCCAGCCCTTGTGGAATGTAGCCATGCACGGAATCCACAGGATTGATTTGACTGACGCCGGCTGTTTGCTAGAGTAATCCAAAACTGGTCCCACTGCCCTGCTCTCTCCCCATAGTCTTGCATCTTTCTCTGTTTCAACTATTTACCCAATTTTCCCTTAAAGGGTGCGATGGTCTCAGCCTCAAGCACTCCCTGTGGCAAAGCACTCCGTGCTTCAAGAACCCTCGGAATGAATACATTTCCAATAACGCTCGCCTCACTCTCCATGACAATTTTAAATTAATGACCCCCCTTGTCACTGACTCCCCACCCAGGGGAAATAGTCTTTCCCCACTCGCTCCATCAAAACTCTTTATCATTTTTTAAAACTCTCAATTAAATCTCCTTCTAGTCTTCTCTGCCCCAGTGGAATGGGCCCCAGTATCTCTGGTCCCATCCTGGTGAATCTACGCGGAACACTCTCAGTGGAGTTAATGTCCTTTCTGTAATGGGACACCCAAAACTGCACAGATACTATAACCGTGGCCTATTTTTTTCTTACAGGATCACAGAATATAATTTTAAAATCAATGCATTTGAATGCTTCCCTCTCAGGGAACTGTCCTTTAAAAGTTCCCCACAATTAACTCATCAAGTTGTCCTTTGTCTTTAATTTAGACATACATATTTCGTTAACGAATATTTTTGGTTCAGAACAAAGATTTTAAACTGAAAAAAAATGTAAAGTACTCACCAGGATCTTGGATCAGTACAAGTACGATGAAAATCAGTAAAGGGGTATTTCTCCTCATCTTGGCCCTTAGGTTTGAAATTCCAGTCATTTAAAAAAAAAAATGACTTCTTTAAACCATTTAAATTAAATTATTGATGATCAGAGCAGCCCTAAGCCTTTTGGTCAGAGAAGCTTCTATATAAATAAATATGAGTTGTGTTCGAGTAGATTGGGGGCCTCTTGTGTAGCCCAGGGTCTCCAGACACTCAGAACTGTAAGCTGCGATAATTCATGGGCTTCCTACGAACCTCTCTCTCTCTCTCCTTCAGTAAGGGAAAGGGATGAATCTGTCAGTTATATCCTGGATGTTCAAAGGGTCTCGCACGTGTCACTTGCCTGTGGTTTCAAACCAACAGCACTTTACGGCGCAGCAGTTTAACCCCCTGGAATCTCCCTACTTTAAACTTTAACTGAAACTTTTTGGTTGCCAAGTCAATTGTCTGTGTGCAGTTTGTTTGAGATCCCGGTTTTAGAAATGGTCATTAGGAACAGGAGGAGGCCATTCAGCCCGTCGAACCTAGTTTGCCATTCAATTAAGGGTACGGTAGCATAGTGGGCTAGTAATCCAGAGGCCTGGACTAATGATCCAGAGACGTAAGTTCAAATCCCACCACGGCAGCTGGGGAATGTAAATTCAGTTCATTAAATAAATCTGGAATAAAAAGCTAGTATCAGTAATAGTGACCATGAAACCACCAGATTGTCGTAAAAACCCACCTGGTTCACTAATGTCCTTTAGGGAAGGAAATCTGCCGTCCTTACCCGGTCTGACCTATAACTAATGTCGTTTAGGGAAGGAAATCTGCCGTCCTGACCCGGTCTGGCCTATATGTGACTCCAGACCCTTAGCAAATGTGGTTGATTCTTAACTGCCCCTCTGTAAATGGCCACTCAGTCGTATCAAAAAAAATGCTCTGATGGACTGCAGCGGTTCAAGAAGGCGGCTCACCACCACCTTCTCGAGGGCAATCAGGGATGGGCAATAAATGCCAGCGACGCCCAGATCCTGAGAATAAATTTTTAAAAATTTTAATCGGTTGTTCTCAAACTGGGGTCGGCGGAGACATTCCAGGGGATCCGCGAAACTTTGACCAAATATTCGTTGGAGAAGATCTCTGAAAAATTCCAGACTGTAAAAATAAAGCAGTGAGGGTCGGGGAGGAGGTGGGACCAGAGTGTGCACGGTCAGGATCTCAACCGAGGGAGGGGTCCGCGAGAAAATTTTGAGGGGTCCGCATAAGAAGTCTTAGATGTTAGCGGTGTTGCACCCTGCCGTTATTCTGGGGATTCCCAGCGGCAGGTCAGTTTGCCTCTTGTGCCAGGCCGCGTGGGCCGGTGTGTGAGTGAAGCTAAGAAACAGCATCATTCCCCGGGTCACAGGGCCGCACTCTGTTACTGAATGAACTCCGCTCTACTCAGGACACAGCTCTGACAGACTGTGGCTGGGGTGGGTAGGGTCTTTGATGATGGACCGTGACCTCCGTAAACAGCGTTTCTGGTATATGTGCTATATGGTCGGTAGCCGGGTATACCTGTGGTATTGTCCTGTCTATCCCTTAATGGCCCTATTCCCATCCCAACCTTCCTTTTTTATTGATGTGCCTGTAAAATATTTTGCTATTTTGTTTTATGTTCCTTGATCATTTAATTTCACAGTTCCTCTTTGCCTTCCTAATTGTTTTTTTGACTTCTCTCCTAATCCCTTCACATTCTCCCTTATCATGCACTCCCCCGCTGTCCATGTACTTAATGTAGGCCTCTTTCCTTACCCTCAATTGTTCCCTTATGTCTTTATTCATCCATGGGGTCTCATTAGTGTTTAGTTTATTCTTTCCTTTTAGCGGAATATATTTTTCCCTGCGCTCTGTTGAACACCATTTTAAATGTTTCCCATTGCTGTTCTACATCGTTGTTTGCCAATATTGTTGCACATTTTATCTTCCCAGGTTCTATTCTCAGCTGCTCAAAATCAGCTTTTCTCCAATATATTAACCTGTTTTTTGTCATTCTTATGTCTTTCTCTATTATCATCTTAAAGCCTATTATATTATGATCACTATTGCCTATATGTTCCCCTACTTTTACTTCTCTTATCTGCTCTGGTTCATTCCCCATTACTAGATCCAATAGCGAATCCTCCCTTGTTGGACTTTTTATATATTGGGTTAGAAAGGAGTGCTGTACACATTGTAGGAACGCCATTCCCTTATCCCCTTTACTGACCTCTGCTATCCAATTAATATTGGGGTAGTTGAAATCCCCCATGATTATTATTCTATGTTTTTTACTCATTTCCCTAATTTGTCTGTATATTTCTTCCTCCACCTCCCTTTCACTATTAGGTGGTCTGTAGACTATGCCTATTAGTGTGATTGATCCTTTATTATCTTTTATCTCTATCCATATGGAATCTATTTTTTTCTTGCTGATATCTATGTCCCTTTTTCTACCTCCATTATGTATATATCCCTAATAAGTACAGCTACTCCACCTCCCCTTTTTCTCTCTCTATCTTTTCCAAATATGTTATACCCTGCAATGTTTAATTTCCAGTCCTGATTTTTCTGCAGCCATCTCTCAGTAATCCATACTATGTCTGGTTCCTCCCAACGCATGATTGACTCCAGCTCCCCTGTTTTATTACGGACACTGTGTGCATTGCTGTACAGACAGTTTAATTCATTTTTAATAGGATTTCCTCTCACTTTATGTTTAACCATCTTTTTAGATTCCTGTTCTATAACTCTATTTTTTCCCTTGCCGTCAATGTCCTCCCTTACTTTATTCTTTCCTATGCTCACTTTTCCTGTTTTGTTTATATTTAGGCTGCTTACGTTTCTTGTAGGTCCCTCCCCCCTTCTTACTAGTTTAAAGCCTTTGCCACCTCCCTATTTACCCTTTTCGCTAGGACTCGGGTCCCATCCCGGTTCAGGTGGAGCCCGCCCCATCGGTACAGCTCCTTCCTGTCCCAGAACTGGTGCCAGTGTCCCATGAAAATGAATCCCTCTTTCCCACACCAGCCCTTTAGCCACATGTTCATTCGCCTGATCTGTCTGTTTCTGTGCCAATTTGCATGATGCTCGGGCAATAATTCAGAGATTATTACTCTTGAAGGCCTGCTTTTTAATTTAGAGCCTATCTCCTGATACTCTTTCAGCAGGACCTCCTCCCTGTTCCTACCTATATTGTTTGTTCCAACATGGACCACGACAACTGGATTTACCCCCACCCTTTCCAAGTTCCTCTCCAGCCGCCATGAGATAACCCTTACCCTGGCACCAGGTAGGCAAAACACACCCTTCAGGATTCTCGTTCTTGGCTGCAGAGGATGCTATCTATGTCCCTAATTATAGAGTCCCCTGTTACTACCACATTTCTATTCTGCTCTTCCCCCCCCTTGGACAGCCTTCTGAGCCACGGTGCCTTCGTCTGCATTGTGACTGTCCTCCCTGCAGTCTCTCTCCTTGTCCTCACAGGTAGCGAGTACATCGGACCTGTTGGACAGGACCAGTGTCTGCGGGACCTCCTTCTCAACCTCTCCTAAATCCCCGCTTCCCGTCTCCCTAACAGTCACACCCTTCCCTTCCTGAACCTGTGCTTTCCTCTGGGGTGTGACTGTGTTCTGGATAAAACTGTCCAGAAATTCCCCCCCCTCCCTTATGTGTTGGAGTATCTCCAACTCGCACTCCAGCTCACTGACTCTGAGCCGGAGAGATTCGAGACGGAGACATCTCCTGCAGACGTGTTCGCTCGGGACAGTCTCACTGTCCACAAACTCCCACATACTGCAGTCCAGACACACAGCCTGCCCTGCCATATCTTAGTCTAGCCTTATTTTATTTAATTAACTAGTTAAAGTCTTTATTCAATGCTCATTTATAGTTATATTAAATAGTTTAACTAATTAAGCTATAAATTTAATACAGTACATTATAGTTTCCTGCTCCGAGTTTAAACCACTGTCCTAGGTCAGAGAGAAAAAAGCCCTTAAAACTCACCAACCAATCACCTGCCTGCTGTCCTGTGACGTCACTCTTCGTTTTATTTTGGAAATCATCGACGGTTCGGCCGCTGCCGGTGTCTCCTATTGGGTCGGCGCTGTTTCCCCCGCTGCTTTATACTCCGCCGCCACTAGTGTCTCCAATCAGGTCATAAGAACATAAACATAAGAAATAGGAGCAGGAATAGGCCACTTGGCCCCTCGAGCCTGCTCCGCCATTCACTAAGATCATGGCTGATCTTGGGCTCAAAGCCACTTCCCTGCCCGCTCCCCATAACCCTTCGCTCCCTTATCTTGCAAAAATCTGTCTATCTCCACCTTGAATGTATTTAATGACCCAGCCTCCACGGCTCTCTGGGGCAGAGAATTCCACAGATTTACGACCCTCTGAGAGAAGAAATTCCTCCTCATCTCAGTTCTAAAAGGGCGACCCTTTATTCTGAGACTGTGCCCCCGAGTTCTCGATTTCCCCATGAAGGGAAACATCCTCTCTGCATCCACCCTGTCGAGCCCCCTCAGTATCTTATATGTTTCAATAAGATCACCTCTCATTCTTCTAAATTCCAATGAGTATAGGCCCAACCTGCTCAACCTTTCCTCATAAGTCAAACCCCCTCAACTCCGGAATCAACCGCGTGAATCGTCTGTGAAGGTCGGCGCTGCTTCCCCCGCTGTTTTATGCTCCGCCATTCCTGGTGTCTCCAATGATTGGAGCCATCTATCCGTTTCATGTTCACTCATCTGTTTGTAGTGTACATTAATGATTTAGATATGAATGTAGCAGGTATGATCAGTAAGTTTGCAGATGACACGAAAATTGGTGGAGTGGTAAATAGCGAGGAGAGAAGCCTCAGGCTACAGGACGATATAGACGGGTTGGTCAGATGGGCAGAACAGTGGCAAATGGAATTTAACCCTGAAAAGTGTGAGGTGATGCATTTTGGAAGGACTAACAAGGCAAGGGAATACACAATGAATGGTAAGACCCTAGGAAGGACACAGGATCAGAGGGACCTTGGTGTGCATGTACATAGATCCCTGAAGGCAGCAGGACAGGTAGATAAGGTAGTTAAGAAGGCATATGGGATAGTTGCCTTCATTAGCCGAGGCATAGAATGTAAGAGCAGGGAGGTTATGACGGAGCTGTACAAAATGCTAGTTAGGCCACAGCTGGAATACTGTGTGCAGTTCTGGTCGCCACACAATAGGAGGGATGTGATTGCATTGGAGAGGGTGCAGAGGAGATTCACCAGGATGTTACCTGGGCTGGGGCGCTTCAGCTATGAAGAAAGACTGGACAGGCTGGGGTTGTTTTCCTTGGAGCAGAGAAGGCTGAGGGGGGACCTGATTGAGGTGTACAAAATTATGAGGGGCATAGATAGGGTAGATAGAAAGGAACTTTTCCCCTTAGTGGAGGGGTCAATAACCAGGGGGCATAGTTTCAAGGTAAGGGGCAGGAGGTTTAGAGGGGATTTGAGGAAAAACTTTTTCACCCAGAGGGTGGTTGGAATCTGGAACTCACTGCCTGAAGGGGTGGTAGAGGCAGGAACCCTCACAACATTCAAGAAGCATTTAGATGAGCACCTGAAATGCCATAGCATACAAGGCTAGGGACCAAGTGTTGGAAAATGGGATTAGCATAGATAGGGCTTGATGGCCGGCCTGGACACGATGGGCCGAAGGGCCTCTTTCTGTGCTGTATAACTCTATGAATATCAGCCCAGTTTTGCCATCGGTGCTCCTGTTCCAGGCTCTACAACCGTTTACTTCCAGTTTCACAGGAGGCCGTTTAGTTTATTAAACCGGGACAGGCAGCAACACGGAGGGCAGATTACTGTCACATCAGATCCCGGGGAATGGACTGAACCGGCTCACAATACAGGAGATGGTCCAGGATATAAGTAAAACAGAAAATAATAATAAATATATATGTTTAATTGTATAACTAATTTTTATACAGAAAAAATACTTGTGTTGTGTTACAGGGGGTCCGTGGAATTTTTGTAACACAGGAGGGGGGGCCTCAGAAGCAAAAAAGATTAAGAACCGCTGAATTAGATCGTGGCTGATCTGTATCTTAACTCCATCTACCCGCCTTGGTTCCGTAACCCTTAATAACCTTACCCAACAAAAATCGATCAATCTCAGTTTTGAAATTTTCAATTGACCCCCAGCCTCAACAGCTTTGTGGGGGAGAGAGTTCCAGATTTCCACCACCCTTTGTGTGAAGAAGTGCTTCCTGACATCACCCCTGAACGGCCGGGCTCTAATTTTAAGGTTACGCCCCCCACCGGAGGAGATAGTTTCTCTCTATTCACCCTATCAAATCCTTTGATCATCTTAGGTGAACGAAAGTTCACCAGACTGGTTCCTGGGATGGGGGGATTGTCCTATGAGGAAAGATTGAGTCGACTAGGCCTATATTCTCTGGAGTTTAGAAGAATGAGAGGTGGTCTCATTGAAACATACAAAATTCTTACAGTACTTGACAGGGTAGATGCAGGGAGGATGTTTCCCCTGGCTGGGGAGTCTAGAACCAGGGGTCACAGTCTCAGAATAAGGGCTGAGATGAGGAGGAATTTCTTCACTCAGAGGGCGGTGAATCTTTGGAATTCTCTACCCCAGAGGGCTGTGGAGGCTCAGTCGTTGAGTATATTCAAGACTGAGATCGGTAGATTTTTGAATATTAAGGGAATCAAGGGATATGGGGATAGGGCAGGAAAGTGGAGCTGAGGTCGAAGATCAGCCATGATCTTATTGAATGGCGGAGCAGGCTCGAGGGGCCGAATGGCCGACTCCTGCTCCTATTTCTTATGTTCTTATCTTAAACGCCTTGATTAGATCATCCATTAATCTTCTAAACTCGAGGGAATACAAGCCTAGTCTGTGCGTGTAACCCCTTTAGTCCCACTATCAGTCTGGTGAATCTGCGCTGCTCTCCCTCCAAGGCCGATACATCCTTCCCGAGGGGCGGGGCCCAGAACTGAACACAATGCTCTGGATGGGGTCTGACCAAGGTTCTGTACAACTGAAGCATCACTTCCAGTCCGCTTGAGATAAAGGCCTAGAAATTCATTAAGGCGCTGCCAGCTTTGCGGCCAGTTACCGCCTAAAGAGGGCTTCTGCGCCAAAAATGAGTTTGCGCTGATATTCAGCGCAGCGGTATTGGCGGCGGTAGCCGTTAGCGCTGCGCCGGCACCGATGACGTCATCGGTGTGCGCAGTGCCCCGGTTCCGCCCCGAAACCGGCCCGATCCCCATATTTAGTAGCGGCCGCCTCCTCCGAAGCGGCCGCAAACAGCGACCAGAAAACGGGGCCGTGCTGTAGCCTTAGTGGGGCGCTTTAAAGGGGAAGGTGCGGCCGGCCGCTTTTTCGGCGGCCGCCTGCCCACACCTCCTTCCCCGGCCTCCTCCACCCCCCCCCCCCGCGGCATTGCCGGCTGCTTTCCGCGAAACCGGCACTTCTCCGTGGTGCCAGGCTCATTTGCCGGCACTCTCCAGCGGCGATCTCCCCATTGCAGGCAGCTCCCCCTTAAGAGGAGGAGGCCTGCAGTACCGCAGCCTGCAGTACCGCAGCCTGCCGCTCCGCAGCGGCTGGCGCAGCGGCACCAAGAGCGCTGAAATTCAGTGTCAGCGCCCCAAGCAGAGGCGGGCACACCCTGGTATAGCGCCCGGTTCCGAATTGGGGCGCAAACACTGAATATCTGACGATCGCTAATGGCTCCCCGCCCAGCGCTAACTTTTGGGCGCGAGCGAGCTGGCCGCCCCAAAGTGAATTTCTAGGCCAAAGGCTTTAAGAAAAAAATCGATTTAATCAGAAAAATGTTCTGTTGAAGAGAGTGGATAGGAAGGACCTATTTCCCTTAGCAGAGAGGTCAATAACCAGGGGTCACAGATTTAAAGTAATTGGTAGAAGGATTCGAGGGGAGTTGAGGAGAACTTTTTTCACCCAGAGGGTGGTGGGGGTCTGGAACTCACTGCCTGAAAGGGTGGGAGAGGCAGAAACCCTCATCACATTTAAAAAGTACTTGGATATGCGCTTGAAGTGCCGTAACCTACAGGGCTACGGACCAAGAGCTGGAAAGTGGGATTGGGCTGGAGAGCTCTTTGTCGGCCGGCACAGACACGATGGGCCGAATGGCCTCCTTCTGTGCCGTAAACTTCTATGATTCTTAACAGCATTGAACTCGCTAAGATTCTAACAATTTGTATTTTTACAACAGCTTCACGTGCGCGAAGGAGAAACAGACCCTGAACAGTACTAGGAGAGTCAGGGGGGAGATGATTGCAGAGATGGGTTTTGAGGAGTTTGTTCAAGGTGCGGACAGAGGTAACAAGAGCGAAGGTGTACCAGAGAGTAGGGAGGGGATGGCGGAGAGCCGTGCCATGACACAGGACTACGGAGATGAGGAGTTCGGAGTCGGAGGGCCGAAGGACATCGTCTGTGATGTAGAGCTGGAGGAGGTGGCAGAGGTTTGGAGGCTCGAGGCCATGGATTTGTAGACAAGGATTTTGAATTCAATGCTGGGGTTGGCGGAGGATTAACAGGAAGGTTAGCAAAGGCAGCGGTGATAGGCTCCATATTTTTGTGCTTTCTTTTTTTACATTACATTCATTTTTTTTTAAAAATTCCAACTTACTCAAATCTTCCCTTGAAGGTGTTCACCACCAAGTGACCATTCTTTTTGTGTGAGTCCCTTCTTCTCTTCTTAGGCAGTCCCTGGGAACCGAGGATGACTTGCTTCCACATTAAAAATGAGTTCTCAGGTGACTGATGAGTCCAATGCGGGACCTACAGTCTCTGTCACAGGCGGGGCAGACGGCGGTTGAAGGGGCGGGTGGGTGGGGTGTTTGGGTTGACGTGCGCTCCTTGCGCTGCCTGCGCTTGGCTTCCGCTTGCTCCCGGCGAAGAGACTCGAGGTGTTCGGCGCCTTCCCGGATGCTTCTCCTCCACTTTGTGCGGTCTTGGGCCAGGGATTCCCAGGTGTCGGTGGGGATGTTACACGTTTTCAAGGAGGCTTTGAGGGTGTCCTTGAAGCGTTTCCTCTGCCCACCTGGGGCTCTCTTGCCGTGCCGGAGCTCCGAGTAGAGCGCTTGTTTTGGGAGTCTCGTATCGGGCATGCATCCATCGGAGCTGATCGAGCGTGGTCAAAGCTTCGATGCTGGGGGTGTTGGCCTGAGCGAGAACACTGACGTTGGTGTACCTATCCTGCCAATGGATTTGCAGGATCTTGCGAAGGCAGCGTTGGTGGTGCCTCTCCAGTGCTTTGTCCAGTGTGAGTCCAAACTGTGAAGGTCAACAGATTATGCAACACTGGGGGAAGTTAAATTCCGAGGACATGTTGCACAGACTGGGCTTGTATTCCCTCGAGTTTAGAAGGTTAAGGGGTGATCTAATCAAGGTGTTTAAGATGATCAAAGGAGTTGATGGGGTCGAGAGAGAGAAACTATTTCCTCCGGTGGGAACTAATAGAAAAGCCAATCCTATAATGGCCACCATTTGACTGCTATTCCTTAAAACAACTCCCTCTTTGTGAGCTATTTATAATTTATAATAGGGGGAAATCAGCAGTGTGACGGCTGACCTGAGAGATATCTGTTTTCACAGGCTGCTCTGTCAGCTGTTTGCTGCACTGAATGGATATCTCTCCCGGAAGTGCAGCGAGTAAGGCATTGGGCACAATAGATATCTATCTCCCGGTGGAAACAAAAAGGGAACACTTACTGAATTGAAACAGAATCCTAGATTTAAAACGGCTTTTGATAAACTGATTTCCTGAGCTCCACACATGATCAATGCGCCTACCGAACAGCGTGTCCACTAAAAGAAACAAAGAACTTGCATTTTTCTAGCGTCTTTCATGACCTCAGGACCATTACGTCCACCTGAGCAAGCAGACGGGGTCTCAACCAAAAGATGGCACCTCTGACAGTGCAGCGCACCCTCAGTACGGCCCCTCCAACAGTGCGGCGCTCCCTCGGTACAGCCCCTCCGACAGTGCAGCACTCCCTCAGTACTGCCCCTCCGACAGTGCAGCGCTCCCTCAGTACTGCCCCTCCGACAGTGCGGCGCTCCCTCAGTACTGCCCCTCCGACAATGCACTGCTCCCTCGGTACTGCCCCTCCGACAGTGCTCCATTCCCTCAGTACTGCCCCTCCAACAGTGCAGCGCTCCCTCTGTACTGTCCCTCCAACAGTGCAGCGCTCCCTCAGTACTGCCCCTCCGACAGTGCAGCGCTCCCTCAGTACTGCCCCTCCGACAGTGCAGCGCTCCCTCAGTACTGCCCCTCCGACAGTGCAGCGCTCCCTCAGTACTGCCCCATGGACAGTGCAGCACTCCTTCAGTACTGCCCCACCGACAGTGCAGCGCTCCCTCAGTACTGCCCCTCTGACAGTGCGGCGCCCCCTCAGAACTGCCCCTCCGACAGTGTGGCGCTCCCTCAGTACTGCCCCTCCGACAGTGCGGCGCTCCCTCAGTACTGCCCCTCCGACAGTGCAGCGCTCCCTCAGTACTGCCCCTCCGACAGTGCAGCGCTCCCTCAGTACTGCACTGGGAGTGTCAGCCTGGATTTCTGTGCTCAAGTCTCTGGAGTGGGACTTGGACCCTTCGTCATCTGGCTCAGAGGTGAGGTAGAGAATACTACCAACTGAGACACAGCATTAAAATGACATTAAAAAGTGCTAAAATGCTCAATATCGAGATGGATATCAATTTATATTTCTGGGGAAATGCAACTTGTCCTGAGACTGACAGAGTCAGCATGGTTGTGTAAACGGGCAGGTATTAGTCGTGTGGGGATCCATCCTCCGGGGGGGTTAGACAACCTGGTTGGTGGTGTCAGAGTGAGAATCATAATGGGGAAATTGGCCCAAAGTCGAGGTTCATGAAGAACGTAGGGTAAAAGAGTAGGAGGAGGTCTTGTAACAACAACAACTACTTGCATTTATATAGCGCCTTTAACATAGTAAAATGTTCCAAGGTGCTTCACAGAAGTGTTATCAGGCAAAATTTGACACCGAGCCACATAAGGAGATATTAGGACAGGTGACCATAAGCTGGGTCAAAGAGGTCGGTTTTAAGGAGCGTCTTAAAGGAGGAGAGGCGGAGAGGTTTAGGGAGGGAATTCCAGAGCTTATAACCCCACCTCACGCCACCCCACCCACCCTCCCCCTCCCGATCACTGCCCCTCCCCCTCCCGATCACTGCCCCTCCCCCTCCCGATCACTGCCCCTCCCCCTCCCGATCACTGCCCCTCCCCCTCCCGATCACTGCTCCACCCTCTCCCTCCCGATCACTGCCCCTCCCTCTCCCGATCACTGCCCCCTCCCCATCACTGCCCCCTCCCCGTCCCGATCACTGCCACCCCCTCCCGATCACTGCCCCTACCCCTCCCAATCACTGTCCCGATCAATGCCCCTCCCTCTCCCGATCTCCCCTCCTCCTCCCCATCACTGCCCCGCCCCCTCCCGATCAATGCCCCTCCCCCTCCCGATCACCCCTCCCCCCCCCCCGCCCCCTCCCCCGGGAGGGTCGCTGCTGGTGACCTCGGGGCCTGAAATTTAAATCCTCTTTGTTGGCGAGCTGCCTGGCGGTGCCAGCGGGATGCTGCACCTCCCGCTCGCAAGTAAATGAGGCCCAATGTCTAGGCCCATATCTCTTGAAAAATATTTAAATTAAATGCAGAAAAAATTTTCATCTTCCTGGACTACATGAGGTTCCTTCTTGGAATGGCCCCTGGGTCAAACATTTACAAGCATGCAAAATTTAGAATTAGAAAGATAATTGGCGCGTGTTGGGCAACCAATACTGACACATAATCTTCAACTAGCCGGATGTGGATTATAGCAACAGGAAAATGATACTGCTCCCTCAAAGAAAAACATCCCTGTACAAAAAAAACTTCCAATGAAAAACTGAAAGGCCTCAGTAGTTGATGATTTAGTAAGTGATTACTGCTCCATGTCTCTGAAGCATACAGCAGGGCAGGTATCACTACTGCTTTGTAGACCATGAGCTTAGTGCCAGGTTTGAGGTCCTGGTCTTCAAACACTCTCTTCCTCAGGCAACCGAAGGCTGCACTGGCACACTGAAGGCGGTGTTGGACTTCGTTGTTGACAGTAGGCTTTCGAGGTATGGAAAGTGGTCCACATTGTCCAAGGCCTTGTCATGGATTTTGATAATTGGGGGGCAGAACTGTGTGGTGGACCTTTGTCTTACGGATGTTTAGTGTAAGACCTATGCTCTCGTACGCTTCGCTGAAGGTACAGCAGGCACCTCAAAGCACTGGAGAGGTACCACCAACGCTGCCTTTGCTAGATCCTGCAAATCCATTGGCAGGATAGGCGCACCAACGTCAGTGATCTCGTTCAGGCCAACATCACCAGCATCGAAGCTTTGACCACGCTCGATCAGCTCCGATGGATGGGTCACTTTGTCCGCGCCCCGATACGAGACTCCCAAAACAAGTGCTCTACTCGGAGCTCCGACACGGCAAGAAAGCCCCAGGTGGGCAGAGGAAACGCTTCAAGGACACCCTCAAAGCCTCCTTGAAAAAGTACAACATCCCCACCGACACCTGGGAATCCCTGGCCCAAGACCACACAAAGTGGAGGAGAAGCATCCGGGAAGGCGGCGAACACCTCGAGTCTCTTCGCCGGGAGCAAGCGGAAGCCAAGCGCGAACAGCGCCAGCAACGCACGTCAACCCAAGCATCCCACCCACCCGCCCTTTCAACCACCGTCTGCCCCACCTGTGACAGAGACTGTAGGTCCCGCATTGGACTCAGTCACCTGAGAACTCATTTTTAATGTGGAAGCAAGTCATCCTCGGTTCCGAGGGGTCGCTTAAGAAGAAGTGATTACTAATGTAGTAAAGAGTGAGGAAGACAGTAACAGACTTCAGGAGGAGAGAGGAGACTGGTGAAATGGGCAGACACGTGGCAGATGCAATTTAACACAGAGAAGTGATTCATTTTGGTCAGAAGAATGAGGAGAGGCAATATAAACTAAAGCGGGTGCAGGAACAGAGAGACCTGGGGGTGGATGTACACAAATCTCTGAAGGTGGCAGGACAAGTTGAGAAGGCTGTTAAAAAAGCAGACGGGATCCTTGGCTTTATTAATAGAGGAATAGAGTACAGAAGCAAGGAAGTTATGCTAAACCTTTATAAAACACTGGTTAGGCCTCAGCTGGAGTATTGTGTTCAATTCTGTGCACCGCACTTTAGGAAGGATGTCAAAGCCTTGGAGAGGGTGCAGAGGAGATTTACTAGAATGGTTCCAGGGATGCGGGACTTCAGTGATGTGGAGAGACTGGAGAAGCTGGGATTGTTCTCCTTTACAGCAGAGAAAGTTAAGGGAAGATTTAACAGAGATGTTCAACAACATTAAGGGTTTTGATAGAGTAAATAAGGAGGAACTGTTTCCAGTGGTAGGAGGGTCGGTAACCAGAGGACACGGATTTATTGTAAAGCCAACATGTTCATACTCCAGGCTCCGCTATGGGATATGGGTCTTATCTTATTTGGTATTGTAGGTAATACAATCAGACCACCATAAGAAAGACTTGTATTTATATAGCACCTTTCGTAACCTCAGGACGTCCCCTGCTCTTCAAAATAGTGGCCGTGGGATCTCTTACATTTACCTCAGAGAGCAGACGGGGTCCCACCCAAACTAGGCTTCCGAATCTTCTATACTGTTCTAGCTTTTGTCAAGGGTTATAGGTGCATTTTAAGATCGTTGCCCTCTCATTTTACAGATTATAACCCCAGACTACATAATACATGTTGAGAAACCTTGAACAACGATAACTTGTATTTATACAGCGCCTTTAATGTAGTAAAACATCCCAAGGTGCTTCACAGGAGCGATTATCAAACAAAATCTGACACCGAGCCACGAACGGAGATATTAGGACAGGCGACCGAAAAGCTTGGTCAAAGAAGTATAAAATATGATTCTGCGATCCACCCTGCTTCCTCACACCTCCACTGGGCTTGCCCTCGTTCTACAAGCTTCGTGCTGCTAGACACTACTGATTGATTTCTGTTCAGCCTTTCCTGATATGATCCTGCTCCCCAGGCTGAAGTTATTCCGTGCCTTAGTTACCTCTAGACTCGACTAGTCCAACACACTCCTGGCCAACCTCCCACCTTGGGCCCTCCGTAAACTTAAGCACATCCAAAACTCTGCTGCCTACATTGGTGCCCAGTTAAGCAACGCCTCAATTTTAAAATTCTCATCATTTTCAAACCCCTCCATGGCCTCGCCCCTTCCTATCTCGGTGACCTCCTCCAGCCCTACATCCCCCCTAGAGATCTCTGTGCTCCTCCAACTTTTGCCTCTTGCGCATCCCCGATTTTAATCGCTCCACCATTGGCGGCCGTGCCTTCAACTGCCTGGGCCCCAAGCTCTGGAATTCCCTCTTTAAACCTCTCCGCCTCGCTCTCCTCCTTTAAGACGCTCCTTAAAACCTGCCTCTTTGACCAAGCTTTGTTCACCTGTCCTAATATCTCCTTATGTGGCTCGTGTCAAATTTTGTCTGATAATTGCTCTGGTGAAGCACCTTGGGACGTTTTTCTACATTAATGGTGCTATATAAATGCAAGTTATTGTTGTTGTCTGGAGTTAGGCAGTTTTGAAGACCTGGGAAAGGAGGAGTTAGAGAGTAGGAGATGGTGCAGCAATTCTTTATTTCAACACAGTAATGATGGAAGCAGGAATGAGAACGTGTAAGGCAGGGTACTGATAAACTAGACACAAGAAATATGAGCGAGAGAGAGGTCGGATGCTGGGGGTGAGGAAAGGATTACCAGGTACAGCGATGAGGGGGGAAAAAACAAGTCAGAAAAAGATTGATTGTGGAAAAGTGAGTGATCGATTCCTAATAAAATGTAATTTTTTTCTCTCAAGAAGGCTTGCATTTCTATAGCGCCTTTCACGACCACCAGACGCCCCAAAGCGCTTCACACCCAATGAAGTACTTGTTGTAGTGTAGTCGCTGCTGTAATGTAGGAAACGCGGCAGCCATTTTGTGCGCAGCAAGCTCCCACAAACAGCAATGTGATAATGGCCAGACAATGTGCTTTTGTTATGTTGATTGAGGGATAAATATTGGCCAGGACACCGGGGAGAATTCCCCTGCTATTCTTTGAAATAGCGGCCGTGGGATCTTTTACGTTCACTTGAAAGAGCAGACGGGGCCTCGGTTTTAACGTCTCATCCGAAAGACGGCACCTCCGACAGTGCGGCGCTCCCTCAACACTGCACCGGGAGTGTCGGCTTGGCTTTTTGCGCTCAGGTTTCTGAAGTGGGGACTTGAACCCACAACCTTCTGACTCGGGGGCGAGGTTGCTGCTCACCGGGCCACGGCTGACTGTACAAAAAGTTAAAACTTGCCCTGAACTAGAATCCACCACCCCCTTCTGCTTTTTGGTGTCACATGAAGTGAATTGACTTAGAAGACTATCTAAAGATCTCAACAACTGTTGGCTAGCACTGAGAACAGGAACAGTCAACAAACTTCTTTGAGGATGATTAACTTCTTTATCTTTAAACTCTGCTCAATATTTCCAAAAGTAAATTAAAACTGAGGCACACACATCCTTTTCCGTGCTAAGATCTGCATTTACACAATAGATTTACGGAAATTTTTTTAACTTTCCTTTTCCCCTCTGCAGGTCACTTGGCCATTGTTTCCGACACGCAGTGGTCACTTGGTGTTGACAGGACTGAAGAGCATTCAAAAGAATCTACATCAGTGCTTTATTTTTAGTAAAAAGAGATGTAAATTGTACAACATTCACTAAACTTGAGTGACCCAATATCCTTTGTCCATTAGCCCCGAGGCTATGTCAAGGCCAGCAGCTAGCTTTATACATGAAACAACTGCATAAATCAAGCCTTCGTGGTTTACCCGCAAACTGAGAAAAAAAGTGATATATCCTCCAAGTTTCAGATTTTGGAGCAAAAAAAGCATTTTTGTAATTTAAAAAAAAATTAAGAGCATTTGCTCCCTCCTGTCCTGAAGGCAGTGTCTCATTGAGTTGTGGTTTCCCCAGGCTCTGGTACCTCAGCATCATGGACATTCTCTGGGTGTAACGCGAGGCAGTGGGGTCTATATTATGATCGGTGAAGCTCGGATACAACCACTTATTGCAAATTTCCTTTGCGCCCATGTATTTCACTTTTACACAGGCTCTAACTTATTTAAAATAAACAGCTTGATGCCTCCCTTAGGAGGAAAGTAAAGAGAAAGATGTGCATCTATATGGCACCTTTCATCTGAGGATGTCCCAAAGTGCTCTACAGCCAATGAAGTACTTTCTGAAGTGGAGTCACTGCTGTAATGTAGGAAACGCAGCATCCAATTTGCGCACAGCAAGCTCCCACAAACAGCAATGTGACAATGACCAGATCATCTGCTTTAGTGATGTTGATTGAGGGGTTAATATTGGCCCAGGACACTGGGGATAACTCCCCCTGCTCCTCTTCAAAATAGTGGCCAAGGGATCTTTTACATCCACCTCAGACAGGGCCTCAGTTTAACGTCTCATCCAAAAGATGGCACCTCCGACAGCGCAGCACTCGGAGTGTCAGCCTAGGTTTCTTTGTGCTCAAGTCTCTGGGGTGGGACTTGAACCCACAATCTTCTGACTCAGAGGCGAGGGTGCTACCCACTAAGCCATGGCTGACACAGTCATTTGAAAACTGTCTGCATGAGAAAACTGATAACTCATGTCAGGGAAGATGCCAGAAATTCAGGTCCCCACGGGTGAGTCCGTGCTGGGTACTCACACGTAGGCCCAACGAAAGTGCCGGTTTCGTGCATGCACTGTGCATGGGCGGGAAACCGGAACTTCTGTTCCCTTAAAGGAAGGGGTTCACAGGTCGAACGCGTGCGCCGGAGAGGCAGCGCCTTCGCCTGGAACTTCCGTTTTTTTTTTTATATACAGGTTTTTGCCGGGAGGGTAAGTCTCCAGGAGCTACGCTTGTAAAAAGCAGTCGCAAGGCCTGCTTTTAACAAGGTAAGTGGTGAATTAAGTTAAATTAAAACATTTTTTCCACAGGCTTATTATTTTTAAATACTTTAAAGAAAGGCAAGTTTATTTTTAGCCGTTAGAAACTGTAATTAATTTTTTCAAAAATTTAAATTATTGTTTAATAGTTAATTTAAGTAATTTAGTTATTTTTAAAATGTGATTAAAAAAAATGATTTGAAGTTTGAGATGTTTTGGGGCTGAATTGTATTCATAGATTTGATAGGTCTTCCTGTCAAATCTATGAATACAGATTCCCTGCTACCATTGGCTCCCCATGGCCCACGTGATCCCAGGGGACGCTTCGAACTAACTGCGCCCCTGGGATACGCAAGCACTGCGCGCCGGCAGCTGGAGCAGACCCAGGATCGGAATCCCACGGGGCCCACAGCACAATGGCCAGCGCAGTAGGTAAGTGCAGGTCGGGGGCTTGCACCTGCGGGAAGCCCCCGACCCAAATTTCTGGACCACTAGTATTATCGATAAAAAAAACTGCAATTCTTACATGGCTCTCCACCCCAGATTAGCATTGTAATTTTATATCAGTATGTAATGCACCCATGAGATGATGGGTGTGCAGCACTGATCTAAAGAAAAAATATTTGCATTATATAGTCTTATCGTGTTGAAACATCTCAAAAGTATTTCACAGTGAATTATTTTTTGAAGTGCAGTAACTTATGTAAGCAGTCATACGCCATTAACAAGCTCCCACAAACAGGAGAGATGAACGACCGATTAATCTGCCCAGGGCCACCAGAACACCCTGCTTTTCTTCAAATAGCACGATGGGAACTTTCAAGTCCATCTGAACAGATAGACGGGGCTTTGGTTTAACATGTTGTTACTTGCATTTACATAGCGCCTTTTACAACCTCAGGATGTCCCAAAGTGCTTTACAGCCAACGAAGCACTTCTTGAAGTGTAATCACTGTTGTAATGCCCAACTGGTCCGTGCCGGTGTTTCTGCTCCACACCAGCCTCCTCATCTCACCCTATCCTTCTATTCCTTTTGCCCTCGTGTTTATCTAGCTTCCCCTTAAATGCATGTATGTTATTTGTCTGAACCACTCCCTGTGGTAGCGAGTTCCACATCCTCGCCACACTCTGGGTAAAGAAGTTTCTCCTGAATTCCTTATATTAATGACCCCTGGTTTTGGACTCTCCCACCTGCTCTACGTCTAAAGACCTCTATCAGGTCATTTCTCAGCCTTCTAGAGAAAAGAGCCAAACAACGTTCCCACGAAGCTGCACAGCCGGGCAGCTCTCTGCCGGTCCCTCTCAGCCTGGGACCAGCTTTACCAATATTAAACTGCGAATGGGCCGGGCAGGCCCTTAAAGGGGCCGCGCACCCAAAAAAAATTAGGGGGCACATTAGGGCCAAGCTATAGATAATAACCAGACAGTCACAATCACTCACAGGTTTCATGTACATTTTTAATAAATACTTTTCTTTGACAATTCCTATTTACAATTTGTACAGTTTTGGTAGGCACATTTGAAGGAGGCAACAAGCTTTAACCAAAACCTCCAAAGACAAATTAAAATGTTACACCTTGAATTATTTGCAGGAGCTGTACTGAATCCAGTGTCTGAGAAGTTACAGAGCAGACATTTCAAGCTGTGTTTTACAGCAGGGTATCTTTTTAAAAAAAAACTTGGCAAGGTATGCTGCAGAAACATCTGGTAACAAACCTGGAGATGTGCAGTTATTTGAAAATACCGATGGCTGACTGTTCACCACGTCGTAAGTGGGTAAAGAACAAGCTCACACTTAGCACCTTTCACAACCTCAGGGCGTCCCAAAGCGCTTCACAGCCAATGAAGTACTTCTTGAAGTGTAGTCACTGTTGTAATGTAGGAAACGCGGCAGCCAATTTGCGCACAGCAAGCTCCCACAAACAGCAATGAGACAAGTGACCAGATCATCTGTTTTAAGTGTTGGTTGAGGGATAAATATTGGCCAGGACACCAGGGAGAACTCCCTTGTTCTTCTTTGAACTAGTGGGATCTTTTACCTCCACCCGAGAGAGCAGCCAGGGCCTCGGTTTAACATCTCATCCGAAAGACAGCACCTCTGACAGTGCGGCACTCCCTCCCTCGGTCATGGCACTGGATTTTATGCTCAAGTCTCTGGAATGGTGACTTGAGTCAGGAGGCGAGATAGAGCTGCCCACTGAGCGAAGACTGACACAAGGTGCTCACCAGGGGTACACTTAGCTCATATTACAATCCCAGCTGTAAAACAGATTTCCAAGAGCGCTGGGTTATTTTTACAATTTCGGATTGGAAAAGGGCACAGAATGATTGTGTACTCCCTTGTCTTAATCTCTGTTCAGTGTGCACTGACCCCTTGTCTTGTTTTGAATGTACGAAGAGCAGAGCAGTTTTTTGTAAAGCACGCTACAGTTGCTCAATACTGTAAATAAATCGAATGTAAGAAACCAGGGCCGGCGCCTTGATGAGTTATCAAAAATCTGATGCAGGACATGAGTACACACAGGCCTGGCCTGTTTTTAATTTTGTTCTGCGTTATTTTCGGCGCATGCATCAGCTTTCCACATTCAGGCAACGGGACAGATCGAAAGGAATAGAACTGAATATTCTTTGGGCCGTTCATCTCCCGTCTCGGTGCGTTAACTAAAACCCAGACAACTGCACATCTGTTGCATAGAGCTGAAGAACGCTAGCAGTCTTTTCTCTTTTTAAAATAGTGTTTCATTTACATCTTCAGCTCAATGCCTCGGCATGAGCATAAGCATTATTTCTCATTCATCAATTGATCGCTAATTTTCAGGGGAATAATAGCATCAGGGACTCTTAACTAGTTATAACTCAGGGCCCAGTACAGTGAGTGAATTAGAAACCTAACCATATATTATTGCCACCACTCCAACTGGTAGGAGAGCCGTACCACGTTTTTAATTCCCCTTCCCCCCCCCCCCCGCCCCCATTCCCTCTCCAGTTTCTCTTTTTTCTGGGTTACAGGTTTCAGAGGTACTGACCACCCTCTAGTACACCACCCCGCCCCCGCCCCCACCCCCCCAACCAACGATCCCGTTAAGCTGTGCAGCTGCACGGCGCTCTGCAGGTCACACGCAGCCAGTGAGCCGGCTTTTAAATAGAAAAACCACACGTGCGGGGAATTTTGAACGCCCCGCACAGTCCGTTAAAGGGGCCGCATGGGCCAAACAAAAATGAGAGGGAACATTGCCCCCTCCCCCCCACCCCAAACCGGTCACTCTTCCAAGTGTGACCTTAGACAGTGTATGATTTCACCGCGGAATTCACTACGGCCGATCCGGATTCTTACTCTCACCCGAGAACCATACCCAGTTACCGTCCTCACTGTGAAATCTAACAAGTGCCACTTCCGTCACTATTACACTAGCCTGCCCTGGCTCCCCAGCACTCGCTCGCCTCTCTGAAATCCCACCATCCATGAAGCTCACTCCTCTGACAGCAAGTCATTGTTGCGTGTGTAGGGGATAGGGTGGAGATGAATGCTCGAAACGCTGCCTATTACAGTACTCTTAACCGGCACTAGCCAATATAACTGCTATTTACTTTGCCTTTCATGAAAAACAATACTATCTGCAGTCTTCACAAGCACTTTGAACCTGAATCCTGATAAAAAGGTATTAACTTGCCAAGAAATATAATGCTTGGATTTGAATTTCTACTTTTCCAACAACAGCCCATTGAACCAGCAGCTCAATCGAAACAAAAACAGAACATAAACACTATTATGTTGCTAAGACTGTACGGTGGACGAGTTGTCTTTAACACTCCACCCTGAGCATTAGAACACTGGAGGGAGTGGGCAGCTATGACTAACAGTCCAATGTGGGAGATTGCAAAGACTCTCAGATACACCCCCCAAATACATGCTCCTGTTCACTGGTCTCTGACTGTGTGGAGTTTGCACATTCTCCCCGTGTTTGCGTGGGTTTCCTCCGGGTGCTCCGGTTTCCTCCCACAGTCCAAAGATGTGCGGGTTAGGTTGATTGGCCATGATAAAAAAAAATTAAAAATTGGCCCTTAGTGTTAGGGGGGATTAAATACGTGGGGTTACGGGGATAGGGTTTGGGTGGGATGGTTGTCAGTGTAGGGACCGGGTGGCTAGGGTTTGGATGATCAGCCATGATCTCGTTGAATGGCGGAGCAGGCTCGAAGGGCCGAATGGCCTACTCCTGCTCCTATCTTCTATGTTTTCTATGAAATCTTCAAGGCAGCCGACTGTCCTATTGGTCCTTTGCCATCTTTAAAAATTCAAGGCCACCCAAGTTTTAAGTTCAAAAGTTAAACTCAAAGACCGCCTGGTCACTTTTTAACGGCCCCGTTTGCCGTCGGCCTACCCTTGCACTCTACAACACTGCGATTGTATCGTGGAGCAAACTGCAATAATACTGGCCTGAATTTCCTCTGGGGGGGCCCCGCTTCTCCCTCCCCGGTGTGAGTGCGGCAGAGTGGAACCCCCGTCCCCATGGCCAGAGACCCTGACCCCAAATTCCAGGGGTGGGATCATTTACGTAGCCAGGCCAGCCCACTCCAGCCGAAGCAGATTCGTCCTTCCAAGGCGGAGCGGAGTTCCCTGGAGTCCCAAACAGGGTCGAAATTTTTTGCAACTCTTCCAACTCCCACTGGGGCCGCTCCAGCTGAAGGAGGTAATCGATTCCCCTCTGGGATCCATGACCTGACTTCAATAGGGAAGGCCTCAAAAAGGCAATTGTGCCTGGGCGCAGGTACTGCTGATGCCCTGAGGGCTTAACAGGATGAATTGACCAGGGGACCCCCCGCCGACTGGAATTTCACTGTCCGGTTGAAATGTTGCACGCCGTTCCCCGGGTATTACTGCTACTTACGCCCTCCCCAACCCCAGGAATTTCAGGTCCATTTTATTTGAAAAGAGAATTGGCTGCACCCAACATACAGAATTATTAGATCGCCTAACCTTAAACGGTCTCATCACTGACACCCAACCAACCTGCATTATACGACACATGCAGCACCAGTGCAGTGCAAAGCATCGCACTGATGCCAGAAGCAGTATAATTGGAGAGATGCATGTTGAGTATTTAAACACCCAGAGTATTATTTATTTTAAAACACGGATCAGGAGTTCAAGTGCGCGCAGTGGTTCGGTGCACCGCTGTTCTGTGGCTGCACTGGAGCTGGTCAAACCAACTGTGAACAACACATTCTGCAAGCTCCCACAAACAGCAATGTGACAATGACCAGAGAATTGTACTTTTTAAAAAAAGTGATGTTGGTTGAGGGATAAATATTGGCCCAAGACACTGGGGAGAACTCCCCTGCTCTTCTTTGGAATAGTGCCATGGGATCGTTTGCCTTCACCCAAGAGAGCAGACGGGACGTCTTATCTGGAAAACAGCACCTCCGACAGTGCGGCGCTCCCTCAGTACTGCCCCCTCCCACAGTGCGGCGCTCCCTCACTACTGCCCCCTCCCACAGTGCAGCGCTCCCTCACTACTGCCCCCTCCCACAGTGCAGCGCTCCCTCAGTACTGCCCCCTCCCACAGTGCAGCGCTCCCTCAGTACTGCCCCTCCGACAGTGCAGCGCTCCCTCAGTACTGCCCCCTCCCACAGTGCAGCGCTCCCTCAGTACTGCCCTGGAATGTCAGCCACTATTGTATATGCTAAATGATGCTAAGCCACGGTAGCAGCAGGATAAGAGTTCATTTTTTCACAGCACCGAACTCGCCAACAAAAGAACCCACTGGTTTAAAACGGACATTCATTGTGAAAGCACTGGCAACAACTATGCTCTGGTAACAACTCCTAAATTAGCCAAGCTTTAAGTCTGGAACAAATATTTCTTGCGATAAAATGCATGATTAAATTACCATCCGATTTATTAATAATGTTTAAACACTTCTTCCATATCCTCAGGTGGGGCAAAAATCTCAGTGGGACAGAACCGATCTTGGATGGCTACAGATGGAGGATGAGTTAACCCAGTGGATGCTCTTTTGTGAACACAAAGCAGTGAGTTCCCAACCTCTTGAGAAGCAATCGAGGCAAAAATAAAAATTGTTCTTTTTGCACTAATTATAAAAGTAAAATGCTTGAACTCAAGGGCGGGGGGGTTAGGAGAACATCGCCCCATTGCCAATCACTGAGCGCCATTCACATATGTCATGGAAAGTCCATGTCTGGACCCCTCGCTCTCCCAGCTGATGAGGAAATTGCCTTTTTGGGGGCAAAAAGAAATGGAAAACCATTTAGTACTTTTTAAAAACACCCGATCTGGGCAGAAGGCTACTTCCTACGATATGGCTGCACAGTGTGTCTGGCTGTACAATGCTCCTGCTCTCTAGGACGGTTCTGGCAGCGGAGACCCCTTTCCTGTCCTGGAGATGGCTGCATCTAGTGACGCCACTACTCCCGGTCAGAATGGAGATAATTGGGTAATTCCCCCGTCAATCACGCCTGGAGAGCGACGGGGATTGATTTTAACGCACATCATTTATATTATGCAACTATCCTCCACTCACTGCATTTTGCCAGAGTAATCACCCTGCTTTTAGCCAGAGAAGTTACTATAGTTTTGGTCACGAGTTTTGTTTCTAGTTTGTAGTGACTCCTTTAAAATAGACTGCTTGCCGTAGTGCGTTGTTTAAATAGACTCTGTTTGCTGAGTCAATAGACTTTGTTTGTTGTAGACTGTTTGTTGCAAGTCTCGCCTTGCTCCAACTCATTAGCTGACAGTGGTGTCAATAGACAGTCTGCTTGGAGATAGCCAAGACATTGCTTGTGGAGGGAGCATTGGTATCAAGGTTTTCCAAACTCTACTGCTACATGTTTGAGGTAGTGGTGGCTTCCACTACCCCTCCTCCACGTGATGTAAATTCTAGCCAAATACCAACACCTCAAAATCCCAGCCAGTCATTAACGCCAGGCTCCCCACAGAATTCACAACCTTTCTGCTCCCAACACAGTGTCAAACCACTCCTTCAGCATACCGGCAAACTAGCATGCAGCACCATTTCAATGCCACCATGTAGAAGACATCTGGAGCAGGGCTGTATTTAAAAGATAACTTACCAAGTCCGGAGATCCACTAATGAAGCCTCTGTCTGTGGTCCCATAGCAACCTCTGGTACCTCAGCCAAGTGGCAATTAATCATGCGAAAGTCTAGACAGCGAGTGTCAGCAGGCTGCTGGCTGTGTGGCGCATCACAGCCAGGCATGATCATGTTCTCCCCAGACGTCCATGAAGCTATCGTCTCCCAGCAGGGGCCAGTGGATAGCGATGAGGAGAAATGAACAATGGCCGATTTTGCCAGCAATTCCACCACACCCTCTAATCTAGGGATGCTCAGACCAACTGTAGACCCTCGCTGAGATTAGTCAACTTGCTGCAGACCAAGGAGTGGACCTGGGACCTTCTAAGCTGCATGGCTACCTTGCCTTTACCAACTAAGAGGACCTCTACCAATGCTAATGTAGCCTCTGTACGCCAACACACCCACTACCGTTAATTTGAGGCTACCATCTTGCATGTTCCCACTGAAGGGACGATGAGGAAGTACCATCACTCACCACTCCCCTGTAATCACTGGGCAGTTTGACCCGACAAACTCACCCAACCACTGTCCAAGACGTCATGGGACATCCTAGAAAGGCCATCTGGAAACATTAACCAAATCAGTAAACTTTTTGGATTTCATTGCAAAACATTACCCCCCCAACCCTGAAAAAGCTCCAAAAGTAATGTTCATCCTAGAATAGCTCGAACATAGTGCAGACTTTTAGACTAAGTTGACTGGTGCCCATTGCCAAGAAAAATCTAGAGAAGGTAATCTGAAATATTGTTTGGCTTTATATATATATTTCTATAATTATATAATAAACTTTTACAATAAATGTTACATCAACTATCTTCGTGTACTCTGTTACAAGTACAATTATTATCCTTCAAGGCCTAGAACAACCTCGCTATGATCACACGGGAGTGGCAATAAAGCTTATTATCCCATCAGATTGTACTCGTCATATATGGGTAATGAAATATTAATCAAAAGTCATAATTTGTCTATTTAAAGTTGCTGATAAATGTTTTTTGTTGTTGAATACACCCATTTTAATCAGAGTGCTCTGTAACCATGTGGTAGGCAAGTGAATTGGTTTGGACCTTCAGTAGGGTGTTGCATCCCCGTTTCTCTCTCTCTCGCTCGAATCCCTAGCCCCCAAATCTGCTTCAGCTTGCGAATATTCAGCAGGGCACGATTCTGTCCAAGATTCTTCCTTGTATGGAACAGGTTTATAAATGTATTAAAAAAAAACACACCACAATTTCAACCTGTTGACCTGACCACTGCGAGGAGGGTCAGGGCATCATTATGGTTGGGTCACTTGGCTGCTGCGCGTCTCTCAGTCTCCCGAAGACCTTGTCCAAAACCGACAAGTTCATGGCAAAGATTGGAGTATTCGCAGGGGGGGCAATTGTAGTTGGCTTTAGCAGAAGTGGAGGAGCACCCCACAACCGTGTTGGGATGAGATGCATCGTGACTACAGCAGGTTGTCAGCTTTCAACGAACTTCCTACGAGGCATCATATTGCACTGATAGTGGAGTGGGAGGGGTCGCATCCACTGTATCTCTACAATGTGAAAAAGGAGGAGGTAAACAACACCCGACTGCCCACATAGTAGTCAATCATCTTTCTTCCCTCCTTTCTCACACACTGGATTGATTACCCCTTCACTGGGAAAAGAAAGCACTGATCACCAGTTTTCCAAAAAGGTCCGCATGGCAAATCCCATCTCTCTCGCCTCCCCACCCCATTTCAAAATACCACAATTCTTTCTCCGCAATACAGATGGCAAAATTGAACAACATTTAGAGTCGTAATAAAACAGGACACGTTACTGGAAAATGAAATCATGGCACATTAATAAAAAAGACCAGATGTTACCAGCAGAGGTTCATCCTTTGTGTGGGCTCTCAAAGGGCAGTAGGGGCTCTGCAGTTGGTGATCTAGTTCTCCCTCAGCAGGTCAGCGCTTCATTTTGCTATTGCCTTGTGCTGTAAACCAATAGTATAGACTGAAGACCGGCAGAGTCATTTTACTCCAATTGGGCCGGAGTTTTGGGGGGGGGGGGGGGGGGTGAAGAAATGGCTATTCTAAAAGCGCAGTACGCACACTTAGAACATTTCCAACATAAGCAGCGGCGATAATCACTGAATTAGGCCAAGCTCGTCCCACTCCTGGAAAGATTCTGCGGCCTATTTTCATTACAAAGCTAGAACCGCACAAAACGCAAACCCCAGCCGTGGCAATTCTGGATGGTCAGTAATCTGGTTTATAAATCCTTTGTCCCCAAGCGACACAGGGCATCAAGACTCTAACCGGTATGAATCTCCAGATTAAGAAATTTCCCAGGGTGAGAAAATTGTTTTTTTTCTGTTCCTGGTTTTCTCCCCACTCTCCTGAAGGCTCTGGTGGTGTATGTTTTACCGGCACTACGCACCCTCTGGCAGCTCACCAAATTGGCACGTGTGAATGTCCACAGCCGAGAGTCAGCAGACGATTTAAATTCAGGGGGCATCAACGCAGAGGCGAGTCGAGTCCTGTCCTCACCCAGATAGCCACACACGCACTTCCCAGCAGGGGGCACAATGTAGCAATCGGGAGGGGAAGGCAAGAAAGTAACTCGAGAGAGCGAGCGAGATAGGGTCTGTTTGAGCCCCTCTTCAGTCCTTGGACTGGCACACACCCATCCGCTTTCATGGCTTGAGGATCGGACAGGATACAAGGGCAGTACTGTTCATGATATGACCTCGGGACCACTTGCCTTTCACTCGTGGCCCTTGGCTTCAATTCAGGGCCTCTCTATATGTGGGGTGATCGATCAGCCTGGGAATTAGTGCTGCTCTGTCTCCTTTTCCAGCTCTCCAGGCACCCCTTCCGCCCCACCACCCCCCCCTTCCATAAAGGGAATGAAAGAGCGCTGTTCAAATAGAACAGTTGGTCTTGTAGGGGTCATTCCCCCCCCCCCCCCCGGTTCTCTGCAGGTGAAGTGCCTTCAGCTGCCTGATTGGAATCAGGGGGTCACACCATATGGGGGAAATCGCAGCAAGCCCCACATCCCATCACTGAGAGGTGCAGCATTGCCAGAGTGTGGACCTCAGTTCCACTGGGAATCCAAACAGAGAGGAATGGCGAAGGGGTTAGGGCAGGGTGGGGGTAGAGAACTGCAGGAGTCGATGTGGCCACCTTAATAAATGGCGGGATGGTCAGAAACTGGGGTTTACATGCCAATTTCCACTTTTGAAAACAATTAGTTGCTTAGCCACGAGACCAGAAAGACAGGTTTCAGCGTACACAGCTACTTCAAGCCAGCTTCCCACTCCCTCCGACTGAAGTTGCTTTTACATGGCACGACACCTGCAGCAGACTGCCATCGGATCCCAGAATCGCAGGTCTAGCGCAGCTGGCTAAAAGTGGAATTTAAAACCGCCAGGACTCGTTTAAAAGCCGGCCAAGCCAGATGACCCATTGATTATTATTTTGTTTGAATGGATCGTCCTCGCTGCCGATCTCTGCAAAGCCCAGCAGCGTTATAATTGGCTTGCAGTCATCCGCACAACACGCATTCTGGGAAACGGTAGCAACAGCGCGATGAAAAAAGAACCTGAGTAGAAGCAGCGGAGCCATTCACCTTCTGATCGTAACTGACTTCTGGCATCTTACACAAGGCAGTAAAACAGGGAGGAGCGACATCCTGTAATTGAGACACTCTGGGGTCGCACCAACTGCTGTAAACAACCCTCCAGACTTCAATGAGCCGACCAGAAAGCAATATGAAGAGAGTTGTTTTTAAACACGTAACATTTTTAAAAAAGAGACAAGAGACAAACCTTTTAACTTCCAAAAATTCAGAAAGAAAAAATACCAATGTTAGTATTCCCTAAACAAAAACCTTGGGTTGGCAGCCATGCCCGATCTCCAATTCCACCTCCAGCTATGCGAGAGCGTGGGCAGCTCTGGGCCGTCATACACAACTGTCTTGTAACAGAGGCTCCTTGCCGTCGGGGCTCGTGCTCTGCGGGCTGTGCGGGTGACCTTGGGCCCCGTTGCTGTGTTTCTTCCAGCTGCCGGGACGCGGAGGGAGGCCGCTGTGCTCAGGGATGAACAAGGCGACTAGCAGAGACAGCAAGACCGAGCACGCTCCGAAGAGGAAAGGAGGCCCTGGGATTATGGTGCTCTGAGAGGCAGAACGAGGGGGAGAGAGAGAGAGAGAAAAAAAACAAGGGATTAGTGGAGTTATAAGCTTGCAGGTTTTTAAAACAATTAACTCGAGGACAGTTTACAAACTCATAAGAAGGATTTCACACAAGGTGACTTGTCAATTTTTTCAACAAAATATCTTTTTATTTCAATATCCTCAGTTTTCTTGCGTTCACCACTGTTGTGTTTATCAACGAAGAGGAAAATGAGAAAGCTCACACATATATAGCACCTCACCGCAGTTCAAAGCGCTTCAGGTGTGAAGAATTACTTTGAACTAAGTGACTTATGTATACAAATATGACTAGCAATTTTGCACATTGCTAGCTCCCACAAACAGTAACGAGGTGAATAACCTGTTGGTCTGTTTTACTGGTGTTGGTTGGCTAAGATACCAGGAGAACTTCATGCCTTCAACTGCCTAGGCCCCAAGCTCTGGAATTCCCTCCTCACCTCCTTTAAGACGCTCCTTAAAATCTACTTCTCTGACCAAGCTTTTGGTCATCTGCCCATATATCTCATGTGGCTCGGTGTCAAATATTGTTTGTTAACCCTCTTGTGAAGCACCTTGGGACATTTAACGACATTAAAGGCGCTATATAAATGCAAATTGTAGTTATTGCGCTTCCTCCAATAGTGTCATGAGATCTTTAACATCCCTCTGAACAAGCAGATGGGGCCTCAATTTAATATCTTAGAAAGACAGCAACTCCAACAACAGAACAGAAGCCCGAGATCATAGACAGGCTTCTGGACATACAGCTTCCTTACGCTCGGGTCAGAAGAGCATTGGACCTGGTGTGGGAATAGAATGATGCAGCACAGAGGGAGGCCATTCGGCCCATCGCGCCAGCTCTTTGAAAGAGCTCTCCAATTAGTCTCACGCCCCACCTGCTCTTTCCCCGTAGACCGGCAAATATTTCCTCATCAGGTATTTATCCAATTCCCTTTTGAAAGTTACTATCGAATCTGCTTCAGGCAGCGCGTTCCAGATCACAACAACTCGCTGCGTAAAAATATTTCTCAACTCCCGTGGTTCTTTTGCCAATTATCTTAACTCTGTGTCCTCTAGTTATCAACCCTCCTGCCAGTGGAAATATTTTCTCCTCATCTACTCTACCAAAACCCTTCATAATTTTGAACACCTCTATTAAATCTCTCCTTTGCTCCAAAGAGAACAATCCCAGCTTCTCCAGTCTTTCCACACAACTGAACTCCCTAATCGCTGGCACCATTCTGGTAAATCTCCTCCACAGCAACTCCAAGGCCCCGACACCCTTCCTAAAGCACGGTGTTCAGAATGGAACACAATACTCCAGCTGAGGCCTAATCAGTGCTTTATAAAAGGTTTAGCATAACTTCCTTGGCTTTTGTACTCAATGCCTCTATTTATAAAGTCAAGGACCCCGTACGCTTTTCCAATAGCCTTAGGTTGACTGTGGTTCAGGAAGGTACTTGAGGAGCAGTGCCCACACAACAAATTGTTCTTGTCACCTCATCAGTGGGATTCTGCATGTTTCCTTTCGGAACTTTGCCTGGGTTGTCGACGTCTCCCATTTCGTTTAACTCCACGTGGAAAAGGTAGAATACAAATCCATACAGCGCTGGGCCAAGGCCATTGCACAACCCTCGGATTCCAGTGATCATTCCTTGCACAACTCCTGGAGGAAAAGGGAAAGACCAGCTTAGAAGCAAATCCTCCAATAAGGGCTTCACATTCCAACCGTTGCTCGTTAATCAAGGAATGAGTGGGTGGGGTACCCAAGCTAAAATTAATCGCAAATTGTATTCGAACAACGGTACTTGCAATTCTCAAAAAAAAAATCACAGTTGTCCCCTCCACTCATGTCCCAGGGAGACTGGAGCTTCACTGGGGAATGGTTCCAGTGGTGCCTGCAGCCCAGCACTACCTCACCCAAGTGACCATGGGCAAGTGTAGGTAAGTGTTGACAGGCTGTAGCTGCTGGTAGTGAATCTACTGTTCCCATTTACAACTCCTCTCGACCCATCTTTTGTTTCTTTACTTGTCCCATTACCATCTCCTTTTGCCCCACACCATCATCCCACCTTTCGTCCTTTAATCTCTCCTGCCTTCCACCCCATCACAGACCTTCCCTATTGTTCTTCTCCCCCTCCCTTTGCCTGCCTCTGTACTTGTTTAAAACCTGTTAGCTCTCTAACTTTTTCTGGTTCAGATGAAAGATCATTGAGCTGAAAGGTTCAGTCTGTTTCTCTCTCCACAGATGCTGCCTGACCTGCTGAGTATTTCCAGCATTTTCTGGTTTTTTTTCAAGATTTCCAGCAACCGCAGTAAGAGGCCGAGGCCGGCAGGGACAGAGAGAGAGAGACACACACACAGACACAGACAGGGACAGAGAAAGACACACACAGACAGACAGTGACAGAGACACACACTGACAGGGAGAGAGAGAGACACACACACACACATACAGACAGAGAGAGACACACTGACGGACAGAGAGAAAGACACAGACGAGGACAAACACAGATAGGGACAGAGAAGAGACACAAAAACAGGGACAGAGACACACACAGACACGGAGAGAGAGAGAGGGAGAGAAGGGGACAGACAGGGACAAGCAATGGTCACTTGATAGCTATTAGAAACAGGGGCCTAGGCCGAATCCTTCCTTCCTCCTCCATCCACCCCCCACCCAAGGAACTGAGGCCAATGAGTGCACCAGATGCTGTGATCAGCTTATGCAGTTCAGGCATCCGACCAGGGACCTGCTGGCCTGTGTGGCTTTAGTATACAGACCCAGCAATCCTCAACACAGAAATCCAACAAGAAATTACATTTCACATTCACCTGATCAAGTGGGCGTGTGGGGACAGGGATGGCAAATTCACCCCAACCAATTAAAAAAAAAATAATATTCTGACAAAGGCTCTCCTGTTATCCAGATTGCAATTTTCAGCAAGGTTTAGAATCGTTTCTGCACCTGCTGTACACAGTGCTTGGCCAGAGGAGAAAGGGGAAACGGCCTACCTTGCTGATCCGGATCGGCGTTCCTGGAAACGAGGGCGCTGACCGCTGGGAAGGTGATGCTGGACATGGCAGCCACGGCTCCTGCTGCCCACATCATCCTGCAAGATCAACCCGCCAACATATCAATGGTGGACACTGGGTCTCCCGGCCGTGTTCTATAGTTCAAACGCCCCGCAGCTCAGTGAACCGGCAACATCGCGGACATTATAAAATGCGGATGCACCATTGGAATAAGGAAGCTGGCTTCAGTAGTGTAAGCGCGGGGAGTCAGTTTGCACTGAGCAATTATCACACAGAATCACAGAAACCCCAGTGTGCAGATAGAGGCCATTTCGGCCCATCGAGCCTGCACCGACACATATCCCACCCGATCCCCGCAACCCCTACACCGACACATATCCCACCCGATCCCCGCAACCCCTACACCAACACATATCCCACCCTATCCCCGTAACCCCACGTATTTAATCCCCCTAACACTAAGGGTCAATTTATCATAGCCAATCAACCTAACCCGCACATCTTTGGACTGTGGGAGGAAACCGGAGCACCCGGAGGAAACCCACGCAAACATGGGGAGAATGTGCAAAATCCACACAGACAGTCGCCCGAGGCCGGATTCGAACCCGGGTCCCTGGCGCTGTGAGGCAACAGTGCTAACCACTAATGCACTAGCAGAGCTCAGTGCCACCATATCTGACTGAAAAGTGAAATGGGAAAGCTGCAGACAAAGGACATCTACGTACTTCTATATATATATATGTATATTGTATGACTAAGAGTGGGAAATAGGCAGTGTAAAAGCGCCTATTGGAACTCTAGCAGCCAACATTAAAACACCAGACTGCGTGCTTACAAAAAGCTTGCTTAAAAATCGGTTCCATCTCCTGCTTGTTTCCAGCTCTGACGAAGGGTCATCGACCGGAAACGTTAACTCTGTTTGTCTCTTCACAAATGCTGCCTGGTCTGCTGAGGGTCTCCAGCATTTTCTGTTTTTATTTGTGTGTGCTTACAAATCTGCCACGCATCACTGGCTACCACGGACAGCTTCACACATTCTTTAAAAAAAAACTATTTTGATGGAAATCACAGTTAAAAAAACACTGCCCCATTCGTTTAAAGGGATTTGCAAGCTTCGCCGCTCTCGCTGTTGGAAACATCACTCCTAATTTCCCCAATGCTGGCTGCCCTGCACGCAGGAAGGGGATATAATTTAGGCGCACTCATCTGTCCTAGTTACGCAGTGTTCAGCTAGCCGTGCTTCATCACACTAATTCCGTACAGACAGCTGGGACTGCACCAGAGACTGCAGGCCCGGCTGAGTTTTGAACCAGTCAGCCGTGACTTGAGCTGTACCGAATAACACCTTGAGGCTTTTAGTTGCCATGGCAGTTTTGCTCAGTTATGTTCTTTGACCTCAGGGGGGAGAGAGTTAGGAGCAGGTGGCTCTGGCAGTGCGGAGAAGTCAGATGTGAAATGAGATGAAAGAGAGAGGTTGGTCTGTCTGGGGAGGAAAGGGTACTCTGCACTTTAAACAGGCTGGAGGCTAGTTAGCTTGTTGCTGAGCTTAAAGTGTATGTTTTGGTGTCCTTTCTTCTTAGAAGGAGCCGAGATGGAGAAGAGCTCAATCCGAGTGTGAAATACTTTCTTTTTAATGGGCCATGGCGAGGGAAGGAAGAAATAAAAGGGACGGTACTACTGGAGAACTAGTGGCAAATAAACATCTTTAATGGTGCCTTCATAAACTGAAACCTAGGGGCCTTAAATACAAGACAGTCACTAATAAATCCAATCGGGAATTCAGGAGAAACTTCTTCACCCAGAGAGTGGTGAGAATGTGGAACTCGCTACCACAGGGAGTGGTTGAGGCGAATAGTATAGATACATTTAAGAGGAAGCTGGATAAACACACGAGGGAGAAAGGAATAGAAGGATATGTTGATGGGGGGGAGATGAAGAGGGGTGGGAGGAGGCTGGTGTGGAGCAGAAACACCGGCATAGATCACAGTTTGGGTACTCTCAATCCCGGGGCGTCCTGAAAGGAGTGATATAAATGCAAGTCTTTCTTTCTATCAGCTTCAAGTGGGCATGGACCAATAGCACAAAACTGACACTAATTAAGCAAAATCTCTAAATGAAAACATGTCCTCCCAACATAGGAATTACTGGATGAAAAAAGAACATCGGGTTTGCCTTCTACCATCCCGGTAGTTGCCTGATACAATAATGGAGTTGTTCACTAATCATTGCCATCAATCTCCTGCAGCTTAATGTTGCAGTTATAGGTGCTCTTCTCAGGTTGAGGGCAGTGTGGAGGGAGCTTTACTCTGCATCTAACAAGAACTTGTATTTATGTAGCACCGTTAACAGGAGCATTATCAAACAAAATGTAATACCGAACCACTCAAGGAGACAGTGGGACAGATAACCGAAAGCTTGGTCAAAGGTTTTAAGGAGCATCTTAAAGGAGAAGTGTAGAGAGGCGGAGAGGTTTAGGGAGGGAATTCCAGAGCTTAGGGCCCAGGCAGCTGAAGGCACGGCCACCAATGGTGGAGTGATGGAAATCGGGGGATGCTCGAGGCCAGAATTGGAGGAGCGCAGAGATCTGAGAGAGTTGTAGGGCTGGAGGAGGTTACAGAGATTGGGAGGGGCTAGTTTGGCAGCAGCTAGGCTGCTTCTACAGTGCTGTATCAGATCTGGGAGTACTTGGTGCTGCCACTGGGCGAGAGAAATGGACACGAGCTCTGTCCCCAGCACCAACATACTGCATTTGTTGAGCATAAAATAGACCAAGAAAAAAAAAACCTCTCAGAAGTTTGTGTCTCTTTTGCTTTTGTTTATTCTTCATTTTATTTCAATGTAGTCTACTTCTGGGCTGACAGCTGCTCTCACCGACAGTCTGGACCACAACATTGCAACACGGCGAAGTTTATTTGATATTATTAATGACTCACTGGTGCAGGCTTCAATTGAGAAATCGCAATCAATTGCCAGGAAACCACGTGCCCAGTAATGTTGTAACCTGGCTTGGTCTGGCAGTAGCTGGGCCCTGGGCTGCTCCGACTTTACCGTTTCCTTTCTAGGTTTGGTTTCTGCTCCTCGCCAAGAAGATTTTTGCCATTTTATCGGTCAGTCGACATATTTTGTGCCTCTGAAATGCTGCTTATTTTTTTATTTTATTTAAATGAGCTTTGTGCCACCGTTTGCCTCTTTGATGAAGCACTAGTCGCCCTATGGTACCTCTCCCAAGAGACCATTCTTCACACGCTACCCCAGCCTCTCAGCATTGGTCGACCATTCAACTTCGGGGGGGGGGGCATCAAAGCCCAAACCCTCACCCGATGTCCCCACACCCTCGCACTTTCCAACAGGGGTCACACTAAATACCATTCAGGAGCAGGAACCCAGCCTGACTCTCCCCTCCTGAACACAGGGTCGCTGAAGCCTAATTCTCATTCCTCTTCAGCGGTCCCAGGCAAGGTCAGCTAACTTAGCACAGAGCTGGCATTGAACCTGGGAGCTGCCTGGTCTGTATGGCTTAGCTGCTCACTCCTTGGACCATCGGTTGAGCACTACTCATTATTTTCAGCAGTGTACTGCCACTGCTCAAAGCCAAAAACCCTCGCTCTCTCTAGGCGAATACCCGTATATATTTCAGATAAAGAATCATACAGCACAGAAGGAGCCCATTGCGCCTGTGCCAACTCTTTGAAAGAGCTGTCCAATTAGTCCCACTCCCCCTGCTCGTTCCCCATAAGCCTTGCAATCTCCTCTGCACCCTCTCCGTACAGCTTTCTATAATTTATATCAACATACCAGAAAGGCCTCCCTCATCTCCATGGAAATGCTAAACTAGTAAAACTGGTAATGACTTGCACCTGCAGGGCCCCACTTACAAACTACCGGGTTATAAACAGCATACTGGCAGCTGCCTGGAGTGAGCAACGCTTCAGGCAAAGTACACAAACTTACCAGGGCTGAGACCCAAAGCCGTACCAAGCTAGCTGGAGAATTTGGAAGCCGAGGCCCAGGAGGATAGTGTTCTTATGACCTATGGACCGCATCAGGATCCCAAGCACCACAGTCTGCACACCAAATAAAATGAACATTTGATCAGTGAAAGAAAAAAAAACTACAAATGTTGAAAAAAATGCAGTCGGCATCATAGAATCATAGAAATTTACGGCACAGGAGGCCATTTGGCCCATCATGTCTGTGTCGGCTGAAAGGGAGCTCTCCAGCCCATTCCCACTTTCCAGCTCTTGGTCCGTAGCCCTGTCGGTTCCGGCACTTCAAGTGCATATCCAAGTACTTTTTAAATGTGATGAGGGTTTCTGCCTTGACCACCCTTTCAGGCAGTGAGTTCCAGACCCCCACCACCCTCTGGGTGAAAAAAGTTCTCAACTCCCCTCTAATCCTTCTACCAATTACTTCAAATATACACCCTCTGCTAAGGGGGAAAGGTCCTTCCTATCCACTCTATTTAGGCCCCTCATACAGGAAACGTTGTGCTATCCGGCACCAACGGGATGAGCTGTTGCCGTTCCCTCAAAACTGCCGGACACACCAAAGATACGGAAGCTTTTGAGCTCCTTATGTCAACAAACCCTCAACAGCTTCTGAACAGTCCAAGCGTCTCTGTAGCTTAGCAACAGCTTCAGCAGACCTTGCAGAGCTTGACTGTTGAGGAAAAAAGCAACGAGAAGAAAAAAACTGAACGAAAACGGCTCCTGATTTTTGCCGGTGGCTCAAGCATTCCGGACAGTTAGCCTCCGGATAACACAAAGTTTCCTGTAATTGTGTATAAAATTAAGTCTCTCCTCGACTCCAAAGAAAACAACCCCAGCCTATCCAATCTTTCCTCATAGCTAAAATTCCCCAGTCCTGGCAAAATCCTCGTAAATCTCCTCTGTACTCTCTCTACTGCAATCACATCTTTCCTCATCAGCGCGCAATCCTCATTTCCTCCGACTCATATTCTGTCATTCACTGACAGACTTAACTGTTCACACAGCTGTCTCACTGTAAACGTATTGCACTTAAAATGTTCCTACTTTTAGTAGCGAGCACTTACTTGAGCTAAAATGGAAAGGATTCCCACAACTGCAATAAAGGCAGCTACAGTTTCTGAGGAAAATCCAATTACCTAGCGAACACAAAAACACAGAATAAATAGAAGGGTCAGGGCTTTTTAAAAATATATACACATACATCTTACAAAGTATTTACAGCACAGAAACAGGCCATTCGGCCCAACTGTTCCGTGCCGGTGTTTAGGCTCCACACGAGCCTCCTCCCACCCTATCAGCATATCCTTCTATTCCTTTCTCCCTCTTGTGCTTATCCAGCTTCCCCTTAAATGCATCTTTTGCTTTTTGCCCCAAATACTCCTTGCGGTAGCGAGTTCCACACTCTAACCACATCTTATGCCGAATAACATTGCAGGAGGTCACTCTGCAAATCAGGACGCCTTTCAGTAAGAGAATGAAATGCTCAGATCAGCAGAGGCCGAGCCGGCAGGAGTTACAGAGCCCAATAGCGCGAGGGAGCCTGTATACATCAGTCTAGATGTATTTGCTAATCCGAGTCCAGACCATCAAGCACTCCAGCCTACTTGGGAGGAGGTGGAGTGGTCACACAGGGGACTTCATTTCCCTAATTTTTATTAATAAAATGTTTAAAGTTAATTGATTTCTCTCCCCCCCCCCCCCCCCCCCCCCCCCGTTTCCTCCTAGTCTCTCCACACACAGGCACAGGCACTTTTTCCAACAGGGGCCACTGGATAGCGAGCAGGAACGGATAGGGTTATTTTCCCTTCCCGAGCCCAGAGACACCAATTGTCACAACCTTACTGCTTTCCACCGAGATCAGTGAACTCTGCACACAACGGGCATCAAACTCGAGACCTTCTGGGTCGCGTGACGCAGTGCATACTTCCACACGGAGCCATCACGGGAGTGCTGATTATTTTAAAATAACACAGCACTCTCGGGAAAAGAAAAGAACTTGCACTTATAGAACACCGTTCACATGGTCAGGTCATCCCAAATTGCTTCACAGGCGAGTTACTATGTCGGCAAATGTTGCAGCCGATTTGCGCTCAGCAAGGATCCAAAACAGTGAGCTGAATGACCAGTTAATTTGTTTCTGGTTGAGGAAGGAATGTAGGCCAGAACTGGCAGAGCGGCCTGCTATTCTTCATCAGTGCCACAGGCTCTTTTATGTCCACCTGAACAGGCAGACGGGCTCTCGTCAGAAAGACGTCATCTCCGCCAATGCAGCTCTCACTCCCTCAGTCCTGCACTGAAATGTCAGCCTGGCTTGCGTGTGTGCAGATCCCCGAGTGGGGGCTTGAACCCACAACCTTCTGACTCGGAGGCGAGGAGTGTTGCCCACTGAGCCAAGCCGACACAAAAGGAGGCAAAACAAAGACAACCCGCTGTCAGACTGACAGGAGACTGGGCACACTAACAGCAGCGATAACAAGTAGAGCAGACACACTGCACAGGGAATCCCAGTCAATGTTCACACTAATTTTTTTTTGGGCACGGTCCCTTTAAATTTGCTGCGTGGCCATGCATGCGCGGTATCTTCCAGCGGCAGCAGCTGGTAAGCGGCCTGCATGGGTCCTCCCGATTGGTGTGCGACATGGGGAACATTGATCCCAGTATGCCTGAGCTCCACCGTTAATGGAGCAATAGATAATTCTACAGAACATCGAGAGCATTGATTTGGACAGATTTCAGGAACACTCATTTAGAATTCACTGTATCCAACTCTCTAATTTCATGTTCTTGTATTCTAAAACGGGTGGTTTTACTTTTCTGGTCCTAAAACGATTCCCAAGTTAACAAACTGACAGCAATTCAGACTCTCTCAAAGTATTGAAGACATATTGATCTATATATTAAAAAAAATCTTGTGACTGGAGCCTTGTAGGTTGGCTCCAACCATGACACCCCAAACCAGACTGTTGGGGAGCGGGGGGGGGGGGGGGGGGGTAGCTTCAACCTGTGTAAAGCTGCCTCAATGGCTCCCATACAGTTTTGTTAATCCTCCACCCGAGGCATTTTACCCACTCTGCCCAGTCTCCACTCCCTCCCCCCAGGTGACTCAGCTCCGCTTCCTCCCATCCACAGTGCTCCAGCTGCAGTCCCCATGGTGACCTGCCCAAGCTGTTCCAGCCGTTGCGCTCTACCCCCGCTCCCCAATACCGCAGCCAAAATCCTGCACCCCAAAACCTTGCCCTCCCGCACCCCATTCCGAGACCAGTGGGTCAACAGCCTCTGGCCCGAAAACAAACTCTCTCGCACTTAAATAGTAACTTTTAATGTAGCAAAACATTGCGATGCGAGTCATGGAGGGCCGATTAGATCAGGAGCAGGAGCTGGGAGAAGAGTTAAGGGAGCTGGCCAAAGGTGCGGTGGAAGAGACATTTTAGTGTCCTTGTACTGATGGGACTGGGATTATTATATACAGCTTTCCAGGCTTATGATAACTTGGTTTAAATGAGTTCAATTGTACATCCTACCTGTGGACTACTTGAAGGCAAGACAACAAAAATAGATCCATTATCACCCAGGAACACTCATACCTAAAGCACTTAAAATCGCGCCGGCCGCTCTGGGAAACAGCAGCCAATATTCGTGCAGCTGGTATCGACCCATTATCCAGATGGACGGAATCGCAGGACGTGTGCAACATGAAGAACCAACACCTCATCACTGACCCAACAGCAGAGGTCCCTGGCTTCAACCTCCCTTGAAGACAGTGGACGGCGCTCAACCCAATCTGCACAGGGCACGGATGATGCGGCCACCTACTGCACAAGTGGAAGATGAGGGACGACCCGAAGTGAGACCGTGGCCACGAGTCCCAGACCGTGGAACACATCACATCAACCTGCCCACTGAGATCTGTGGCGGGAAGCACCTCATTTCTCCACTCGGCATCGCAGGAGGCCGCCGAATGGATAGCCAAACTAGACATCCCATTATAAGCTTTTCCCATCATAAGAACATAAAAAATAGGAGCAGGAATAGGCCGCTTGGCCCCTCGAGCCGGCTCCGCCATTCAATAAGATCATGGCTGATCTTGGGCTCAAAGCCACTTCCCTGCCCGCTCCCCATAACCCTTCACTCCCTTATCTTGCAAAAATCTGTCTATCTCCACTTTAAATGTATTTAATGACCCAGCCTCCACAGCTCTCTGAGGCAGAGAATTCCACAAATTTATGACCGAGAGAAGAAGTTCCTCCTCATCTCAGTTCTAAAAGGGCGACCCTTTATTCTGAGACTGTGCCCCAGAGTTCTAGATTTCCCCACGAGGGGAAACATCCTCTCTGCATCTACCCTGTCGAGCCCCCTCAGTATCTTGTATGTTTCGATAAGATCCACCTCTCATTCTTCTAAATTCCAATGAGTATAGGCCCAACCTGCTCAACCTTTCCTCATAAGGCAAACCCCTCATCTCTGGAATTAACCGAGTGAATCGTCTCTGAACTGCCTCCAATGCAAGTATATCCTTGTCATAGGAAACAACAATTCTGACCTAACCCGTGCATATATAGACTAGCTAAATTCCTGTGGAAAGGGGCCTCTGGGCATGTTACCTCATAGCCGAGGTCTACTGCAGGTAAGCAGATTCAATGGACGAAACACTGACTGCGCATTAGCTTTGGAACACAAGGTGTGTGCGCTAACGCACTACACCACTGAGACTCGGGATGCAGCTTCGCCTTCCTGTTCCTGTGTGCAGTGTTTCTGATTCCAACCACATCATCTGTGGATGGGGGGCAGTGAGAGCAGCTCAGTTACATTTCCCAGAGAAGGGGGAAAAACAGGAGCAACAGCTACCTCGGGCAACACTGGTGTGCAATCAGCCTGGGAGCACGGCACCCACCTACACACTCAGCGAGAAGGGGATGGAGAAAGTAACATATGAGAGAGAGCGAGCACAGCAATCTATTGTCATTAAACCATTAGTTTCAGTAATAAAGCAGATTTTAAGCTTCACAGGGCCACCGTACCTGTCGGAGATAAAGAAAGAAGCTGGAATACTGGCCTGCTTCAGGCAGGTACGAGAGAAACACTGTAATACAGATCAGCAGAACCGTCGAGTCCTGACCCACTTTCTTCAGCGACTGAAACAAAATGGAGGCAGAGAAAGACAACTTGATGAAACAGACAAACTGAGCCAAGTCCCTTCAAAAGGCACTGTGTGTGACTATTTAACACCGTTTTTAAATCACAGAAGGGGAGCGTTACAGATCTCAATTTCACTCCAAAAAAAATCAGCAGCTTGTATACACAATTTTTCCCAAGTGAAAATTTATATTTTTAAAAACACTTGATAATGCTTTAGTGGTGCCTACAGTAAGCACACAGGATGCATTATTACCACCCACAGACACATGTTCTAGCGTCACCTCTTCTTGGAGTGTGTCAAGAGGTTCAAGGCTGCCAAACAAGCTCGATGTCAAAAAAAACTTGCATTTCTATAGCGCCTTTCACCACCTCAGGACATCCCAAAGCGCTTTACAGCCAAGTGTAGTCACCGTTGTAATGCAGGGAATGCGGCAGCCAATTTTGTGTACGGCAAGCTCGACAAACAGCAATGTAATAATGACCAGCTCATCTGGTTTTTTTGTTGTTTTTTTTATAAAGTGACGTTGGTTGAGACATAAATATTGGCTGGACACCGGGGAGAGCTCCCGTGCTCTTCTTCGAAATAGTGGCCGTGGGATCTTTTACATCCACCTGAGAGGGGCAGAAAGGGCCTCAGTTTAACGTCTCATCCGAAAGACGGCACCTCCGACAGTGCAGCACCTCCCTCAGCACTGCACTGGGAGTCTCAGCCTAGACTTTTGTGCTCAAGTCTCTAGAGTGGGACTTGAACCCACAACCTTCTGACTCAGAGTCGAGAGAGAGAGAGAGAGAGCTACCCACTGAGCCACAGCTGACTGACTGGCAGATGCACTGGCCAGATTGGGGCTGAGCTAAGCAGACCATACAGGGCCAAGGTTTAATCCCCAGTCTGTCTAATTAGCTAGACGTGCTACAACGGCCAGGGCATCCCTGGGCTGGGGAGGGGATTCCTGCCAGAAAATGCTATACAGTCAGCTATGCTGGAAAGTGACTTCCAGGGAAGAGAGCATCAGATTTGGCTGTGATCTCAGGCTCCAAGGCCAAATAGCACGCTGACACTCACTGTTGAGGCTTAGTTAAGAACAACCACTTGAGTTAGATCCAGGAGGGCAGTCATCACATGAAAGCGCAGCCCAGCACAAGATGCAGTCTTCAGCAGAGGAGGGAGTGAAAACAAAGTTGGGGCAGGGGGAAGGGGAGATGAAAGCTTTTGATTAACACCTTAAAGTAGAAAAACATCCCAAGGCATTTCAAGGGTGGCTGTTTGGACACTGGCCTTCAGTGACTGAGGCCATGGTCAAGGGTAGACTTTCAGCCTTTTGAAGGTGGGGGAAAAAAATATGGGATGTTTAGACAATAAAATTTCAGGCTAATGTGGCAACATAGGAGGCTGCAATGAGGCCATGGAGGGATTTGTGAATGAAGACAGGGATTTTGAAATCAATGCAGTGGGGCAGGGAGCCAGTGGTATTATAGGTTTGCACAGCGTAGCATTGGATAGGAAGGAGGCAGACGATGGAAGTCTGAAATTATAATTAGAGGGCTACTGAAAGCAGGAAATGGGATAGAACACATTGGATGGGCCGGTGAATGAGTTCAGTTACTTACTGCAAAAGGGTCTGCTTGCTCCCATGAAATGGGCGCACCCCAGGAAGCAGGCCTCATCTTTTCCGGTAACGATTCTGGCACCGCCACGAGAATGAAACAGATATCCAGAAAGGCAATGGCAGTGGCCAGGACTACCACGAGGTTATCTCCATATGCCCTGGACAAGTATGCTCCAATGGCCGGGCTGGTCACAAGACTAGCTGCAAACGTTGCAGATACCTGCGTTTGAAAGAAGAAAAAGTTCTTGACCACTTTCCATCTCTGAAGACTTTCTTTAAACTTTTTTTTATTTGGGTAAATTTTGGGCTCATTCAGACTTTCCATTTCAGGCAGGAGGTGCCAGTTTCAAATACTCCCAGGGCAGGTACAGCCCGGGTTAGATACAGAGTAAAGCTCCCTCTACACTGCCCCATCAAACACTCCCAGGGCAGGTACAGCCCGGGTTAGATACAGAGTAAAGCTCCCTCTACACTGCCCCATCAAACACTCCCAGGGCAGGTACAGCACGGGTTAGATACAGAGTAAAGCTCCCTCTACACTGTCCCATCAAACACTCCCAGGGCAGGTACAGCACGGGTTAGATACAGAGTAAAGCTCCCTCTACACTGTCCCATCAAACACTCCCAGGGCAGGTACAGCACGGGTTAGATACAGAGTAAAGCTCCCTCTACACTGTCCCATCAAACACTCCCAGGGCAGGTACAGCACGGGTTAGATACAGAGTAAAGCTCCCTCTACACTGTCCCATCAAACACTCCCAGGGCAGGTACAGCACGGGTTAGATACAGAGTAAAGCTCCCTCTACACTGTCCCATCAAACACTCCCAGGGCAGGTACAGCACGGGTTAGATACAGAGTAAAGCTCACTCTACACTGTCCCATCAAACACTCCCAGGGCAGGTACAGCACAGGTTAGATACAGAGTAAAGCTCCCTCTGCAATGCTCTAACATACCTCAACCCCAATTGCTGAAGAGCAGCCTCTACTGCACTGGCCCTATTGGAGATTGCTCTAGCTCATTTGACAAAGGACTCTTACAGCCAGAGAGGAAAGTCTCTTCTCTCATCAGCCTGTGCTTAATTTGAACCGGGGTCCCAGAGGCAAACGGTCAGTGTATAACAAACACTCATCGAAACATATAAAATTCTTACAGGGCTTAAAAGGTAAATGCTGGGAGGATAGTTCCCCTGGCTGGGGAGTCTAGAACCAAGGGGTCATAGTCAAGGGATAAGGGGTCGGCCATTCATAACGGAGATGAGGAGAAATTCAGAGGGTTGTGAATCTTTGGAATTCTCTACCCGAGGGCTGTGGATGCTCAGTCGTTGAGTATATTCAAGGCAGAAATCGATAGATTTTTGGACACTGAGGGAATCAAGGGATATGGGGATCGGGCAGGAAAGTGGAGTTGAGGTTGAGAATCAGCCATGAACTTATTGAAAGAAAAAAAGTTTCAAAGTCAATTAGCAGCAATGTTCCACAAACAGCAGTGAGATTCATGACCAGCTGATCTGTCATTTGGGTGCTGCTGGTTGATGGAGAAATGTTGGCCGGGACCCTGGGAGAACAACCCTGCTCTTTAAGTAATGCCACGGGATTGTTGACACCAACTTGAGAGGAGACCTTGGCTCAACGTCCCATCCGAGAATGCAATTCTCCTCCAGTGCTGCTTTGCAGAGTTGGCCTAGATTATGTGCTCAAGACCTATTGTGGGAATTCAGTTATGAAGAGAGGTTGGAAAAGTTCAGACTGTTCTCCTTGGTACAGAGAAGGTTAAGAGGTGACCTAAGAGAGGTTTTCAAGATGGTGAGAGGTTTGGATAAGAGTAGAGAAAAAAACTATTCCCGCTTGTAAGTGGGTCAATAACCAGAGGTCATAGATTCAAAATCATTGGGAAAAGATCCAGAGAGGAGATGGAGAATTTTTTCCACTCTCAATTGTCGGGATCTGGAATGCTCTAACTGAAAAGGTGGTGGAAGCAGATTCCATCTAATTTTAAAAGGGAGTTGGACGGGTTCTGGAGGATGAGGAACTGACAGGGTTACGGACAAAAAGCACGACTGCTCTTTCAAAGAGCCAGCACAAGCACGACGGGCCGAATGGCCTCCTTCTGTGCTTCAATGAACCCAAAACCTTCAGACTTAGAACAGTAGTGGGCAGAAAGATTGTCCTCGTACAATGGTACACGTGATGCACATTGCCTCACAAGGTGTGGTTGAATCTCCAGTAATAATGATTAGCTAAGGACCCTTGGTGGTTAAGACCCTGAACAAGCCCGCACAGTGGAATCAGAGAGGTCCTTCTCTTTAGCTGTGGTTTTGTGACTTACAAGCCCATAAGCTGTGCTCCTCTCGTGCTCCTGAGTTATATCTGCTACGTAGGCAAAGATCACTGAAAACGTGACGGCAAATACTCCAGACATGGAAATAACTGCAAAGTACCACCTGCGGAGGAAAGCACAAATAGGAACAGCCAATTTACAGATTGTTGGAACCTCAAGCAGCAACCAAGAGTAAACGAGCAGCTGGCTACTTAAACAATGAATGATACCCAGATCAGCACGCTCGGCTGTAAATGTGCAGTTACAAGCAACACCGCAAACGGAATAACTTTAGCTCGGAGTGTGCTAGAGATCATTTGAGGCTGGGTTGTGGCTTCTAATTGCTGCCCAGTGACCCCTACCGAGAACGTCTGGGCTTTAGGTGGGGGACAGAGTTGGGTAAGCTCCCGCCCCACCCCCAACTAGCCAAACAGCCTTCTGACACTCACTGCCCATGCTCATACTCGAAGAATGGGCACTTTGGGGGGGGGGGGCTGGAGTATTCAAAGGCGGACACCAGTGTACCCATACCAGCACCCACCAGTGTACCCATACCCAGCACCCACCAGTGTACCCACACCCAGCACAAGTCACGACCTTTAGGAGGAGCGGAGAACATTGGAATAAAAGGGGAGGGGAGAACAGTGAAACAGTAGGGGGGAAAAAAACTCATTACATGGAAGAGTTTCTAATGTATCCTGTCCCCTTATCAAGGATCCATCCCAGGCCCAACTATTCATCGTGTCCCTCACTACTTTCTTTCTCCAGAAAGGTATTAATTGATTCAAGCCCCCTTGTACCGCAGGCTTCAATGCCTCCTCAGAACAAGTTTCATCCGACATCCCTTCTGACTCTTATCCTCCTCATTGTTCACGCGTTTCCCTTGGTGTTTGAACCCTTCACCAGAGACAGAGATCAACTTTACCTGGCTCAACTAGTCAATGCCCTTCACAATTTTGAAAACTTCAATTAGGTCAACTCAAAGTCTCCTCTTTTCCGCAGAAAGTGAGTTAAATGCCCTCAGCCTTCCCTCAATTTAAAACCAATGATTTTGCGGTAAGTGGCTAACCAGTGAACCGCGGCTCTGGTGGAAGGCGAGATCAGGAACTCGCGACGTAAAAGCCTGAATCTCACCACTCGGTGATGCAACATACAAAGGGGTTTAATTGTCAACCGGAACAGCTTGAAGTGCAGGATAAACTTTCACAATACACTTTATAATTTTATTTTTTAATTCTTGAAATCGGCAAAGAGATCGCCAAACTTAACGGTCACGTTATGGCTCAAAAATCCGCTAACATGTCTCAACAGATAGATACTTTTTTGTTTTTGCTCTGTTAAGGAATGTAATAGAGCAGCTTGCAGACACTCACCAGGGGCTTATTCTCAGGAGAGGAATGGGAGCGCAGGTGAAGAACACAGTCAGGAGAAGAAAGGATTTCCTGCCCCAAACATCCGATAGCGCTCCAATCAGAGGAGCGCTGAGAAACGATAATATGCCCTGCAGACCAAAACAAGTCATTAAAGGCGACTAAACACACACACACACTCGTGCACACATGCACAGTGGCTTTATCAGACAGACAGCTTTCTAGACATCAAAAGAAAAATACTGGAAATCTGAAATAAAAACAGAAAACGGCAGAAGCACACAGCAAGTCAGTTGGCATCTGAAAGGAGCACAGGCGGGAGGACCAGTCACGAGAACCCACGGGAAGCATGGATACATCCTTCGCTTTCGCTTTCAGCCTGGCCTGCTGTACGTGGCCCAACAGTTACTGCTGGGAAGATTTAATGACCTGACCACGCGAGAAAACTCTGAACGGTTGACGTTACGTGAATGCTGAAAGTGCCCCAGGGCAACAGCCGCGCTCATTTCATTCAGTTTGATTGTGTCGTCGAGCTCAATAAGCTCAACTTACTGAATAAAAGTATTTTTTAAGGCAAGAAAACAATGCTTTTTGTCGAAAGGGTCACCGATGGGAAGACCTTCTTTAAGGCGGTCACCTCTCCTCTCTTGATCCGAAAGAATGAGTAGCTGCAGAGTCAATTTCTCCACTTCCTCACAGAGCAAACATCTTTTATTTACAATTCTGCCAGGAAACGGGCGTTGCTGGCAAGGCCGACATTTATTGCCCAGCACTAGATGCCCTTCAGATGGTGGTGGTAGGTCGCTTTCTTGAACCGCTGCAGTCCATGTGGTGACGGTACATCCACTAATGATGCATCGACTGAGGCAGCTCGTCATCAGTGACACTAAAGGTGCATTTACTTCATGAAAACACAGCCAATGCCAGATGCCTGTTTAGCCTGCCATTCGCTGCCGTTGTAAATGTAAAAATGCTGGCCAACCCAGTTCCTGCAGCAGCAGAGACTCACTTTATCCCTGGTCTTGTGAACTTCTGCCAGTTTTACCGACACTACTGGCGTCTGATGGAGAACGGCACTGGGTGGGAATGTAAACATAGATAGGAGCAGGAGTAGGCCATTTGGCCCCTCGAGCCTGCTCCGCCATTTAATGAGATCATGGCTGATCATCCAAATTCAGTACCCTGTCCCTGCTTTCTCCCCATATCCCTTGATCCCTTTAGCCTCAAGAAATATATCTAACTCCTTCTTGAATATATTTAGTAAGTTGGCCTCAACTGCCTTCTGTGGTAGAGAATTCTACAGGTTCACCACTCTCTGGGTGAAGAAATTCCTCCTCATCTCTGTCCTAAATGACTTACCACTTATCCTTAGACTGTGACCCCTGGTTCTGAACTCGCCTGCCATCGGGAACATCCTTCCTGCATCTAGTCTGTCTAGTCCTGTTAGAATTTTATAAGTTTCAATGAGAAACGCAGCAGCCAATTTGCGCACAGCAAGCTCCCACAAACAGCAATGTGATAATGACCAAATATTCTGTTTTTGTTATGTTGATTGAGGGATAAATATTGGCCTAGGACACCGGGGAGAACTCCCCTGCTCTTCTTCGGAATAGTACCATGGGATCTTTTACGTCCACCTGAGAGAGCAGACGGGGCCTCGGTTTAACGGCTCAGCCAAAAGACGGCCCCTCCGACAGTGCGGCGCTCCCTCAGTACTGCCCCTCCGACAGTGCGGCGCTCCCTCAGTACTGACCCTCCGACAGTGCGGCGCTCCCTCAGTACTGCCCCTCCGACAGTGCGGCGCTCCCTCAGTACTGCCCCTCCGACAGTGCGGCACTCCCTCAGCACCGCACTGCAGTGTCAGCCTAGATTTTTGTGCTCAAGTCTCTGGAGTGGGACTTGAACCCACAACCTTCTGACGCAGGCGAGGGTGCTACCCACTGAGCCACGGCTGGAGATGGTTCACGGTTAAATGTGCAATTCCACCAGTAATCAGGAGATATACATTCAACACATTACAAGTAGTCAGTCCACTTAGCTCGAGTTCATTAATAGGCATCTTACTGAGCGAAAACAAACTGCTGGAATGGCACCCCATCTGAAAGAAACAAGACTCAAAATATTTCTCTCCCTTACTCCTGAATTTGCTGTGTGCTTCCAACATTCTCTGATTTCTCACATTGTTTTACTTTCCTGCTTCTGTTTTAAGAATAGTTTCAGAATTTCATGCATTCAAGCTAACAAAAAGCTGCTGCTGCTGTTTAAAATGAAGGCAAGAGCGGCTCGGCGTTAGCCACTTAAGTCAAACAGAACAGACTTTGCTCCCAGGACAAGCTCTGTGATTGCATTTTCTTACCTTCACCCCATGAATAAGTCCATTCATTAGAAATGTGTGCTGAGGGAACGTCTGATGCAAAACCTAAGGAAAAAACTAGATGTTACCTGATGAAATGATAATGCAGGGTTGCAGAGGCAGCAGGCAATTGGTAACTCTTTGCCAAGTCGCTTTCGCACTGCGCTGGTGCCACAGTCTGCCAACGTATGGGCCTCTTGCAGCCAGCAGTAATGTCAAAGTCTGCTGGCCAGATTGACTCAGGCCATGAGTTTACTTTGGTTCTGCCACTGGTTGCACGAGACCGGCGTGTCAGGCACTCGGAATAGACAAGCGCCTCTTCTTTCATAGCAGAAGTGGGAACCAACGTTCCTGCTCAGCTGTGCGGCCGCGCCGTGGTCTGGAGGTCCTGCGCAGGCCGCTCACCGGCTTTCATATGGGAGAAACCCCGCATGGCCGAATATTTGAATGGGCCGCGCACCCAAAAAAAGAGAGCAGTGGTAGGAGCTGGTGCATTCCCATTACCCAGGCTTTACTCTACAGATCGGAGTAAACAGATTCTGGGGGCGGGGTGGGAGGAGCAAGACAATATATCCGTATTATAGCAGACTTTCAAAATATTACCTCTAGCAATTATTCCCCCTCGCATCCACTGCCATATTTCTCCTCTCCCTCTCTTTCTTGAGCACTGTTTGACAGTACGTTGTCCAAGTAGCCATTGTGTAGGGGGGGGGGGGGGGGGGGAGGGGGTGCTATCACAACAGATTGCGTCCTCATCCTGAACACCCGGCACTGAGGGATTCCGAAAACACGACAGCCCAACATGTGCAGTTGTACTGGAGTCATTTGGTTGCACATAGCAACGAATGCGGAAAATAAAATGCATAAAGACTGGGGGTATAAAGGAAGGTGTTCACACTTCTCAAACCAATGCAAATTTATGCCTCATTTGAATTAAACACCCGATAATAAACAATGAAATTATTACAGGTTAAAACGAGTATAACTAACCATTACAGTTTTCTGAGCCCAGTTTTCTCCCCTCACCTTATCGGTCCTGGAGTTTCACACTGGGATACAGGTCTACAGGCACCACCAGCCAGTCAGTACTCACACACTACCCATTCTTCCTGCGAGAGCCTCGTCAGTGAATGCTAGCTGGCTACTCATGCACGTTTCAGCAGGAGTCACAGCACAGCACCATTTTTCCAAGAGATGCAAAGGTCCATATGTCCCAACTGAGAAAGCAGGAATGGAACACGGGACTTGCCTAGTGCACACGGCTTGGTTCACGTCAGGTGGTGGATTCACCCACTGAACCATTGGGGGGGGGGGGGGGGGGGGGTTACTATTCTAATGAAGCGTGACGGTGTACATTGTACTCACAGTTAACATCGGAGTGGTCAGCAATCCCCAAGCGAAGAACTCCAAAAAGATGACAATCACCGCGTGATAAACACTAGGCTCACCGATCCCTTGCGGCTGAAAACAGAGAAGAAAAACTCCCAAATCAATCCAAAGGAACGCTGCAATCATCAGGAATAACTCCAATTGTAACATCAGCTTGGCGCACAGAGTAGCTCGGAGTCAATAGGCGTGTGGGTTTAAGCCTCATACCAGCACATAATTTAACATCCCAGTGCAGGACGGAAGGAATGCTACATTGATGGCGGCCCCATCGGTCAGCCCGATGGCTTGGGGAATGTTAAGTATCCTATGAAATTACTTAGAAGACAGACAGGGAATGCTCCTGGTGTCAGCCTCCCAGTAACTCCCAGCAGCCAGTCATAGCCAGATGTAAGCAAGTTGCTGAAAGAAGCAAGGACGTCTGGCCACAATTTGCCAATCTTCCTTAAAGATGCAAATTGTGCCGACTAGTTAGAGAGTAGTCACAGATCATAAGAATTAGGAACAGGAGTCGGCCATTCGAGCCTGCTCCGCCATTCAATAAGATCAGGGCTGATCTTCAACCTCAACTCCACTTTCCCGCCCGATCCCCATATCCCTTGATTCCCCTAGAGTCCAAAAATCTATCGATCTCGGCCTTGAATATACTCAACGACTGAGCAGCCACAGCCCTCTGGGGCAGAGAATTCCAAGGATCTCCCAACCCTCCGAGTGAAGAAATTCCTCATCTCAGTCTTAAATGGCCGACCCCTTACCCTGAGACCATGCCCCCTAGTTCTAGACTCTCCAGCCAGGGGAAACAATCTTTCAGCATCTACCCTGTCAATCCCTGATGTAACACTCTTGTTCAAGAAGGGAGAGAAGGATGAAGTGGGTGACTATAGACCAGTTAGTCGAATACCAGTTGTGGGTAAACTCTTAGAATCCATAATTCAAGGTAAAATGTGTGTACATAAAGAATGCATGGGTTAATTAAAGGCAAGTTGTGCTTGACAAATTTGAATTTTTTTTTTTTTTTTTTTTTTTTTTTTTTTTTAAGTGACCGAAGAAAGGAATGCAGTATATATGGGTTTTTAGAAGGCATTAGATAAGGGGCTGGATTTTCATTGGGCCGTGGAGTCGGGATTGGAGGCGTGTGGGGGTTTAAAATTCCGAAATCGGGTTGTCCCGACCCTATTCCGCCCCCAACCCACCTCCATGCCAGTTTCAAAGGAGGCGGGTACCCACCCCCTCCCCGAGGCGGGAAGGGGATTAGTGCCAATTAACTGCCTGTTAACAGGCAGTTTTTAGCCTAATCCCTATTTTCATTGTTGAAATGTGGGATTCCCAACAGCTCCAAACCACGCCAAGTTAGCGAGGCGGGCCGTCGGGATGAAGGGCTTGGAGGGGTCGAGATGTCCGGTGTTCAGGTGAGTGATGGGTGCATGAGTGCAGAGGTAAGCGTGTTTGGTCTGTGTAAAGTGTTTAAAGAAGTTCTACTAACCCTTACAGCCTTCCTTCTTTCAGGTCTCGGGGGTCCCTCATCTCACCAGCACAGAAAGCAGAATGGCCACCAGCTGTCAAAATCTGCAGCCTCTGCTTTCTGTTCCGGGGAGATCTCTAGATCATCCCAAGAGGAAGGAATTAACTTAGAGTACAGATTGTCAGTGTTTGACAGCTTCAAACAGCTGTGAAACGCTGCTATTTCATCTGTCAAAAGGTCTTGACAAATGAAATTTCAATCTGTGACGTCACCTGTTGCCAGGTGGCCCTTAGTTAGCCTGCTGAGCAGGCTCAACAAGGTCAATCAAGTCTAAATCGCGTGGGTTGGCTAGAACTCGATGGAGGCGGGACTACAACCCCAAAAGTTGTAGTCCCGTCTCCTCAATGAAAATCCAGCCCAAGGTGTCTAAAGAGGCTGGTTGGAAAAATGTAGACATATGGTGCAAGAGGAAATGTGGCAGCATGGATAGAAAATTGGTTGATGGACAAGTAACGAAGAGTTAGGGTAAATGGGTGTAGCCTGGATTGGAAAAGGATCGCACGTGCTGGGTCCATTTTTGTTCCGAGTTTATACAGATGATCTGGCCCTGGGTATAGGGAACACGATCTCAGAAGTTGTGGATTACACCAAAGCAAACAGCTTGGCAAACAGTGAGGAGGATAGGAAAGGATTTCAGAAAGGGAGGTTAGAATTGGGCAGACAGGTGGCAGGCACAATTTAATGTGGATAATACATTTTGGGAGGGGAAACACAGAATGAGAGTAAACACAACAGAAAGACACTGAAGGGTGTGGCTGGACAGAGAAACCTAGGGGTTTAAATACATCAAAGAGCGAGCACAGGTAAATGAAGCCACTTAAAAAGGGCAACAGCATTTTGTCTTTTATAAAGAGGGGTATGGAGTATGAGAGTTTTTTATTCGTTCATGGGACGTGGGCATCGCTGGCAAGGCCAGCATTTATTGCCCACCTTTAGTTGCTCTCGAGAAGGAGTTGGTGAGTCACTTTCTTGAATCACTGCAGTCCGTGTGGTGAAGGTACACCCAGAGTGTTAGGGAGGGAGTTCCAGGATTTTGACCCAGTGATGAAGGATCGGCAATATACTTCCAAGTTAGGATGGTGTGTGACTTGGAGGGGAACTTGGAGGTGGTGGTGTTCCCATGCGCCTGCTGCCCTTGTCCTTCTAGGTGGAAGAGGTCCCGGGTTTGGGAGGTGCTGCCGAAGAAGCCTTGGCGAGTTGCTGCAGTGCATCTTGTAGATGGTACACACTGCAGCCACGGTACGCCGGTGGTGGAGGGAGTGAATGTTTAAGGTGGTGGATGGGGTGCCAATCAAGCGGGCTGCTTTGTCCTGGATGGTGGCGAGCTTCTTGAGTATTGTTGGAGCTGCACTCATCCAGGCAAGTGGAGAGTATTCCATCACACTCCTTACTTGTGCCTTGTAGATGGTGGAAAGGCTTTGGGGAAGAATAATAAATTTCTACAGTTAGATTAGTGTGTGAAATTTTGGGCTGTCCATTGTGGAAGAGAGAGTTTACAGTGTAAATTTACTAGGATGTCAGTAATGGGAAACTATAGTTACGAGGAGAGACTCGAGATACTGGGACTATTTGCACTGAAGTAGAGAAAGCTAAGAGATTTAATGCAGGTTTTTAAAAAGATCTTTCCTAGAATGAATATGGAATGACTCTTTTCCTCAGGTTGGTGAGTCAGTGATGAGGGGTTGTCGATTTAAAATTGTCACTAGACTGCGGAGAAAGGTTAGGAGAATTTCCTTAGAGGGCTGTTGGAGCACAAAATGCTTTGACACAGGGAGTGGTCAAGGAAGAGACCTTTCATGGGAAAATTGGATAAATATTTGAAGTAGAGGAAGATACAAGGCTACAAGGAAAGAGTGGGACAGTGGGATTAGCTTCAGATTGTTCTAGAAAAAGCTAGCACAGACAATGAGCTGAATGGCCTCCTTCTGTACTGTAAACCTGTATAGTTCTTAACTTTTCTCACCCACCTTCTCCCGCATTAAGCTATTATTTCAACTGCGATTGCAAAGTCTCTCTTTCACCCTCTGTTTCTCTTGGTGACTGCATTTTGTCTCGTCCCCACCATGCAATTCCAATTCTCAGTGACTCTGACACTACCCACACAATAACGTCTCACATTCAAAAATGGCTCATATTGAAGGAACAGTTCTTGTACAATTGTTTATTTTTAGATGCCTTTTGCACATGTGCACTCCAGACTAGCGTGAACAGAACCAGTTCGAAAAGCAGTACAGTACTATGGTTCACTGCTCAAAGAAAAGAGTGCGTTCGGACGTGAAGAATGGGGAGGAGGGGTATCAATTTCGCTAATGGGGCTAAACGGGTTAAATTCCGAGGCCAGGTTGCACAGACTGGGCTTGTATTCCCTCGAGTTTAGAAGATTAAGGGGTGATCTAATCGAGGTGTTTAAGATGATTAAAGGAGTTGATCGGGTCGAGAGAGAGAAACTATTTCCTCTGGTGGGGGGAGTCCAGAACAAGGGGGGCAGAACCTTAAAATTAGAGCCAGGCCGTTCAGGGGTGATGTCAGGAAGCACTTCTTCACACAAAGGGTGGTGGAAATCTGGAACTCTCTTTTCCCCCCCCCCCCCCCCCCAAAAAGCTGCTGAGGCTGGGGGTTAACTGAAAAATTCAAAACTGAGATTGATGGTTTTTCGTTGGGTAAGGGTTTTTAGAGTTACAGAACCACAGCGGGTAGATGGGGTTAAGATACAGATCAGCCATGATCTAACTGAATGGCGGAACAGGCTCGAGGGGCTGAATGGCCTCCTCCTGTTTCTATCCCGTGGACAGTTACTGAATTATTGAGAAAAGCAGCAAACAAACACTTTCTGTTATATGTGCAACAGTCTGAAACCCTGTAACAGAAAGCAGCTCCAAGTTAAAAGGAACTAGTCACCCTGGCCAAACAACAAGCTTTTCATGCAGCCTCCCGAAACTGAGCTTACATGGGAGAGTGATTTCTCTGTAATGAAATGTCAATTCTGCAGTCAATCTCTGACACTAAGGATGCATGGTCAGTGTTTCCGTTAAGCTGCGCGGCCACACAGCAATCTGCCGGTCCCGCTCAAAGCCGCTCTAATGGCAAAAGCCCACGTGCGCGGTATTTTAAAGGGGCCGTGCACCCAAAAAATAATTAGCGGGAACACCGATTGTTACAAGTGGCTTCAGCTCGGCGCCAATGCTGAACTTGGAGTACAAGTAGGTCGTCACAACCTGAAATGACTCGAGATGCAGCTGAACAAGGCTCCCTCCTCCAGGAATGTCTCTCTGCTTCACTCCGGTGCGTCAAGCCTGGCCCTGAACTCCAGATTCTACAGTTGCAGTGCCAGAGTAAAGCCAAAACCTCTACACAGTTAGTGTTGAATGCACCCTATCCTAGTGCTAGCAGTTTGACTAAGCCGTGATCCAAGTAAATTCAGATTTCCCATTCTCAGTTGCGAATACATGTCTGGCAACGAGCTACAACAACGGGGATAGCGCAGGAATGTGGAGTTGAGGTAGAAGTTCAGCCGTGATCTTATTGAATGGCGGAGCAGGCTCGAGGGGCCGCACGGCCTACTCCTGCTCCCCTCTCTTTTATGTTCTTATGAACAACAATGCAAACAGGTGACAAAGTACACAAAAAAAAGGTTGCTTGGTCAATGCAATAAAGTCAACATCCTTCGGTCAAACAGGGTGTAGGCAACCAAGTCAAATATGTGCACGATACTGGCTCACGCACACAGCAGCTGACTCGGTCACAAGACTGTTGCTCTCTGTTCATTATCTTGAATCGATCAGCACAGCCCTACATAAATCGCTGGGGGGGAAACAAAAAGGTCAAAATTGACTCAGTCTTCCATGTTTCAATTGAACTTTTTATTTCTGCTAAAACTAGCTGCTGGAATTTTGAATCACACTTTATTTTCTCTGCAGGACACTCCTTATGGAAGCGCATTCTGTAAGAGGCAAGCACCCACCCTCCCCCCAAAATCAATTAGTCCCAGATTAACCCTCAAATAGGTTTGCAGAGATTTGAGCCTTCCTGGCCTGAACAGTTTTGTAAATTTTCAGCTCTCACACCATGATGCTGAGACACTAATAGTTATTACAGTGAGAAGCGACTCAAACATCAGCAACAACTTTACTACCTGCCAAACATGTGGACAGATCAATCGTAAGACATTGAAGTTGTACCTAAACCGAACAGTGCAACAGAACCCAGGTAAGTAAACACAGCCACTACAATCAGATCAAAAAGTACCATAGAATCACAGAAATGTACGGCACAGAAGGAGGCCATTCGGCCCATCGTGTCTGTGCTGGCCGATAAAGAGCTCTCCAGCCTAATCCCATTTTCCAGCTCTCGGTCTGTAGCACTGCAGGTTACGGCACTTCAAGCGCATATCCAAGTACTTTTTAGATGTGATGAGGGTTTCTGCCTCTCCCACCCTTTCAGGCAGTGAGTTCCAGACCCCCACCACCCTCTGGGTGAAAAAAGTTCTCCTCAACTCCCCTCTAATCCTTCGACCAATTACTTTAAATCTCTGCCCCCTGGTTATTGACCTCACTGCTAGGGGAAACAGGTCCTTCCTATCCACTCTATCTAGGCTCCTCATAATTTTATACACCTCACACAAGTTTCCCCTCAGTCTCCTCTGTTCCAAAGAAAACAACTCCAGCCTATCCAATCTTTCCTCATCGCTAAAATTCTCCAGTCCTGGCAACATCCTCGTAAATCTCCTCTGCACCCTCTCGAGTGCAATCACATCCTTCCTGTAATGTGCTGACCAGAACTGTGCGCTGTACTCTAGCTGTGGCCTAACCAGTGTTATACAGTTTAAGCATAACCTCCCTGTTCTTATATTCTATGTAAAACTAGACGTTATTGCAAAATGGAATCGCTCCCTTTAGACAAATAAATGGGCAACAATTAGCATCCCTTGCAGCAAAATGAAAATGTTCAAATTGTGACTTTTTTCCCCCTTGTGGCTCCAAGTTCCATCTCTCACGAAATCCTACACACCCACCACCCAAGCTCCAGTGGCTGCCTGTTCTCCTGTACATGGAAGCTAAGGTCCTTACCCCAGTTTTCAAATCACCCCATGGTCTTGCCCCACTTTGAACAATTTTCCCCAGCCACGTGCACTCAGTTCCTCCAACTCTGGATGACTGCTCGCCCTCTGCACTGCCATTTGGAACTCACTTCCTAAACTTCTTTAAAGGCAAACTATTGCGAATACTGGAACCCTCGAGTATAAACAGAGAATGCTGGAAGTACCCAGGTCAGGCAGCGTCTGTGGTGAGAAACAGAGTTAACCTTTCAGGTCGAGGGCCTTTCATCAGAACTGGAAGTGAGATTTAATAGATGCTGCCTGACCTCCTGAGTATTTCCAGCATTATCAGTTTATATTCCTAACCTTCTTTGCTTTTCTAACTCTCTCCCTTTCTTCAGAAGCCTGTTTAAAACTTTATCCCGCGATATCTGTGCTCCTCTAATTCTGCCCTCGAGCATCCCAGATTAGAATCACTCAACCATTGGCGGCCGTGCCTTCAGCTGCCGAGGCCCTAAGCTCTGGAATTCCCTCCCTAAACCTCTCCGCCTCTCTTTCCTCCTTTAAGATGCTCCTTAAAACCTACCTCTTTGACCAAGCTTTTGGTCATCTGCCCTAATTTCTTGTGTGATCCGGTGTCAAACTTTTGTTTTATAACACTCCTGTGAAGCGCCTTCGGATGTTTTACTACGTTAAAGGCGCTATATAAATACAAGTGGTTGTAAAAAAAACTCTAATCTTTCCCGTTTCCAGCTTGGCTCCTCCTCTCCTCTTTCCTAAACATTCTTCTGTGAGGAGGCTACATAAGTGCAGTGAACGGGGGAGTGGGTAGTGAACTTTGTGGTCATGGTATAGAATATCACTGCAGAGCTCCAGAATAATTTTCTACTCCTTGCACAAGGCCAAGTATCAAGCACTTCCAGGACAGATCATCACTGGTTACAAAGAAAGATTTGCATTTCCATAGCGCCTTTCACAACCTCCAGATGTTCCAAAGCACTTCACAGCCAATGAAGTACTTTTTGAAGTGTAGTCACTGTTGTAATGTAGAAAACGTGGCAACCAATTTGCACACAGCAAGCTCCCACAAACAACAATGTGATAATGACCAGATCATCTGTTCTTTAGTGATGTTGGTTGAGGGATAAATATTGGCCCAGGACACCGGGGAGAACTCCCCTGCTCTTCTTCGAAATAGTGACCATGGGATCTTTTCCATCCACCTGAGAGAGCAGACGGAGCCTCGGTTCAACGTCTCATCCAAAAGACGGCGGCTCCGACAGTGCAGCACTCCCTCAGCACTGCACTGGGAGTGTTGGTCTGAATTATGTGCTCAAGTATCTGGAGTGGGGCTTCAACCCACAACCTTCGGACTCAGTAGCGAGAGTCCTGCCCACTGAGTCATGGCTGACCCTGGCTAGCTGCAGAGTTAAAGCTCATTGCTCTGTCCCAGCAACATGCCGTGATGCAGGAGGTGTGCTCACTACTGCACGAGTGCGACAGTTTGTTTCCTACACCAACCTGTATAGTTTCTGATTGGCACGAATATATTAGTGGACAATTATAACTGGTTTTGGATTATGCACCCACTTCCTCTGGGAACTGGGCTGGAGGCGGTCTGCTTTCAATTTATTTTGGACCTTTACATCCATCGAGAGCGCCTGTCATCCCATCCGTCTGTCCTCGATTAAACTGGAGCAGGAATGAAGAGTGTGTTAATCCAGCATCCCCATGATTCCAGTTTTCTTAAATTAATTCCACAGGCTGTTACAGTTCTACGCTCTATGTTTGTATTTTTCGATGCAACATTTTCCATTTCAGGCACCCAGGACGTCATGGAGAGATTACATCACAAACTGAGCATATGGAATATACTGGAAAATATTTTGCATGGGGACAGAGAGCAACCAGTCATTGCGGTCCGTGTGGAGCCAATGATGTACAACTTGTGGTTATATAGTGCCTTTAGCATAGTGAAAGGTGCTTCACAGGACTGCAATCAGACAAAAACTGAGACCGAGCCAAAGAAGGAGGCATTAGGGTAGGTGACCAAACTCGATCAAAGGTATAAAAACAGAAAATGCTGGAATTACTCAGCAGGTCAGTCAGCATCTGTGGAGAGAGAAACAGAGTTAACGTTTCAGGTCTGGGACCCTTCGTCAGAACTGGAAAAAGTTGGAGATGGAACAGGTTTTTAAGCAAGTGTTGGGGCAGGGAGAGGGGGGAGGGGAGGAAAGAACAAAAGGGAAGGTCTGTGATAGGCTGGAAGGCCGGAGAGATTAAATGACAAACGGGATGATGGTGCGAGGGGAAAGGAGATGGTAATGGGACAAGTTAAGAAACAAAAGATGGGTCTAGATGAAATGTAAATGGCAATGGCAGAATCATCAACAGCTGCCATGAGAGAAAGATAGGGGCCGAGGTTATGATCTGAAATTGTTGAACTCGATGTTGAGTCCAGAAGGCTGTAAAGTGCCTAATCGAAAGAGGAGGTGCTGTTCCTTGAGCTTCATTGGAACAATGTAATAGGCCGAGGACAGAGAGATCTGGGTGGGAATGGAGCGGAGAATTAAAGTGATAAGCGACCGGAAGCTCGGGGTCCCCCTTACGGACTGAACGGAGGTGTTCCGCAAAGCGGTCACCCAATCTGCGTTTGGTCTCCCCAATGTGGAGGAGACCACATCGTGAGCAGCGAATACAGTATATTAAATTGCAAGAAGTACAAGTAAATCGCTGTTTCACCTGGAAGGAGTGTTTGGGGCCCTGGACAGTGGGAAGGGAGGCAGTAAAAGGGCAGGTGTTGCATCTCCTGCGCTTGCACGGGAAGGTGCCGGGCGAAGGGGAAGGGGTGTTGGGGGTGACAGAGGAGTAGACTAGTGTGTCACGGAGGGAGCGGTCCCTTCGGAATGCTGAAAGGGGAGGTGAGGGGAAGATGCGTTTGGTGGTGGGATCACGCTGGAGGTGGCGGATGATCCGTTGAATGTGGAGGCTAGTGGGGTGAAAGGTGAGGACAAGGGGAACCCTATCGTGGTTCCGGGAGGGAGGGGAAGGGGCGAGAGCAGAAGTGCGAGAAACTGAACGGACAACCACGGTAGAGGGGAATCCTCGGTTGAGGAAAATGGACGAATTGTCGGAAGCACTGGTGTGGAAGGTGGCATTGTCAGAGCAGATGCGGCGGTGACAGAGAAACTGGGAGAATGGAATAGAGTCCTTACAGGAGGCGGGGTGGGAGGAAATGTCGTCCAGGTAGCTGGGGGAGTCAGTGGGCTTATAGTGAATGTTTGTCAATAGCCTATTCCTAGAGATGGAGACGGAGAAGTCGAGGAAGGGAAGGGAAGAGTCAGAGATGGACCATGTGAAGGTGAGGGAAGGGTGGAAATTGGAAGCAAAGTGAATGAAATTGTCTAGTTCAGGGAGAGAGCAGGAAACGGCACCGATACAGTCATCAATGTACTGGAAAAAGAGGTGAGGGAGGGGACCCGAGTAGAACTGGGACAAAGAATGTTCTCCATATCCCACGAAAAGGCAGGCATAGCTAGGACCCATGCGGGTTCCCATAGCAACACCTTTAATTTGGAGGAAGTGAGTGGAGACAAAGGAGAAGTTGTTCAATGTGAGAACAAGTTCAGCCAGGCGGAGGAGGGTGGTGGTGGATGGGGACTGGTCGGGCCTCTGTTCAAGGAAGAAGCGGACCGCCCTCAGGCCATCCTGGTGGGGGATGGAGGTGTAGAGGGATTGGACGTCCACAGTGAAACGGAGACGGTTGGGGCCAGGAAACTGTTAAAGTGGCGGAGGGCGTCAGAAGAGTCACTGATGTAGGTGGGAAGAGACTGGACAAGGGGAGAAAGAGTGTCAAGATAGGAAGAGATAAATTCTGTGGGGCAAGAACAGGCTGAAACAATGGGTCTACCAGGGCAGTCCTGTTCGTGGATCTTGGGAAGGGGGTAGAAGCGGGCTGTGTGGGGTTGGGGAACTATGAGGTTGGCGGACGTGGAGGGAAGATCTCCAGAAGAAATGAGGTCAGTGACAGTCTTGGAAACGATGGCTTGATGTTCGGTAGAGGGGTCATGGTCCAGGGGGAGGTAGGAGGTGGTGTCGGAGAGTTGGCGTTCAGCCTCTGCTAGGTAGAGGTTGGTTCACCAAAGAGGCAGGTTTTAAGCAATCTTAAAGGAGGAGAGAGAGGGAGGTTTGGGGAGGGAATTCCAGAGCTTAGGGCATAGCAGCTGAAGGCACGGCCGCCAATGGTGCAGTGAAGGAAGTGGGGGAAACGCAAGAGACCAGAGTAGGTAAAGAAAAGCTTGAAGCCCTGCAAGACGAATTTAGGAGATTTGGAAACAAGCTTGGGAGTAGGACTTCACAGTTGGTAATCTCAGGATTAGTTCCCCACACACATGCTGGAACAGGAAGATTGGGAAAATGAATGTCTGGTTAAAGACGTGCTGCCAGGAAAAGGGATTCCACTTTATTGGGCGTTAACAGCAGTTACGGGAAAGGTGGGAGTTACTCCGCAAAGATGAGTTACAGCTGCAGAGGGAGGCTGCTAATATGTACAGGCAAAAGAGTTAAGTAGGGAAGTGACAATGTATGTAAACTAGTTGGGGGGGGGGGGGGGGGGGGAGGGAAAGAGAGAAGAGATAGGAAAATATAACCAACCAGGATTAGCAAATCGTAAAGGGAGATGATGGGGATAATTTAGCTAGAGAGACTGGTTATAAACAGGGATGTGACTGAAGGAATAATAAAATTATTGTTCTGGGAGATTTTAATTATCCATTTAATGAGAGAGAGAGAGAGGAAAAGGAGAAAAGGGAAATTAATTCCTAAAACTTGTACCAGAATCCTTCCTCATGCAGCATGTTAGTCAGCCCACAAGGACAGAGGCGTTGCTAGATCTGATGAGAAATGAAATCAATTGTGTAGCTGAGCCAATGTAGGAGCAGTGACCACAGTAACGATTAGGTTTAATATATAACTAGAAAAGGGAAAAACAGTCAGTCTAAAAAAAGACCAGATTAGATTAGAAAAATGAGTGAGCTAGCTGAGGTGAGAGGAGAAATTGCCACATAGGTCTGAAGAGTAACAAGGGGTGTTTATTTAAAAAAGACAGCAAAATGTGCAGAGCAAGTATATTCCATTAAAAAAAGGAACTGGTTTCAAGATGCAATAGGTAAAAGAGATTAGAAATCAATTCAAATTGAAGGACTACGAAACCTACCATAATAATGTGCTTTAGAACATAAGAATTAGAAGCAGGAGTCGACCATACAGCCCCTCGAGCCTGCTCCGCCATTCAATAAGATCACGGCTGATCTTCAACCTCAACTCCACTTTCCCGCCCAATCTCCATATCCCTCGATTCCCCGAGAGTCCAAAAATCCATCGATCTCAGCCTTGAATATACTCAACGACTGAGCCTCCACAGCCCTCTGGGGCAGAGAATTCCAAAGATTCACCACCCTCTGAGTGAAGAAATTCCTCCTCATCTCAGTCCTAAATGGCCAACCCCTTATCCTGAGACTGTGACCCCTGGTTCTAGACTCTCCAGCCAGGGGAAGCCGCTTCAGGCCCAAGTTGAGAAGATCACCCCCTAATGTACCAGCTTTACATTTTCCTATTTCCCCAGACAGGCCACCCTGTGGGCTAAAACGGCAAATTTACTGCCAAATTAACAGCAATTTTGTGCAGTTGGAACTGGATTGAAAATGCTGCCAAAGTCATTTCACATGGAACCCCCACATCAGGCAGAGAGAGGAGACTTCCACCATTCCTGCCCGACCTGGATTGGAACACAAGAAGTGAAAGAGCTATGCCCAAGCCAGTCCTCTTCATATTTTACTTCTGCACCACAGCGCTGGAAATTGGCAAGGAAAAAAGTCACTTGCTCTGACATTTCAAAACATGAACACATTTATAAATGCCAGCAAGCAGCTGACACAAAAATGCCTTTACAAAGAGTCAAAAAAATAGGAATCCGCACATGCACTACAGTAGCTCTCACATGTACCAGTAAAAGTGCAGAGCACTGAAGGACATGACTCGTACCACACTTATGTACACAGTTGCTTAGAAGTCAGAATCCTCCACAATGAGTTCACGGGTAATACGGAGCCAGGTCATTTCTGTTTAAACTAAGATTGGACACTTGCTCTTTAAACAGAAACAATCAATACAAATCAAACTGTCAAACACTTTTAGCATCGGTTTATTTACTTTGGGGTTTTTTTGTTTAGTCATTTCCAATGAAGAAACCGGCACAGAAACAGATTCAATAATACTTTTGGAGGACAAAAATACTGAAATAAAACAAACAGCAACCATCACTATTTACAGTTTGATTGAACACAACACAAGGATCAGTGCTTTGCCCTCAGCTATTTACAATCTATATTAATGACTTAGGTGAAGGGACCGCGTGTAATGTATCCATTATTAATGACTTAGGTGAAGGGACTGAGTGTCACGTAACCAAGTTTGCTGATGATACAAAGTTAGGTGGGAAAGTAAGCTGTGAGGAGGATGCAAAGAGGCTGCAGAGAGATATAGACAGGACAACTGAGTGGGCAAGAACATGGCAAATGGAATAAGAACATAATAGGAGGAGTCGGCCATTCGGTTCCTCGAGCCTGCTCCGCCATTCAATAAGATCATGGCTGATCTGATCTTGGCCTCAACTCCACTTCCCTGCCCACTCCCCATAACCCTCGACTCCCCTGTAGCTGAAATATCTGTCAATCTCCGCCTTGAATATATTCACTGACTCCGCCTCCACAGCTCCCTGGGGTAGAGAATTCCAAAGATTCACGACCCTCTGAAGAAATTCCTCCTCATCTCAGTTTTAAATGGACGACCCCTTATCCTGAAACTATGCCCCCTAGTTCTAGATTCCCCCACGAGGGGAAACATCCTCTCAGCATCCATCCTGTCAATCCCCCTCAGAATCTTCTATGTTTCAACAAGATCACCTCTCATTCTTCTAAACTCCAATGTGTACAGGCCCAACCTTTCATCATCCTTCATCCCAGGAATCAACCTCATAAACCTTCTCTGAACTGCCTCCAATGCAAGTATATCCCTCCTTAAATAAGATCAAAACTGTACGCAGTACTCCAGGTGTGGACTCACCAGCGCCCTGTACAGTTGTAGCAACACTTCCCTACTTTTATACTCCATCCCCCTTGCAATAAAGGCCAACATTCTATTTGCCTTCCTAATTACTTGCTGTACCTGCATGCTAACTTTGTTACATATACGAGGACCCCCAGATCCCTGTACCGCAGCATTTTGTAGTCTCTCCGTTTAAAATAATAATTTGCTTTTTTATGTTTCCTACCAAAGTGGATAACTTCACATTTTCCCACATTATACTCCATCTGCCAAATTTACGCCCACTCACTGAACCTATCTATATCCCTTTGCACACGCTTTGTGTCCTCCTCACAACTTGCTTTCCCACTTATCTTTGTATCAGCAGCAAATGTGGCTACAGTGTACACGATCCCTTCATCCAAGTCATTAATATAGATTGTAAATAGTTGAGGCCCCAGCACTGATCCCTGTGGCACCCACTAGTTACAGTTTGCCAACCTGAAAATGACCCATTTATCCCGACTCTCTGTTTTCTGTTAGTTAGCCAATCCTCCGACCATGCTAATATATTACCCCATACCCAGTGAGCTCTTATCTTGTGCAGTAACCTTTTATGTGGCACCTTATCGAATGCCTACTGGAAATCCAAATACACCACATCTACTGGTTCCCCTTTATCCACCCTGCTCGTTACATCCTCAAAGATCTCCAGTAAATTTGTCAAACACTATTTCCCTTTCATAAAATCATGTTGACTCTGTTTGATTGCATTATGATTTTCTAAATGTCCTGCTGTTACCTCCAGCATTTTCCCCAATGACAGATGTTAGGCTAACTGGCCTATAGTTTCCTGCTTTCTGCCTCCTTTCTTGAATAGGGGCGTTACATTTGCAGTTTTCCAATCCGCTGGGACCTCTCCAGAATCCAGGGAATTTTGGTAGATTACAACCAACGCATCCACTATCTCTGCAGCCACTTCTTTTAAGACCCTAGGCTGTAGGCCATCAGGTCCAGGGGACTTGTCAGCCTTTAGTCCCATTAGTTTGCCTAGTACTTTTTCTCTAGTGATAGTCATTGTTTTAAGTTCCTCCCTCCCTTTAGCCCCATGATTATCAATTATTATTGGAATGCTTTTAGTGTCTTCTACTGTCTCTGCCATTTCCCGGTTTCCCATTATTAATTCCCCAGTCTCATCCTCAAAGGGACCAACGTTTACTTTAGCTACTCTCTTCCTTTTTATATACCTGTAGAAGCTCTTACTGTCTGTTTTTATATTTTTTGCTAGTTTACTTTCATAATCTAGCTTCTCCCTCTTTTTTTTATTCATCCTTTGCTGGTTTCTAAAAATTTCCCAATCCTCTGGCCTACCGCTAATCCTCAGAACATTGTATGCCTTTTCTTTCAATTTGATACCATCCTTAACTTCCTTAGTTCGCCACGGATGGTGCATCCTTCTCAGTCTCTCTCTCTCTCACTGGAATAAACCTTTGCTGAGAGTTATGAAATATCTCCTTAAATGTCTGCCACTGCTTAACTACCATCTTACCCTTTAATCTATTTTCCCAGTCCACTTTAGCTAACTCTGTCTTCGTACCTTTGTAATTGCCTTGAAAACAATGTGGGGAAGTGTGAAGTTATCCACTTTGGTAGGGAAAAAAGCAGAATTTTTTTTGAATGGTGAGAGACTGGGAAATGTTTGCATTCAGAGGGTCCTGGATGTTCTTGTACATGAATCACAAAGTTAACATGCAGGTACAGCAAGCAATTAGGAAAGCAAATGGTATGTTAGCTTTTGTTGCAAAGGGATTAGAGTATAAGAGTAAAGAAGTCTTACTAATTATACAGGGCATTGATTGGTGAGGCCACACCTGGAGTATTGTGCACAGTTCTGGTCTTCCTACCCAAGAAAAGACATGCTTGCCATAGAGGGAGTGCAACGAAGGTTCACCAGACTGATTCCTGGGATGAGGAGATTGTCCTATGAGGAGAGATTGAGTTGACTAGGCCTATATCCTCTAGAGTTTAGAAGAATGAGAGGTGATCTAATTGAAACATCTAAAACTCTTGAGGGGCTTGACAGGGTTAATGTTGGGAAAATGTTTCCCCTGGTTGGGGAATCTAGAACACGAGGTCACAGTCACAGAATAAGGGGTCGGCCATTTAGGACTGAGATGAGGAGGAATTTCTTCACTCAGAGGGTGGTGAATCTTTGGAATTCTCTACCCCAGAGGGCTGTGGATGCTCAGTCGGCGAGTATATTCAAGACAGAGGTCGATAAATTTTTGGGAATAAAGGGATATGGGGATAGTGCGCGAAGGTGGAGTTGAGGTAGAAGATCAGCCATGATCTTGTTGAATGGCCGAGCAGGCTCGAAGGACCAAATGGCCGACTCCTGCTCCTATTTATGTTTTTTTTTTTTTTTTTTAAGAAGTTTAAAATCAAGGCGTTGCTGGACAGTGAGAAATATAGGTCAGCGAGCACAGCAGTGATGGGTGCACAGGACTTGGAGAGAGTTCGGATACGGACAGAGTGTTGGATGAGCACAAGTTTAGCAAGTAGATGCTGTTGTTGATGCTTCTTGTAGGAATCATCTTAAACTGCTTCCATCGCTAGTAACAGCCCAATACCCACCAGCACTTCACCCGATTTGCAAAGAAGAAAATGTTCTTCCCAGACACAATCTAAGTTTGGGAGAATAGAATCCATCATCTAGTTGTACACAGTTCAAATAAAGTAGCCATAGTAAGCATGTGAAATTCTGTGCTGTTACATTTCAGTGAAATCCCAGTGATAAGAAGATCTGGCTTTCCTCTGGCCTACACCTGCTCCTATTTCTTATGTTCACTGTTCTAATATTGTTCGACATTAAAGCTCCTCTTTTTTAAAGCATTTTTTTTTTTTTTTTATAAAAAGAGGAACATATGTTTGCCAAAAAGAGTATAATTTGTTATCTGGAAAATGTAGACAATTTTCAAATTTTCTTGGCACATCATAACCTTTGTCCCCTCCAACAAAGTACTAGTAGAAAACTAACCCGTGTCCCAGTCGATTGTTGCAAAGTCCAGGCAGATCCTGCAAACACCACCTCCCCCACCCCACAAACAAAATCATTCAGGTCGACTTGCATTTAAACTGTTCCAACACCTTGGTGTCAACAACAAACTTCTGTCCAGCTACAGATCCTCAATTATTTCTGAAAGGAAGTTTGATATAAAAACTCAAGTGTTCCTGCAGACACGATGTTAGAGCTCTCATGACAGAATCTACAATTGGGCAACAGCATATTCAGATTGGCACTGTATCAAATCAATCCTGCCAATACTGTGCTGGGTGTGGTCCTGAGCCACAGACCTAGCTAATCTCACCCAGCATCAATGCACCCTGTCATTTTTTTTCCGGGCCCTTTAACTGGTTGTGTTGCCCCATTCAAATTTTCACACATACGCGGTTATTACCACTGTAAAGCGGGTGAGCGGCCCGCACGGGACCTTCAGACCGCTGCAGGGCCGCGCGGCTTAACAGGAACATTGCCCAGCATACTGCAATTAGCCTCTCACACACCCCCCCCCCCCCCCATCCCTGCCCGCCTACTCTAGGGGGAGGAAGGGGTTAAAAACAAGTAGGAAAAAAAATTCTACCTGCTGTTGGCTGTAACTGATCAGCATAATGTTCACTCCGCCCGAGACGCAAGCATTTGCAGACAGTAAACAGGGAATACAGTGCTTAGTCACCGAATACCTAATTGTACGGGGCGGAGGGGGAGACCGAGCTAACGTCTGGATGATTTCTGGTGACTATCTCTCCATGAGTGGCATCCATTCCAAATTCAGCAACACGTTCCATTTCATACACAAACGCCAGTTTTTAAATTTCTATCAATTCCCAATGTCAGCGTTGCTGAACGAGCTGCCCGGTGTAATAGCAAGTCGCACAGACTAGAAGGTCCCAGGCTCAATCGCTGTGGGGTCTGTGCTGATTGTTACACTCAACGCTTGGGCCAGATACTGCAGTCAGTGTCCATTAAAAATACCCGCGTGCAAGCCAGTGCCTTCAGGGCAGACGTAGAAAAAAATTGCAGGGGCAGAAAACCAATTGAGTGGGGTTTTTTTTTTTTTTTAAACTGCTGGAAGCACCTCCATGCTGACACGTAACATCACCAGTGTGGTGTTGTATACAAAGCGGTACAAATTCTACTTTGATATATAACTTCAATGTGCAAGACAGAAGCACATGAATCCACTGTCAGATTTATGAAAAGGTTAGATGTTGAAGGTCAGCGCCTTTAACAAATTAATGTCTTTCACTTTGCATTAATATTCTTCCAATAAAGGACCTCCAGCAGTACACCAGCGATTAAAGTGTGTCTCGCAGGAGGAGCCCAAGACAGCAGGAGAACTCTTTGGAGCTCCAAAATGCCACGTCAAACAGTTACAATTCGCCCCAATCCCCACGAGGCAAGTTCTAGATCTGAAGGCAGTAAGATCACAGCTCAGTAAAGGCCAGATCCACACCTAGAGAGCACCAATACAGGGAAGTTGAGGTAGGGGGGAAAAAGAGAAGGCATCACAGGCCATTCCTACACATCCAATTCCCCCATCACAAACCGTGACTTGAAAAATGTAGGAACTAGGTATCAGATCCTCATCCGGGGCGGTGCATGGTACGAGAGGAATGCAAAGGTCAAGGAAAGAAAAGACTTTCTCTTTTGAAGCTGAATAAGTTGGGTGAAGAACCAGAGCCCATCGTACAAAATGCCAGCATGAGTCAGCTCATAGCATTTTCGCCTTTGGGTCCAAAGTCTATGGGTGTAACCAACATCTCCTAGACTTGAGCGCCTAATCTAGACTGACACCTCACGGAGAGAGTGCTGCAGTGTCAGACATGTCATGTCAGGTTTAGGGGGGGAATTTCAGAGCTTAGGGCCTAGGCAGATGAAGGCATGACCATCAATGGTGGAGTGATGAAAATCAGGGAAAAGCAAGAGGCCAGAACAAGAGTCAGGGGAGATCTCGGTGTCCTGAGGCCAATATTTATCCCTCAACCAACATCACTAAACAAAAAAAGGATTATCTGGTCATCATCTCATTGCTGTTTGTGAGGTCTTGTTGTGCAAAGATTGGCTGCCACGTTTCCTACATTATAACAGCAACGATACATCAAAAGTACTTAATTAGCTATAAAGCACCTTGGGATGTCCCAAGGTCATGAAAGGTGCTATAGAAATGCAAGTCTTTCTAAAATTAGTAAGATGAAATGTGTAAAAGTTCTTCAAAAAGGTAATTCTACCCTCCTCCCACCCCTCCCAATTTTCCCCTGCATTCAATTTTCTCTTGACCCTCGGTGCTCCGCAGCATCTGCAGTCTGGAAGGGAGAAATCACCTTCGCCAATGCCAGCCTGGACTGACCGCTGACTGGAGGAATGAGGGGGCTGCCCGAGCATGCCTCCCTTCTGGCCTCTGCTTGCCCACACCGGCATGACCACAATGAGAGGCGCGGTGGAGCGAAGGACATCGAGCCTGTGCCGTCGCCCTCCAATACCTTCTGTCACTGCACCATCAGCAGCAGTACGATTTACATTCTCCCTCACGATGTCAAACACCAAAAAAAAAATTACCTCCCCGACAGCTCAGTGAGTTTACCCAGCAAGTAGCCGAGAGTCAAGTAACAGAGGAGTCCCAGCTTTGATCACTGTCCTATGCTTAATTAGCTGCTATCATCCAGGAGGCTGTAGGAACACTAAACTAGCCCCAACAGCCCCAGGATAGGAAGAGTTCCCAGTCCAAATCAGTGATCCCTGGTACAGAAAGTGTGTACGTGAGCTTGTGTTTTGATGTCATGCGAGAGCAGTCTCTGGCTTAACTAGGATGCCTCACATCTGAATAGCTTGCCAGCACACCCTGTCTGGACTTCAATATGAATAATGACTGCTACCAGATGGTAACCAGCAACCATGGAACCGTAACTCACGTCAACATTTTCAGGAGAGGAAGGTAGGAGAGAAAATTAATGAGATTAAACTATGTACCGCCCACCCACTCCACTTTCCCATTGCTGTGAAATACTCAACCGCTTCAGGTTTAGTGGGAGGCTGTCCAAAATTAAAAAATAAGCATTTCACATCATCCACGTGATACCACAGTGGAGGAATATTACAGGACAATAATCAGGACACGGTGACATAAGAACGAGCAGGGTATAAAGAAACATTTATTGGCCAAGAAATTTGCATAAGCTTGCAGCAAGTATTTTGGTTAGCAATTGTTCAGTGTGAACATATAACTGCACACCAGCACCGCCTCCTCCGAGTCACACAACTTCCTGACTTGGAAATATCTCGCTGTTCCTTCATCGTCGCTGGGTCAAAATCCTGGAACTCCCTCCCTAACAGCACTGTGGGAGCACCTTCACCACACGGGCTGCAGCGGTTCAAGGCGGCGGCTCGCCACCACCTTCGAGGGCAATTAGGGATGCTGGCCTTTCCAGCGACACCCACATCCCATGAATGAATTTTAAAAAACACCAAAAATACAGAGCCAAAGTCTGCATTGCCAGCACTAAAGCAGCCCAAGAATTTAATATAAACTGCACCATAGCATTTACAGCACATCATGAAAAGCAGCAGATAGCCTAGATTAATTCCAGGGCAGTAATCCAATCTGCAGGTTCAGATGAGTTACAAACCATTCAATCTTTGCTCAAACATATCCCTCGATTACACTTCCAGCTATCTACTTTTTCTTCCATTTAATATATACAGAAGTATTATTCACATGATACATTATTTCTCTGCGAAACCTGCACTTGCTGCCAGCTCACCCACTCCTATCTACAGGAAACTCTCGATTTACTGGCACCTAAATAACTGGAAATCTCTGTTAACCGGCAAAATTCAGGAGTAGGTTCAGGTAAGTTTTACTTCATATTAGTGGCCGTTCCTGGATCTGTGTAACCGGGGTTCCTGCACCTGTTGCTAAGCAACAGGGATGAGTGGATCTTGTGGCCGGGGTTCCTGCACCTGTTGCTGTGTACGGAGCTCTCGTACCTTTTACTATACCTCTCTGTAATCTGGACTTTTTCATAAACCAGCAGCACGCTGGTCCCGTCGGTGCCGGATAAAAAAGTGTTTCCTGTAACTTTATCTAGTTGCAAGGTATCTGTTTTTCCTGTTCCAAAACAGGAATACACAAACAAATGCTCCTCAGGTGACAGCAAATCTAGAACAGGGTAACTCCTAAACAGCAAATACCTGGGATTCTGCCCGAGATTGTAAGATGCTCATGAGGTTAGGAAGTCAGCACAAAAAGTCACCCAAGCGTCATTCTCTCAACTGTACAGACAGACACACAGAGCTATAGCTTAAGCTTTATCCAATATTCAATCAATGCAGAGGGATTAAGAAACTTGTACATAACATACAGAACCACAGCGGTTTGGTCAGTTTACACTAACAGTGTGGAGGTCTGCACATCATTATAAACCCTGCAAGTAAAGCTCGAAGGATTTACGAAGTACCAGTGATGTGCCAGCTGTGGGCAGCACTCTCGCCCAAGTCAGATGGTTGTGGATTCAAGTCCCACTCCAGGGACTTGAGCATAAAAATCTAGGTTGACACTCCAGTGCAGCACTGAGGGAGCGCTGCACTGTCAGCGATGCCGTCTTTCGGATGAGACGTTAAACTGCGGCCCCGGCCCCGTCTGCCCTCTCATGTAGACGTAAAAGATCCTGCAGCACTATTTCAAAGAAGGCAGGGGCGTTTTCCCTGGTATCCTTGTGAAGGAATATACTATAGCCTTTTTAGAAAAATATACTATCTTATGAAAAAATTCTGGCCTTGTCGAAACAGGACAAGTTGTTGGCCCTGAATAAATAACCTTATTGAAACAGAAGGTGCATGGCTCCGAGAGGCTGACTTTTGGGAACAAAAACAATGGTCCACCCTGGATAAGGTGTTTTAATTTAAACTTCGTAAAGATGGTACATAAGATAAGGAACATCTGCCCTCGTAAAGATGACATAAAATAAGGGACACCTGCCCTTCACACCATTTTATACGGTGAACCCAGAACACCTGGAGATGAGACAAGATTCTGGAATATTACAAGCTGATGTAGCAGTAAAGAATTGCAGAGGTCAGTAGAAAGATGAATAGGGATAATTAACTTAGGTCAGCAGAAACCTTGAAGGAAATACAACTGAAAAAGGGTATAAATATTGAAGTCTCAAATGAGATAGCAGACTCGCTTTAATCGCCAATTCTCGACTACAGAGGCGGCTCTGTGGTCTTCCACTCTTTGTACCTCGGGGATCAAAGGTATTTTGATATTGATGGATATCCTGTATAGAAAACTTTAAGAACTGTAATACTGTAGTGAAGTTAAGATTTAAAAGTAAGATTCTCTTAAAAATAAGATCGTATTTTTTCTCATTTTAGAACAGTTAACATTGCGATTGACTGACTCACCAACTGTAAATTGCATGCCGGTTCTTTTAATAAATCTCTATATATTTTTAGAATTGTCTCACAAGTCTTCTGTATCAATAACTTGCGAACTCAATCTCTGTACACTCTTTGGTGGAGAGTTACATTTCTGAGGGAAGTTCTCCGGACCCTCATAATATCCGGGACGTTACAGTCTAGCTAAACTTATTAAAAGCGCTACCTGGAGGACAGTAACATTCTCGGGTTGTTCCTTTCCTTTAGGGAGAGATAGCCCAGACCTTTAGACCCAGTTAAGCATCTTTAGGATTCGGCTACCTCAAACTTTAGTTGAAAGTGAACATCTGAGAAATACACCTGACCCGGGATAGCCCCAAAGGGGCTAGGACTAGTAAATATCCTTTCATCCTGGCCAATATTTATCCCTCAATCAGCATCACTAAAACAGATTATCTGGTCATTGTCACATTGCTGTTTGTGGGAGCTTGCTGTGCACAAATTGGCTGCCGCGTTTCCTACATTACAACAATGACTACACTTCAAAAAGTACTTCATTGGCTGTAAAGCGCTTTGCGGCATCTCGAGGTCATGAAAGGCGCTATATAAATGCAAGTCTTTTTTTCCTCTGGCTATGCAAGGCTGCATGGGTGGCTCTGGTTCTTGGCCAGCCCGCCCTCCTCGCAACCCCACCACCACCCCCCCCCTCCAAACCACTCCCCAGTTTGGGAACCTCTGGTCTAACAGGTGGGGAAAGCGAGACAAGATGTGATGCTGAGTCTCTCAGAACAGTTAAATCATGTGTGCCATGAAGTAGACTGCACTTTATCAGGAGCATTAGTACATCAATAGCTTACAGATTGCAGCAAGTTCCGTAGGAACAAGCACTCAACTGAACTGGAAAATTGCTGAACACTCTGCCTGCAATCTAAGTCAACGAACTGGTTGCATTCTCTGCCACACGTTGCGAGTAGGCACTGCACAGGAGTATTGCAAGACAAAGAATTTGACACCAAGCCACATAAGGATAAATTAGGGCAGGTGGCCAAAAGCTTGGTCAAAGAGGTAGGTTTTAAAGGAGTGTCTTAAAGGAGGAAAGAGAGGTAGCGAGGCTATTCCGGAGCTTAGGGCCTAGGCAACAGAAGGCACGGCTGCCAATGGTGGAGCGATTATAAACAGGGATGCTCAAGAGGGCAGAATTAGAGGAGCGCAGATATCTCGGGTTAGATAAATACTTTTAAAAATGGACAATTAAACTGGTTAATAATTGAAGAATCCAGCTTATGTTGACCTATGAGAAAATTCCTCACTTAGCTATGGGCTAGACAATGAAATATCTTCTGTAAAGTAACGTAACATATGGAAACGCAGGTGTCCCGCCCCCATCGTAAAGGGTAGGCGGGGCTCTTTAGCCTTGGTTGCAGCCCACCTTGGGGAAGGCACTCCGAAGATAAAAACTGTAAGGAAGGCAAGGGGGAAACCACCTCAGCTACACGTCCCTAGTAAGGGGCTCAAGAATCTCGTGTGAGATTTGAGTTAGGACCTGTCCTAGGGCAGAACACAACAGACGGACGGGCCATGTTCAGTGCTCTTCTGAACTTTCCTTTCTTGTTCCTGCGGAGCTCCAAACACGCCACCTTACACACTCTTCCTCTTCCCCAGCATCCTCATTGTTTCCTACTCTAATTTCACTCTCTCCTCAAAACTGTAGAACTCCTTAACCTCCATTTCAGGCCTTTTAAAGCCAACTTTGGCATCATCTACTCATTACTTCTCAATTAACTATATCATCTCTCATACTCAAACCTTGCACCACTGCCATGGCCCTTCACCGAGCTCACTCAATTAAAAGAAATGATTCTAGAAGGAAAAGAAAAAATAGAAATAGGCTCGTATTTATATGGTGCTTTATCAGATCTTTCAGAAACATCGTAAATCTCTTCACATACAAAGATTTTTTTATGGGGGGGGGGAAGGAAGATGTGGATGTGGGACTGCAAAGTGACTGATGTGCAAGAAAGAACAAACTTACATGTATATATAGTGTCTTCCATGACCATAGGCTGCCCCAAAGCACCTCACAGCCAATCCATTACTTTTGATGAAATGCCAATCATTGTTGTTTGGCTAGCAAACACGGCAAGATTCCACAAGCAGCAAATGGGTGGAGTAACCAGTTGATCTGTTTTGGGGTGTTAGCGGAGGGATTAATGCTGGCCAGGACACTGGGAGAACTTCCTGCTCTTCAAATAGTATCACGGGATCATGAACGTCCACCCGAGCAGGCAGAGATGGGGCCTTGGTTTAACGGGTCTTCGGAAGGATAGCACCACTGAGAATGCAGAGTTCCTGGAGCACTTAACTTGCAGTGTCTGCCTGTATTAGGAAAGATGACTGCATAATTCACAGCCAACCCAAGTGTTAATCCTGGTATTCAGGAACTTTACCGTTGGTATCTTCCGTTCATTAAGCATCTGTAACACATTTGTGTGGTAAATTATTACATTTATTGGCATAGTACGAGTTCAGTTGAAACATAGCTCTTTGTGATTATGCAGTGGTACATTGTAGTATCTGCAATGTTCGAGGCATTTGTCCTTGTGATTCACATGATATGAACTGTGGTTAAGGATTCAGTTATAGAGTTATTAAGATACAGCTTTGCAGAGAAGCTTATCTCGGCTCTTTAGATAGTTGTAGACGGTTGCCATGGGTCAGTCAGCTGGTGCTGTGCAGCCACAGAGAGGTGTAGGTTTTTTGCGAGGGTGCTATCGACACTCCAGAATGCTTTCAGCCAGCCATGGATGGCGAGTTGCCTTTGTTACAGCAAACATTTACTGATGACCCAAGAGTGAGTATACTGCTCAATTTTGGTCAACAGTGAATTGCAGGGAAGCGATTCCAGTAAGGCTACCTCACACAATGGAGACAAATTCCATATTTCTACATATAGGAGAGAGTATGCATTACATGATGCGCTGGACCACCAAGTACAGGAAACTCCCGATTTACCGGCACCTAAATAACCGGAAACCTCTGTTAACCGGCAAAATTCAGTAGTAGGTTCAGGTAAGTTTTACTTCATATTAGTGGCCGTTCCTGGATCTGTGGCTGTGTAACCAGGGCTCCGACGCTTGTTGCTAAGCAACAGGGACGCTTGGTCTGTGGCTGGAGTTCCTGCACCTGTTGCTGAGCAACAGGGAAGCCTGGATTTGTTGCTGTGTACAGAGCTCTTGTACCTTTTAACTATACCTCTCTGTAATCCGGACTTTTTGATAAACCGGCACCACGCCGGTCCCGGATAAAAAAGAGTTTCCTGTATTATGCCTACGCTTCCTACATTACAACAGTGAATACACTTCAAAAGTACTTAATTGGCTGTAAAGTGCTTTGGGATGTCCGGTGGTCGTGAAAGGTGCTGTAGAAATGCAAGTCTTTCTTTTTAAATGATATACAGGAAACTTTGATTTATCCGGAGGTTGTATGTCTGGAAACCTCGATCTAATGGCAAAAATCAGCAGCCGTTTTGGTTAGGTTTTTTTCTTCTCCTAGCATTTTTTTTATTTTTTTTTTATAAAAAGTCAGGCTCTGGAAAGCGTCTCTGTAGCTTAGCAACAGCTTCAGAGATGCTTCCAAGGTACGGGCCGAGTGTTTACAAGCTAAGCAACAGTGTTTGTTGTCAGATACGGAGATGAAAACCTCCGTATCCTTCAACATTAGCGCTGGTCTATCCGGAAGTTTTGATAGATCGGCAGCAGCTCGGTCCCGTCGGTGCCGGATATCGCAAAGTTTCCTGTATGGTAGCATTATGGCTCCAGAACACTTATTTCTTAGTAAAACCCTCTTATCAGCTAACTGGAATATACCCCATGCCTAGGCTCACGTTTAAATATATCCCCTCTTTTTACCAGGTTGAAAGCGATGGCCCCAGCGACCAGACAGACAAGAACTCTGATGCTCCAATGGAAAAGCAGAGTTGAAGCTGTGCAAATATTATGTGAAAATGACTTGTTTTGAGAACGGAGTTCAAGGCTGTTTAACATACTGGGCAGCACTGAGTTGGAGCAAAACACACAGTGATACTGAGCAGGAGGGCACAGGTTCAATTCCTGATCTGCGCTAGCCACTTCAGCAGATGCAGGTGGAGTCACAGTGGTTCCCTGCAGCTTGGGCTCTTTGCAAACATTAGCACCTGGTGTGAAGACTCAAGGATTGGCAGGACCCCATCCAGCGTACTGCATGCAATTATAGTCACCTAATAATCATAGAAGAGATATCACTGCCTTTCAGAAAGCACAGAGGCAAGGAAGGAGAACAATTCTGGGTATCAGGAATTTACGTGGCTGAAAATTAAGAAAAATTGGGTTTTTTCTTGGAAAAGGGAGACTTTGAGACGAGCCCATTGAGATTTTCAAGATTGTGAAGGGAATTGACAAAGCAGAGCAAGGCAAATTGTTTCCTGTGAAGGGGGCAAAAGTTTGTTCTTCAAAAAGTCAGAAAGCTAGGAAAAAAAGGAGGCAGAAAGAGCAACAGACTTGTGGAAGAGATTACCAGGGAAACTACTGAAGCAGACATTATTGCCTGGCTCAACAGATAATTAGAGGCATTTTTGGAGAAAGAAGAAATTGAGGGGATGGGATGAGAAGGCAGGTAGGTGGGGCTGATCATGAAAAGGAATTGGGCTTGCTTGGCCGAATGGCCTTCGCCCATTCCCAAAAATGCCTATACTTTTGCCGGGCCGTTATCTTATGCCTCTTAGTGTCTGAATAGGACACAGACAGAAGTCAGGAACCAGGCCTCTCAGGGACAGGTCACTAGCGGGCAAATATCCTCGTGGCGCTTAGGGTGACTACGTAGCCGGCTTGACGTATTCCTAACCCCCTCAATGCATTACAACAACTTGCATTTATATAGCACCTTTAACATAGTAAAACATCCCAAGGCGCTTCACAGGAGCGTTAAACAGAATTGGACACCGAGCCACATAAGGAGATATTAAGACAGGTGACCAAAAGCTTGGTCAAGGAGCGTCTTAAAGGAGGAGAGTGAGGTAGAGAGGTTCAAAACAAGGATGAGAGTTTTTTAAATCAAGGCTGGACTGGGTGCCAATGTAGGTCAGCGAGTACAGGGGTGATGGGTGAACAGGACAGGCAGCAGAGTTTTGGATGAATTCAAGTTTATGGAGGGTGGAAAATGGGAGGCTGGCCAGGAGAGCGTTGGAATAGTCGAGTCTGGAGGTGACAAAGGCATGGATGAGGATTTCAACAGCAGGTGAGCCGAGGTGGGGCGGAGACAGGCGGTCACAGAGGTGGAAGCACACGATCTTGGTGATAGAGCAGATATGTGGTTGGAAGCTCATCTCAGGGTCAAATAGGACGCCAAGGTTGCGAACAGGCTGCTTCAGCCTCAAAGTGACCAGGGAGAGGGATGGGGTCGGTGGCTGGGGAACTGGGCTTGTGGTGGGGACCAAAGATAACGGCTTTGGTCTTCCCAATGTTTAGTTGGAGGAAATCTCTGCTCTGTCGGACAAGCAGCGTAACAAATCAGAGGCAGTAGAGGGGTCGAGAGAGATGGTGGAGGGGTAGAGCTGGGTGTCATCAATGTACATGCGGAACCGGGCGTGTTTTCGGATGATGTTTATGGCTTTGTAACACACTGCAGCCATTGTCTGCAGCCATTGGATCATAACCAGCATACTTAATAAATCTATTAAATGGAGAACCCGTGCTGTACAGCTTTCTGCAGAATTTTGAATCATAAATAACCCTTCGGCAGCACCTCCCAAACCTGCGACCTCCACCACCTAGAAGGACAAGGGCAGCAGGTGCATGGGAACACCACCACCTCCAAGTTCCCCTCCAAGTCACACATCATTTGGGCATATCGGCCGTTCCTTCATCGTCGCTGGGTCAAAATCCTGGAACTCCCTCCCTAACAGCACTGAGGGAGCACCTTCACCACACAGGACTGCAGCGGTTCAAGAAGGCCCCCCCCACCAACTTCTCAAGGGGAAACTAGGCAATAAATGCAGGCCTTGCCAGTGACGCCCACATCCTCAGAATTAGTATTTTTTTTAATAAGAGATGGATAGATATTTTTAAACTAAGCCCCAGTTCTAGAGAAAATGACAGTTTAGTACCAGCAATAATGAGGCCATTATACTCAATCGACACAGTATGAAGCAGCAAAGCACTACTCCATACTGTGCAGGTCACTTCAACAGCACCACCAGATTGCGACCATTCTGCCAGAGCATTTCACACCTAATCTAGAGCCGTCTTTTGTCGCTCCACTAGTCCTATCACCATCTCGGCTCGTTTTGAGTGCCTCTTGGCTTCTCTTTTGTTCTCTCGTCCCAGTTTCCCAGCCCCCTGAGCTGGCCTTTTAATCTGTTTCATTTCCTGTGCTTTTTCAGTCTTGACGAAGGGTTTCGACCCGAGGCGTTGACTCTGTTTCTCTCTCCACGGATGTTGCCTGGCCTGCCGAGTTTTTCCAGCATTTTCTGTTGTTATTTTGGATTTCCAGCATCCGCAGTATTTTGCTATTGTTATCAGATTGCGACCAGTTGACAGCGTATCTCGTTTGTTTCTCAATTAGTGACATTCACCACGCCGCGCGCCCCCCCCCCACCACCCAACCCCCCCCAAAAAAGGTTGCTGCCCCCTCATACTTGATCCAAATGGAGCAACTAAAACATCCGAATTTCCCAACAGGCCAAGACAAAGAAGAAGTCTCGCCATTGTAGCCCCTTTAAAACCAGTTCAACATTCACAACGATTTTAAATGTACATAGGAACAGGAGGAGGCCATTCAGCCTCTCGAGCCTGTTCCGCCATTCAATGAGATCGTGGCTGATCTGTGACCTAACTCCATATACCTGCCTTTGACCCATATCCCTTAATACCTTTGGTTAACAAAAATCTATCAATCCCCGACTTAAAATTAACAATTGATCGAGCATTAACTGCCATTTGCAGAAGAGAGTTCCAAACTTCTACCACCCTTTGGGTGTAGAAGTGTTTCCTAACTTCACTCACTGAGTAGACGAGGCCTATATTCTCTAGAGTTTAGAAGAATGAGAGGTGATTTCATTGAAACATACAAAATTCTTGCAGGGCTCGACAGGGTAGATGCAGGGAGGATGTTTCCCCTGGCTGGGGAGTCTAGAACCAGGGGTCACAGTCTCAGAATAAGGAGTCGGCCATTTAAGATCGAGACGAGGAGAAATTTCTTCACTGAGGGTGGTGAATCTTTGGAATTCTCTACCCCAGAGGGCTGTGGAGGCTCAGTCGTTGAGTATATTCAAGACAGAGATCGCTGGATTTTTGGATATTAAGGGAATCAAGGGATATGGGGATCGGGCAGGAAAGTGGAGTTGAGGTCGATGATCAGCCATGATCGTATTGAATGGCGGAGCAGGCTCGAGAGGCCGAATGGCCGACTCCTGCTCCTAATTCTTATGTTCACTCCTGAAAGGCCTGGCTCTATTTTTTTTAGACTATGCCCCCTAGTCCTTGACTCCCCAACCAGCAAAAATAGTTTCTCTCTCTCTCCCCTATCAGTTCCCCTTAATATCTTCAAAGCTTCGATCAAATCATCTCTTAACCGTCTAAATCCCAGGGAATACAACCCTTGTTTGTGTACTATTAACTTTCTCCTTTCACTTATTTTTTGTACATCTTTTTACTCAAGAACGAGTGATGGCAAGAGTGTTGGAGGAGTACTCAACTGGACAGGTTATGGAACTGATACGACAGAACTGCAACACGCCACATGAATGACCTCATCTATGCTGATGTTAATTGAACTCCCTCACACTGATATCAGCACTGTCCAAACCACAATATTCAAATCAACCTTATGAGATAGCAAAGGATGTGAACGTTCATTAATTGTTTGATCTACAAGGGGAGACAATAACTCTGTTTGGGGGTGAGATTTCTCAATAAAGAACTTTTCCAGCTCTGAATTCTAGGAGAGCGAGCGAGCTGCAACCTCGTCCAAGGTATTCCTGCACTGAAGACCAGACCGAGGCAGTAGTGCATCCTGCTCCCAGGGATTCCTCTCAATCAGCAGCCAGCACAGATGCTGCCCTGCAGGTTTACTGTGAGGCCCAAGAGTGACTGAACTCATCTATAATGCCACGAAAAAGGCTCCTCAGCTTGGAGCCATGGCGCCAACTAGGAGGGCACGCAGATCAAAAACAGTTTCTGTAGAGACCAGATACCTCACCCCAGGAAAAGAGAGAAAATTAAACTATTCCTACAGTAATTAGGAAGCTATCAATGGATGGTCAGGTGGGCAGAACAATGGCAAATGAAACACAATCCGGACAAGTGCGAGGTAATGCATTTGGGGAGGGCTAACAAGGCAAGGGAATGCACAATAAATGGTAGGACACTGAGAAGTGCAGAGGAGCAAAGGGACCTTCCACAGATCCCTGAAGGTGGCAGGACAGGCGGTTAAGGCGGCATACGGGACACTTGCCTTTATTAGCCGAGGCATAGAATAAGAGCAGGGAGGTTATGCTTGAACTGTACAAAACGCTAGTTAGGCCTCAGCTAGAGTACTGCGTGCAGTTCTGGTCACCACATTACAGGAAGGATGTGATTGCACTCGAGAGGGTACAGAGGAGATTTACGAGGCTGTTGCCGGGAGTAGAGAATCTTAGCTATGAGGAAAGATTGGAGAGGTTGGGGCTGTTTCCTTTGATACAGAGGAGACTGAGGGGAGACCGAATAGAGGTGTATAAAAAGTATGAGTGGATAGGAAGGACCTATTTCCCTTAGCAGAGAGGTCAATAACCAGGGTACAGATTTAAAGTAATTGGTAGAAGGATTAGAGGGGAGTTGAGGAGAACTTTTTTCACCCAGAGGGTGGTGGGGGTCTGGAACTCACTGCCTGAAAGGGTGGTCGAGGCAGAAACCCTCATCACATTTAAAAAGTACTTGGATATGCACTTGAAGTAACCTACAGGGCTACGGAGCAAGTGCTGGAAAGTGGGATCAGGCTGGATAGCTCTTTGTTGGCCGGCACGGACAAGATGGGCCGAATGGCCTCCTTCGGTGCTGTAAATTTTGATGATTCTATTCTATGATAATTGGTCCCCTTTAACAACAACTCGCATTTATATAGCACCTTTAACATAATATAAAACGCCCCAAGGCGCTTCGCAGGAGTGTTATAAAACAAAATTTGACACCGAGCCACATAAGGAGATGTTGGGGCAGGTGACCAAAGCTTGGTCGAAGAGGTAGGTTTTAGGAGCGTCTTAAAAGGAGGAAAGAGAACCAGTTATAAATGGTCGTCGTTACACAAAAAACAGCATTTTTCTCTCCATGATGCTGACTCACCGAGTGTTTCCAGCATTTTGCTTCTTTAATTTCAGTATTTTAGACCCTTCTTTAGTCAAAGTGTATTACATAGAATAAACAGCACAGAAACAGATCATTCGGCCCAACTGGCCCATGCCGGTGTTTATGCTCCACACCAGCCTCCTCCCTTCCCTCTTCATCTCACCCCATCAACATATCCTTCTGTTCCTTGCTCGTTAAACAATGTAACCTGAGCTGGCAGTTCGAGCAGTAGATCCCGGACGAGCACACAGTAAAGCTCTTCACAAACTGTCATTCCCATTGCAACATGGTAGTCTGGAGCTCAGGAATTTGCAAGTCACAAAGTTAACAAGCCAAAAATCCAGTAGCTTAAAAGGCAGAGAGCTGAAGAAGTTTAGCTACAAATAGAACAACAAGGCTTCTAGAAAGATAGTGGGACTCATGGTCAAGGAACTGAAGCTATCGACCAAGTGGTTCTGGCTACTTGCACACCAATGGAATCATGGATGGCAATTATCTATTTGAATTAAATTTAAATAGAATACAGCTGATTTCTCACAGCCATGTGTGTGCTCTGTACCCCCATCCTAGGTGCCCCAACAACCCTCTGACCCATCCCACCACTATATCTTCCGATGCTCATTCCCCGCCCCTCACCTACACTGTACCCACCCACACCATTCAAATTCACATGAATCGTTGCACACAGCCTCTCATCATTCCTTTGCTCAGTCTGGCCTTCCCCGTATTCCTTTACTTGTGGTTACTGCGACTTCTCCCCCACAGCCACCCCCACCCTGCAATTCATCTTTTCCCCCCCTCTCCAAATGCCATGTTTGCCTACAACACCCCAGTTTTGTGCCACCTCTGCCCTCTCACTCCCTTTGGATGCAACCATTCCCCCACTCTTATTGTGCCTTCGCCCTGCACTCACCTCACGACCTCCACTCTCTCTGGCCATTGTTGCTCTCATTTCCATCACCGCTAACTTCACTGGTACGTCTGCCGCACCCCACCGCCTGACCCACATCCTCCGCAGTGGCTGCCCCAACTCTCTTCAAACTTTATTAGCCATGGACGCTCACGGCACGCACTCCACTCCAGCTCCTACATGCCCCGACCCCTCTCGGGCCCCCACATACCCTGTACCCTCCTCATGGTCCCCACATATCGACACCCCCTTCTCTCCGGCACCCATACATCCCCGCCCCTCCGCTACCCCCCGTCCCCTCCGCTCCCCCCGACATACCCCTGCCCCCTCCGCTGCCCCCGACATAGCCCCGCCCCCTCACTTTCTCCCCCAACCCACCCACCCCCCAAATATACCACCCCCTCCACTCCATCCCCTCACCCCCACATCCCGCACCTTCCACTCGGGCACCGAAATTATCATCCACCTCCACCCCAAAACATATCCCAACCCCCTCCTCCACGCCAGCCCCCCACACCCCCCGCCCCCCTCCTCCACGCCAGACCCCCACACCCCCCTCCTCCACGCCAGACCCCCCACACCCCCCTCCTCCACGCCAGACCCCCACACCCCCTGCCCCCCTCCACGCCAGACCCCCACGCCCCCTGCCCCCCTCCTCCACGCCAGACCCCCCACCTCCACGCCAGACCCCCACGCCCCCCGCCTCCACGCCAGACCCCCACGCCCCCTGCCCCCCGCCTCCACGCCAGACCCCCACGCCCCCTGCCCCCCGCCTCCACGCCAGACCCCCACGCCCCCTGCCCCCCGCCTCCACGCCAGACCCCCACACCCCCTGCCCCCCTCCACGCCAGACCCCCACGCCCCCCTCCTCCACGCCAGACCCCCACGCCCCCCGGCCAGACCCCCACGCCCCCTGCCCCCCGCCTCCACGCCAGACCCCCACGCCCCCTGCCCCCCTCCTCCACGCCAGACCCCCACGCCCCCTGCCCCCCCTCCTCCACGCCAGACCCCCACGCCCCCTGCCCCCCCTCCTCCACGCCAGACCCCCACGCCCCCTGCCCCCCTCCTCCACGCCAGACCCCCACGCCCCCTGCCCCCCCCTCCTCCACGCCAGACCCCCACGCCCCCTGCCCCCCCTCCTCCACGCCAGACCCCCACGCCCCCTGCCCCCCCTCCTCCACGCCAGACCCCCACGCCCCCTGCCCCCCCTCCTCCACGCCAGACCCCCACGCCCCCCCTCCTCCACGCCAGACCCCCACGCCCCCCGGCCAGACCCCCACGCCCCCTGCCCCCCGCCTCCACGCCAGACCCCCACGCCCCCTGCCCCCCTCCTCCACGCCAGACCCCCACGCCCCCTGCCCCCCCTCCTCCACGCCAGACCCCCACGCCCCCTGCCCCCCCTCCTCCACGCCAGACCCCCACGCCCCCTGCCCCCCTCCTCCACGCCAGACCCCCACGCCCCCTGCCCCCCCTCCTCCACGCCAGACCCCCACGCCCCCTGCCCCCCCTCCTCCACGCCAGACCCCCACGCCCCCTGCCCCCCCTCCTCCACGCCAGACCCCCACGCCCCCTGCCCCCCCTCCTCCACGCCAGACCCCCACGCCCCTGCCCCCCCTCCTCCACGCCAGACCCCCACGCCCCCTGCCCCCCCTCCTCCACGCCAGACCCCCACGCCCCCTGCCCCCCTCCTCCACGCCAGACCCCCACGCCCCCTGCCCCTCCTCCTCCACGCCAGACCCCCACGCCCCCTGCCCCTCCTCCTCCACGCCAGACCCCCACGCCCCCTGCCCCCCCTCCTCCACGCCAGACCCCCACGCCCCCTGCCCCCCCTCCTCCACGCCAGACCCCCACGCCCCCTGCCCCCCCTCCTCCACGCCAGACCCCCACGCCCCCTGCCCCCCGCCTCCACGCCAGACCCCCACGCCCCCTGCCCCCCGCCTCCACGCCAGACCCCCACACCCCCCTGCCCCCCTCCACGCCAGACCCCCACGCCCCCCTCCTCCACGCCAGACCCCCACGCCCCCCGGCCAGACCCCCACGCCCCCTGCCCCCCGCCTCCACGCCAGACCCCCACGCCCCCTGCCCCCCTCCTCCACGCCAGACCCCCACGCCCCCTGCCCCCCCTCCTCCACGCCAGACCCCCACGCCCCCTGCCCCCCCTCCTCCACGCCAGACCCCCACGCCCCCTGCCCCCCTCCTCCACGCCAGACCCCCACGCCCCCTGCCCCCCCTCCTCCACGCCAGACCCCCACGCCCCCTGCCCCCCCTCCTCCACGCCAGACCCCCACGCCCCCTGCCCCCCCTCCTCCACGCCAGACCCCCACGCCCCCTGCCCCCCCTCCTCCACGCCAGACCCCCACGCCCCCCTCCTCCACGCCAGACCCCCACGCCCCCCGGCCAGACCCCCACGCCCCCTGCCCCCCGCCTCCACGCCAGACCCCCACGCCCCCTGCCCCCCTCCTCCACGCCAGACCCCCACGCCCCCCTGCCCCCCCTCCTCCACGCCAGACCCCCACGCCCCCTGCCCCCCCTCCTCCACGCCAGACCCCCACGCCCCCTGCCCCCCTCCTCCACGCCAGACCCCCACGCCCCCTGCCCCCCCTCCTCCACGCCAGACCCCCACGCCCCCTGCCCCCCCTCCTCCACGCCAGACCCCCACGCCCCCTGCCCCCCCTCCTCCACGCCAGACCCCCACGCCCCCTGCCCCCCCCTCCTCCACGCCAGACCCCCACGCCCCTGCCCCCCCTCCTCCACGCCAGACCCCCACGCCCCCTGCCCCCCCTCCTCCACGCCAGACCCCCACGCCCCCTGCCCCCCTCCTCCACGCCAGACCCCCACGCCCCCTGCCCCTCCTCCTCCACGCCAGACCCCCCACGCCCCCTGCCCCTCCTCCTCCACGCCAGACCCCCCACGCCCCCTGCCCCCCCCTCCTCCACGCCAGACCCCCACGCCCCCTGCCCCCCCTCCTCCACGCCAGACCCCCACGCCCCCTGCCCCCCCCTCCTCCACGCCAGACCCCCACGCCCCCTGCCCCCCCTCCTCCACGCCAGACCCCCCACGCCCCCTGCCCCCCCTCCTCCACGCCAGGCCCCCCACGCCCCCCCTCCTCCACGCCAGGCCCCCACGCCCCCTGCCCCCCCCCCTCCTCCACGCCAGGCCCCCACGCCCCCTGCCCCCCCTCCCTCCACGCCCCCTGCCCCCCCTCCTCCACGCCAGGCCCCCTGCCCCCCCCTCCTCCACGCCAGGCCCCCTGCCCCCCCTCCTCCACGCCACGCCCCCTGCCCCCCCTCCTCCACGCCACGCCCCCTGCCCCCCCCTCCTCCACGACACGCCCCCTGCCCCCCCTCCTCCACGCCCCCTGCCCCCCCCTCCTCCACGCCCCCCCCACGCCCCCTCTCCTCCACGCCACGCCCCCTGCCCCCCTCCTCCATGCCACGCCCCCCTGCCCCCCTCCTCCACGCCCCCCTGCCCCCCCCTCCTCCACGCCCCCCCACGCCCCCTCTCCTCCACGCCCCCCCCACGCCCCCTCTCCTCCACGCCCCCCCCACGCCCCCTCTCCTCCACGCCCCCTGCCCCCCCTCCTCCACGCCCCCCTGCCCCCCCTCCTCCACGCCCCCCCTCCTCCACGCCCCCCACGCCCCCCCTCCTCCACGCCCGCACGCCCCCCCTCCTCCACGCCCCCTGCCCCCCCCTCCTCCACGCCCCCTGCCCCCCCTCCTCCACGCCAGACCCCCCACACCCCTGCCTCCCCTCCTCCACGCCAGACCCCCCACACCCCCTTGCCCCCCTCCACCACACACGACCCCCACACCCCCTGCCCCCCTCCATCACACACCAGACCCCACACCCCCTGCCTCCCCTCCTCCACGCCAGACCCCCACACCCCTTGCCCCCCTCCACCACACACGACCCCCACACCCCCTGCCCCCCTCCATCACACACCAGACCCCACACCCCCTGCCCCCTCCACCACCACATCAGATCCCCTCCACACCCCCTGCCCCACTCCACCACTCCCACTCCCCAGCTCCCAGGCCTCCCTGCCCCCGGTGCCGCCCCTCCTCACCGTGCCTCCGTCCTTGATGATGATCTTCTTGGCCAGCAGGACGCTGCGGTTCAGCCGCTTCTTCTTCTTGCCTTGAGTCATCTTGCACTCACGGGGCCCGCGCCGCCTCGCCTCGCCTCAGCTCACCGCCATAGGGAGGGCCGGAGCGGACAGCCGCCGGGCCCCGCGGCCGCCATTTTCCCCCGACCGCCTCTACCCGGCTGCGCCGGCCAATCAGCGGCCACGCCGCCCCTGCGTAACCCCGCCCGGCCTGCGTGCCGCAACCGAACCGCTAACACGGTACCCTGACCACGCCCACTCGGCGCCGAAGCCCCACCCCCTCCCTTCACTCCGATTGGTCGCGGCCCATGGCCGGGCTGCTCCGATTCTAATAGGACGGCAGGAACGTCAATCAAACGGCCCCGCCCCGCTGCTGGGCTCAACGCGTTTACCACGTGATCCGCCGATGGCGTCACCCCCGACGCCATCTTGGTATAGGAGACGCCTTCCAATGGCAGAGGGGTCCTCTTTTTATTTGAACCCAAAAAAAAACCAATTCAACTGTAAATAAACAAAAGTTCAACTAAATCTTAATAAATCAAATTAAAATTTGGTGTTCCGAATTGATGATGCACTCCAGTCCCCGCGGCGCCCAACGGTCGCGGAAATACTCAAGCGCCCAATGGCAGAGGGGTAAGTGGCTGATCCCATTGTTTCTTTCAGGCTGTTGTCAAAATGTCCTCAAAAAACGCCCCAAATGTGGCTGGTTTACATCATTTAAGGGTGGACAGCTTTAAGTTCCTCGGAGTCCACATCACGGAAGACCTCTCCTGGTCCCTCAATACCTCCTCTCTGGTGAAGAAGGCCCAGCAGCACCTATATTTCCTAAGGAGACTAAAGGGATGTAACCTGTCACCCCTGATCCTCTCTAACTTTTACCGCTGCACAATAGAGAGCATCCTGACAAACTGTATCACGGTATGGTATGGCAGCTGTAGCTACTATGACCGGAAAGCCCTGCAGCGGGTAGTCAAAACTGCCCAACGCATTACCGGCACCCGGCTACCGACCATAGAGAACATATACCAGAAACGCTGTTTACGGAGGTCACGGACCATCATCAAAGACCCTACCCACCCCAGCCACAGTTTGTTCGCCCCCCTACCATCTGGAAGACGCTACAGATGCATTCACACCCGAACGACCAGATTTAGGAACACCTTCTTTCCCAGGGCTGTCATCCTACTAAACTCTACAAATAAACTCTAAAGCCTGCACATCTGCCAATGCACTTTATTATGGTTATGTTTATGTAATGTATTACAAGCCAAATGAATGTTGAATGTTAAATGTCTTAATCAAAATGTACACTCTCGGGAGCCGCAAGCCTACATTTCGTTGTACTGCACTTGTGCACTAACAATGACAATAAAGTTGATTATTATATTAATATTATTATTTTAAAAAAATTTTAATCTTATTTTGTTTTTGCCATTGTAATTTCTCATTCTTCTTCTGTGTCAGCCCTGGCTGATTGAGTCAAAAGATTGTGGGATCCAGTCCCACTCCAGAGACTTGAGCACATAATCCAGGCCCTCCCTCCCAGTGCCACCCTCAAAGCCGCCTTGAAAAAGTGTAACATCCCCACCGACACCTGGGAATCCCTGGCCCAAGACCACACAAAGTGGAGGAGAAGCATCTGGGAAGGCGCCGAACACCTTGAGCCTCTTCGCCGGGAGCAAGCGGAAGCCAAGCGCAAACAGCGGAAGGAGCGCATGTCAACCCAAACACCCCACCCACCCGCCCCTTCAACCACCGTCTGCCCCACCTGTGACAGAGACTGTAGGTCCTGCATTGGACTCATCAGTCACCTGAGAACTCATTTTTAATGTGGAAGCAAGTCATCCTCGGTTCTGAAGGACTGCCTAAGAAGAAGACTGAGGGAGTGCTGCACTGTCAGAGGTGCCGTCTTTCGGAGAAGATGTTAAAACGAGGCCTGTCTGCCCCTCTCAGGTGGATGTAAAAGATCCCATGGTCACTATTTCAAAGAAGAGCAGGGGAGTTCTCCCCAGTATCCTGGGCCAATTTTTATCCCTCAATCAACATCACTAAAACAGATTATCTGGTCATTATCACATTGCTGTTTGTGGGAGCTTTTTTAAAATTCATTTATGGGATCTGGGTGTCGCTGGCAAGGCCAGCATTTATTGCCCATCCCTAGTTGCCCTTGAGAAGGTGATGGTGGTGAGCCGCCTTCTTGAACCGCTGCAGTCCGTGTGGTGAAGGTTCTCCCACAGTGCTGTTGGGGAGGGAGTTCCAGGATTTTCAACCAGCAACGATAAAGGATCGGCGATATATTTCTAAGTCAGGATGGTGTGTGGCTTGGAGGTGGTGGGGTTCCCATGCGCCTGCTGCCCTTGTCCTTCTAGGTGGAAGAGGTCGTGGGTTTGGGAGGTGCTGCCGAAGAAGTCTTGGCGAGTTGCTGCAGTGCATCTTGTAGATGGTCCACACTGCAGCCACGGTGCGCCGGTGGTGGAGGGAGTGAATGTTTAAGGTGGTGGATGGGGTGCCAAACAAGCGGGCTGCTTTGTCCTGGATGGTGTCGAGCTTCTTGAGTGTTGTTGGAGCTGCACTCATCCAGGCAAGTGGAGAGTATTCTATCACACTCCTTACTTGTGCCTTGTAGATGGTGGAAAGGCTTTGGTGAGCCAGGAGGTGAGACACTCGCCACAGAATACCCAGCCTCTGACCTGCTCTTGATGCCATTCTTGGGCACACGAATCTCCATCAAAGACGGACACCTCAGCACTTCACTCTACCGCAAGCCCACGGACAACCTCACGATGCTCCACTTCTCCAGCTTCTACCCTAACCATGTTAAAGAAGCTGTGGTGTATGTAACCTGTTCCACCTTAAGAGAACTTAAGCCTGTTCCACCTTAAGAGATGTACTACTTTCTCTGGCTGCTGTATACGTAATACCGGTGGTGACCACCGGTATATAAGTACAGTGTAGTGATATTGTATTTAGTATAGTCCTGACCTCCAACTAGTAAAGACCTGTTGAACTTTATTCTTGTAGTCTGTGTCAGTAATTAATCTTAATACAACTGGAACACACAGACTTAACAGAAGCCATCCCCTATGGACAAGCCCTGCGAATACACAGGTTCTGCTCAGATGAGGAGGAACGCGATGGACACCTACAGACGCTGAAAGACGCCCTCGTAAGAACGGGATATGACGCTCGACTCGTCGATCGACAGTTCCGACGGGCCACAGCGAAAAATCGCATAGACCTCCTCAGAAGACAAACACGGGACACAACCAACAGAGTACCCTTCATCGTCCAGTACTTACCCGGAGCGGAGAAACTACGCCATGTTCTTCGCAGCCTTCAACATGTCATCGATGACGACGAACACCTCGCTAAGGCCATCCCCACGCCACCACTACTTGCCTTCAAACAGCCGCCTAACCTCAAACAGACCATCGTTCGCAGCAAATTACCCAGCTTTCAGGAAAACAGCGACCACGACACCACACAACCCTGCCACGGCAACCTCTGCAAGACATGCCAGATCATCAACACAGATACCATCATCACACGTGAGGACACCACCCACCAGGCACATGGTACATACTCATGTGACTCGGCCAACGTTGTCTACCTCATACGTTGCAGGAAAGGATGCCCCGGAGCATGGTACATCGGCGAGACCATGCAGACACTGCGACAACGGATGAACGGACACCGCGCAACAATCGCCAGGCAGGAGTGTTCCCTCCCAGTCGGGGAACACTTCAGCAGTCAAGGACATTCAGCCTCCGATCTTTGGGTAAGCATTCTCCAAGATGGCCTTCGAGACACACGACAACGCAAAATCGTCGAGCAGAAACTGATAGCTAAGTTCCGCACTCATGAGGATGGCCTCAACCGGGATCTTGGGTTCATGTCACGCTACATGTAACCCCACCTGACGTAGAGTCATCCATACTCGAGTCGTCGTTGGCTTGTTCTCTCTGCACAGATGCAGCCGGACCTGCTGTGATTTCCAGCAAAAAAATCCTTTTTTTTTATTGTTCTTTGTTTGTTTTTTGTTTTTCATACAGATCCCAGCATCTGCAACATTTGACCCCTGGTGACCCCACCTCATTGTTCTTTGATGTAATGTTTTCCTGACTGATCTGTTTGGACACCATCCACACCTTTGATTGCTGTGATTATCTCTCTGCCGAGGTGGGATATAGGGCAGTTAGAAAGATTACCTGTAATCATCTGGCAGTGTTCTCTGACTATATATGCTGTGCCTATATGCATCTCTTCACTTCACCTGTGATGCGCTATCAATTACTCATAAAAGACTGAGAGTTAAGAGAGTAACTAAAGGCTTTTATTAACAAAAGAATGAAGGTCTGCCTCGAGTGGTCGACCGGTCCAGAATACAAAGGGGGCTGGGGAGCAGTCACCTTTATACTAGGACTTGTGGGAGGAGTCAGCCGAGGCATGTCCAGGCATGTACACACTGGAATACAAACAGTGGTTTACCACATTCACCCCTTGTTTAAAATTGAGTCCGGCGGGGTGAAGTGTATTAAAAGTTAGTGTATTGGAGTCTCTCCGGAGGTCTTGTCTGCCGCTGTGATCGGCGTGGCGACGGCAGGGGTAGTGGAGCTTCCGGCGTCGAGTCCCGCGTAGGCTGTGGCACAGGCGTGTCGTCCTCGTAGGTGTCGAGCGGGTCGCTGGGCCCAGGCCTGCCGTCTGCTGGGGCTGGATATCGGATCGTTGGGGGGGAGTGGTAGTGAGTAGTGGGTTACTGCGGCCCCCGAGGGTGCAAGGTCTCTTATGGAGACTGTGTCCTCCCGCCCGTCCGGGTATGCAATGTAAGCATACTGGGGGTTGGCGTGGAGGAGGTCGACCCTCTCGACCAGGGGGTCCGTTTTATGGGTCCTCACATGCCTTCTCAGTAGGACCGGCCCTGGGGACGTCAGCCATGGCGGTAGCGATGTCCCCGATGTGGACTTCCTTGGGAAGACAAACATTTTCTCATGAGGGGTGGCGTTAGTGGCAGTGCAGAGCAGTGACCGAATAGAGTGGAGTGCATCGGGGAGCACATCCTGCCAGCGGGAGGTTGGAAGGCCCCTAGACTTTAAGGCTAGCAGGGCGGCCTTCCAAACTGTCGCATTTTCTCTTTCCACCTGTCCGTTCCCCCGGGGGTTGTAACTGGTGGTCCTGCTTGTGGCAATACCCCTAGTTAGCAGGTACTGACGGAGTTCGTCGCTCATAAACGATGAGCCCCGGTCGCTATGGATATAGCTGGGGAAACCGAACAGGGTGAAGAGGTCGTTCAGACATTTAATGACCGTGGCACTGGTCATGTCCGGGCAGGGGATGGCGAACGGGAAACGGGAGTACTCATCAATAATATTGAGGAAGTACACATTGCGGTCGGAGGAGGAGAGAGGCCCTTTAAAATCAACGCTCAGGCGCTCGAAGGGGCGAGTGGCTTTTATCAGGTGGGCCCTGTCTGGTCTATAAAAGTGCGGTTTGCACTCAGCGCAGACTTGGCAGTTCCTGGTCACGGTCCTGACCTCCTCAATAGAGTAAGGCAGGTTGCGGGCCTTGATGAAGTGGAAGAACCTGGTGACCCCCGGGTGGCAGAGGTCATTGTGGAGGGCCCGCAGTCTATCGATCTGCGCGCTGGCGCAGGTGCCACGCGATAGCGCATCCGGGGGTTCATTGAGCTTCCCGGGCCGGTACAAGATCTCGTAATTGTAGATGGAAAGTTCGATTCTCCACCTCAAGATCTTGTCATTTTTGATTTTGCCCCTCTGCTTGTTGTTAAACATGAAAGCAACTGAATGTTGGTCAGTGAGCAGGGTAAATCGTTTTCCGGCCAGGCAGTGCCTCCAATGACGCACAGCCTCCACAATCGCCTGGGCCTCCTTCTCAACAGCGGAGTGTCTGGTCTCCGGGCCTTGGAGGGTTCGTGAAAAGAAGGCCACGGGTCTCCCCGCCTGATTGAGGGTAGCGGCCAGGGCAAAGTCGGACGCGTCGCTTTCCACCTGGAAGGGGATGGATTCGTCCACTGCGTGCATGGTGGCTTTGGCAATGTCTTCCTTGATACGGTGGAAGGCTAAGCGGGCCTCTGCCGTCAAGGGAAAAGAGGTGGACTTGATCAGCGGATGGGCCTTGTCCGCATAGTAGGGGACCCACTGGGCATAATAGGAGAAAAACCCTAGGCACCTCTTCAGGGTCTTGAGGCAGTGGGGCAGTGGGAGTTCCATAAGGTGACGCATCCGGTCGGGGTCGGGGCCGATGACTCCGTGTTCCACAACACAGCCAAGGATGGCGAGGCAGTTTGTGCGGAATATGCACTTCTCCTTGTTATATGTCAGGTTCAGGAGTTGGGCGGTGCGGAGGAATTTTTCGAGGTTTGCGTCATGGTCCTGCAAGTCACGGCCGCAGATGGTCACATTGTCCAGATATGGGAAAGTGGCCTGCAACGCATTTTGATCTACCATCCGGTCCATCTCCCTTTGGAAGACGGAGACCCCGTTGGTGACGCCAAAGGGAACCCTAAGGAAGTGATAGAGGCGGCCGTTTGCCTCAAAGGCAGTATACTGGCGGTCCTCAGGGCGGATGGGGAGCTGGTGGTACGCTGATTTCAGGTCAATGGTCGAGAAGACGCGGTACTGCGCGATCTGGTTGACCATATCAGCTATGCGGGGGAGTGGGTAGGCGTCCAGCAGGGTGTAGCGATTTATTGTCTGGCTGTAGTCGATGACCAGGCGCTGCTTCTCGCCGGTCTTAACGACCACAACCTGGGCTCGCCAGGGGCTGGTGCTGCCCTCAATAATCCCTTCCTTCAGGAGCCGCTCCACTTCGGTTTTAATGAAAACCCTGTCCCCGGCACTGTATCGCCTGCTCTTTGTGGCGATGGGCTTACAGTCGGGGGTGAGGTTAGCAAACAGTGGCGGGGGGGTGACTCTGAGTGTGGAGAGGTTGCACCTGGTGCGCGGCGGGCAATTTGGGAGCTGCTGGCTGCGGACTGTGAGTGGGGGTAGGGGTCCACCGTACGCCATCGTAACACTTTTAAGGTGGCACTGAAAATCTAACCCCAGCAGGACGGCAGCGCAGAGGTCGGGCAGGACCAGAAGTTTAAAATGATCGTACACGGTCCCGTCTACTACGAGTGTCACTACGCAGTAGCCGCCGATGTCCGCCGACTGGGACTCGGAGGCCATAGAAATCCGCTGGTGCGCAGGCAGGACTGGGAGAGAGCAACGCCGCACCGCGTCGGGGTGGATGAAGCTCTCCGTGCTCCCAGAGTCAAAAAGGCAGATTGTATCGTGGCCATTTACCTTAATGTCCATTGTGGAGCTGGCCAGCTGGTGCGGTCTCGCTTGGTCCAGTGTAACGGATGCCAGCGTAGGGGTCGGTGTGTCGCTGCGGGTATCAGATGAGGCGGTGTTGGGGGCCTGCTGCGTTCCGGCTGTCGTCCAAGATGGCGGCGTCCATGATCCCCATGTGGCTGGAGGCGTCCAAAATGGTTGCTGTACCGGTGGTTCGCACATGGCCGGGGAGGCCCAAGATGGTGGCCCGCATGGCCCACACGCGGCGCTGCTGGGGTTCGGGGTGGCTTTGGCCCTGCAGACGTTAGCGTAGTGTCCCTTCTTCCCGCAGCCCGAGCAGATCGCGTTTTTCGCCGGGCAGCGCGCTCTGGGGTGTTTTGCCTGGCCACAGAAGTAGCATTTCTGGCCTTGGGGCACTGCTGTCTGGCCTTGGGACACTGCTGCGGTAGTTGGGCCGTTGCTGGGGTGTGGCTGGGGTGGCACGACGCTATGAGGCGGTCCTACCGTGTCCCAGGCTGTCATTCCCCGCGGCATCCACGGTGCAGAGGAGTAGGCATCCATGCCCCGGTAGGCTGCATCCAGTGATAGTGCGAGTTCAGAGGCCTTGTTGAGGTCGAGGTCACTCTGCTCCAACAGTCGCTGTCGGGTGTAATTGGATCTGTGGCCCACTACAAAAGCGTCCCGGATAAGTTCCTCTGTGTACACGGCGGCCTTTACATCCTTACAACCACAGGCCCGGCCAAGTACAGACAGTGCCTGAAGGTATTCCACGGTCGATTCCCCAGGTTGTTGTTTACGACTCCCCAGAAGGTGCCTGGCGTACACTTCGTTCACTGGGCGCGTGTACTGGTCCTTGAGGAGCTTGATAGCGTCCGCGTACGAGGTCGCGTCTTGGATGACCGAGTACACTCGGTGGTTCACTTTGGAGGTCAGGACATCCAGTTTGTCCTCGTCCGATTTGATTGCTGCGGAGGCGGTCAGGAATTTTTCGAAACACTTAAGCCAGTGAGTAAACTTGGTGGATGAGTCCGCCTCCCGATGATCTAAGTCCAGGCATGCTGGTGTGAGGATCTTCTCCATTATAAAAATTTGTTAATAAAATTGATGCGCTATCAATTACTCATAAAAGACTGAGAGTTAAGAGAGTAACTAAAGGCTTTTATTAACAAAAGAATGAAGGTCTGCCTCGAGTGGTCGACCGGTCCAGAATACAAAGGGGGCTGGGGAGCAGTCACCTTTATACTAGGACTTGTGGGAGGAGTCAGCCGAGGCATGTCCAGGCATGTACACAGTGGAATACAAACAGTGGTTTACCACAACCTGACGAAGGAGCAGCGCTCCGAAAGCTTGTGATTTCAAATAAAGCTGTTGGACTATAACCTGGTGTTGTGTGACTTCTCACATTTGTCCACCCCAGTCCAACTCCGGCATCTCCGCACTGAAGGGATTCGCAAAATTTCATATGTTCCCCCCCCCGAAGATTAATTGGAGTTATTAAAGAAACCTTGGAGTGACTGTGTTTTAAAAATCCAGGGCCTCTCAAAATGGCAGCGGTCAGACACATAGCCAAAGGGCCTGAGGCATCCATATGGATTTTCTGATAGCTTCACAGACTGCATGTTTAATTTGAACAATGCAGTGAGGCAAGCTCAGTTGTATTCACGCCCTGAGGCAGGTTAGCAATTGTTTGCCGACACAATCTAAGTTCGGGCGGAGATAGTCCCAGTTGCTTGAGGAACATTCAGAACAATTGAGGAACATTCAGAACAATTAAGGACATTCAGAAAACAATGGAAAGGCAGTTGTGGTACTGATCGGTGCCATCAACGTAAATGGGCCAAAATCAAGTTCCTCTTGTCTTACGTTTTTGAGCCCAAATCGGACAATGGAACGGACTGATGAGGCGCGATAATGACCCATTGCCGAGAGGATATAACTGGGGCGGCCCAGCACCTCGCTCTCTCTCTCTTCGCCTCGGCCCAGTGTCCTGTTTGTCTGCTAGCAACCAAGAAGGAAAACCATCTAGAAAGCATCGCAAGCACATTTCGACGGCAGCAGCGGGGCACAAGGGCCAGGCCTTTTCATCTGTTTCACCGGTGAGCATTATCTTTCTGGCCGTCACAAGGCAACCTAGCTAGGTGTAAGGGTGGGAGTTAAAGGGGTATTACAAAATTGTGATTTTAGAATTTTTCCCTCGTTGTGTCCGTTTCTTCTCCCGTTAAGTGTAAAACTGTATTGCATCCATAGCGATTTCTTTTATCTTCTGTATAATACTGTTTTTCTTGTAGTGTTAGCTTTTCTAATTAATAAACATTGGTTTTCCTTGCACCAATCCACTGGTCTGTTCGTTTGTCCTTGTTACCACTTGATAAGTCCTGAGCTCAGAATCAGGAAGGGGAAAGCGATTCGCAACCGCACAGCGGGCAGGGCAGCTCAGAAAAACATAACTGGCTGACCTACAATAAGCCCCTGGAACAAAACCCCCTACAGCACCTTGTTGCCAAAGTATTTATGTGGCTGGTCCAGTTAAATTACTGGTCAATGCTGACCCCTAGGATGTTGATGGTGGGGGATTCGGCGATGGTAATGCCGTTGAATGTCAAAGGGAGGTGGTTAGACTCTCGCTTGTTGGAGATAGTCATTGTCTGGCACGTCTGTGGCGCGAATGTTACCTGCCACCTATCAGCCCAAGCCTGAACGTCGTCCAGGTCCTGTTGCATGTGGGCATGGACTGCTTCATTATCTGAACACTGTGCAGTCATCAGCGAACTTCCCCATTTCTGACCTTATCCATTTGGTGGCAAAAACAGGAAGGCAGATTATTATCTGAACGGCAATAGATTGGGAGAAGTGGAAGTGCAACGGGACCTGGGTGTCCTTGTGCACTAGTTGCTGAAGGTAAGCATGCAGGTGCAGCAGGCGGTTAAGAAGGCAAATGGTATGTTGGCTGATGTAATAAAAAGACTCACACATCAAGGAACTTTAAAGTAAGCTTTAAGCAACTTATAATTAAACTATATACAAGAGCGGTCTTCACCATGCCTCTAGGTGAAGCCCTTTTACAATACTGAGCAGTTCAGTATTTATACTAGTCCAAACACAGGAAGTGACGTATGCACAGGAAGTGATGTATGCACAGAGTTCACAGTTCACAGTTCACAGGAAGTGATGTGCACATAACTTCCCGGAAGTTATTATTATCACATTCTTCCCTCCTGCGAGATTAGAAGGCTGTGGTCTGCCTTTTGTTCCGCAGCCGCCGAACGAGGAAGAGTCGCACCCGTTTGGGTTCCCGTCGTAGAGGGTCGCTGGTCCGCTTACATGCTGTTGGCCATTGGTCAGAGTCTGTGTGGCCTGGATTACCCTGTGAAGGGTCGGGGAGATCATGGCTTCATGTACGAGTCCCAATAGGTGCAGAGTCGGTCTGTCTCTGTTCAGAGGGAGGTGCAGAGCTGGTCTGTGGCGGATCAGTACTTTGGTGCGCGGTACTGGGAGGGTCGCAACTTTGAGTACGGGGTACTACCGGTACCAAGCTAGTTGGTGTCAGATCAGGATCCTGGAGAGGGGTACCTGGTAGGTTCCAAGAGGCTCCTGGTAAAATACCATCACTCGATGCCCCACGAGGTCCTGGTGGGCAGGGAGCCAGATCCCGTAATGATACGGTAGATTCTCGGCCGTCGGGATATCGTATGTATGCATAGGTGGGGTTGGCATTGGTTAGTTCGACCTCGTCTACGAGAGGGTCATTTTTAGACGTCCGAACGTATCTTCGGAGTAGTACAGGTCCAGGAGTAGTTAGCCATGACAGGAGGGATGTCCCATAAGATGAGCGACGCTGGAACCCAAAGAACCGCTCATGAGGTGTAGTATTTGTGGCTGTAGAAAGAAGGGACCGTATAGAGTGCAATGCATCCGGAAGCACTGTTTCCCATTGCTGGTTTGGTAGGCCCCGAGATCTTACAGCAAGATGTACGGAATTCCAGATGATACCGTTATACCTCTCTACCTGCCCATTTCCGATGGGATGATATGGCGTCGTTTTGCTTGTAGCAATTCCCCGTTCTGAGAGGTAGTCCTTGAGTTCCCTTGACATAAAGGATGGACCCCGATCCGAGTGAATGTAAGCCGGCATGCCACAGAGAGAAAATACCTGCTCAAGGCAGCAGATTACTGTGGACGCCAGCATATTGGAGCAGGGGAAGGCAAACGGAAAATGTGAATATTCATCAATCATGGTGAGCAAATATGTGTTCCGAGTTGAAGAGGGCACTGGGCCCTTAAAATCGATGCTAAGTCGTTGCATCGGTTGGGTTGCGTGTATGAGCATACCATCTGAGGGGCGGAAGAACTGAGGTTTTAATTCTGCACAAAGCCGGCATTCTGAGCACATTTTCTTTACATCTCCAGTAGAAAAAGGGAGATTCCATGATCGTACAAAATGTAGCATGCGTGTAACACCAGGATGACACAATCCATTATGGACATCTATGAGAGTAGAGGACGACATAGTGGAGCAGATTGCTCGTGTGAGGGTATCCGGGGCCACATTCTCCTTGCCAGGTCGATAGTGAATGGTGTAACCAAAAGAGGCCAGTTCCATCCTCCAAAGCTGTATTTTATTATTCTTAATTTTGGTTCGTTTTTGATTATCGAGCATGAAGGCGACTGATCGCTGGTCCGTGATTAATGTAAAGTGCTGGCGAGCTAGGAAATGGTTCCACTTCTGTACCGCCTCTATGATGGCTGTGGCTTCCTTCTCAACCGGAGGATAATGTAGCTCGGCACCTTGTAAGGTCCTGGACATAAATGCTACAGGACGACCTTCCTGATTTAGAGTAGCCGAGATAGCCACCTCCGAGGCATCACATTCGACTATGAAAGGGAGAGTCTCATCGATGGAGTGAAGAGCCGCTTTCTCCAACTGTTTTTTGAGAAGGTTAAAGGCTGCAACAGCCGCTGTTTCCAATGAAAATGATCTAGCATGCAGCAAGGGTTGGATTTTGTCTGAAAAATGAGGAATCCATTTAGCGTAGTATGCAAACAGACCGAGAGCCCGACGTAAAGAAGCCGGATTCTTAGGTGACGGGAGCTCTTGGAGCGGGCGAAGTCTTTCTGGGTCTGGCTTAATGATACCATTGCCTACGCAGTAGCCAAGGATGTTGATGGTCGGTTGCGACTCAACAGATTTAGATTCATTCAAAGTTAAGTTACGGTGATGGAGAGCATCCTGAAATTTTTGGAGGTTGGCGTCGTGTTCCTGTTGATTGTGACCTGCAATAGTAATGTTATCAAGATAGGGAAAAGTGTCCCTTAAGTTTTCCTGCTTAACCAGGCCATCCATTGCCCGTTGGAAGACAGCCACTCCATTAGTAACCCCGAATGGAAGGCGACGAAATTGGTACAGCCGTCCATTAGCCTCAAAGGCCGTGTACTGCTTATCTGAGACCTTCAAGGGTACCTGATGATAGGCACTTTTCAAATCGTAAGTTGAGAACACTTTGTATTCGGCCAGTTTATTAACCATATCATCAATGCGTGGCAATGGGTAGGCGTCCAAGTCAGTATATTGATTGATGGTTTGTGAATAATCAATGCATAGTCGTTGTTTGTGAGGTTTTAGAGGGTTCTTGACGATGACGATTTGAGCCCGCCAGGGCGACGAATGTGGTTCGATGATATCCTCTGCTAAAAGTCGAGAGATTTCAGCCTCAATAAAAGATTGGTCTTCCTGACTAAAGCGCCGTGATTTCGTTATTATTGGTTTGCATCGAGGAGGAATACTGGCAAATAATGAGGGTTCATCAAGTGAAGCTGCTGATAATGCACAAAACGGTAATTTAGACAGTATATTAGAAATAGTAAGTCCAGGTTTGGATCCGCCGAACTCAATGGTGAGTTTCTTATGCTGCTTTTGAAAATCCAGCCCTAAGATGAGATCACTACATAAGTCCTTGAGCACCGAAAGTCGGGTGGAGGGATACATACGACCATTAAGTGTCATATCAATAATACAAAAGCCGGAGATTCTGGTATTAAGTGATGACTGAGCCATCGCAATTGCCTGGTCCGATGGGATGATATGTAGTTTCAATTTCGCAACAATCTGTTCTCTAATGAAACTATCAGTACTTCCTGAGTCAATTAAGGCATCTAAGGTATGCCCATTAATTGAAACTTTTGTAGCTGCATGAAACAGGTTCTGTGGGCAAGCAGCTGTAATTGATGTGGTTGCACAGAGAGTGGCTGAAACTCTAGGTGTGCTTCTTCGGGAGAGAGCTCGAGAGGAAGCTTGATAGGTCCTAGCTGGAGCATCTTGATAGGCCCTAATTGGGGCAGTTCGGTAGGCCTTAGCTGGATAGGCCCTCGTAGAGGCTCTTGATTGGCAAACTTTTGCAAAGTGTCCCTTTTTATCGCAATGACTGCAGATCGCATTGCGAGCAGGGCAGAATTTCCTAGGGTGAAAAGAATCTCCACAAAAGAAGCATTCCTTCCTAGATTGCCAAGAGGCTGCTAAAGTGGGGTCATCCTCCTCTTCTTCATCAGAATTATCATCAGGATTAGATTCCTCCATGATAGAGTTCACCTGAGGCCACTTGAATCGTCTGGTTGCAGTTACAGCAGCAGATCGAGATCTGGGCAGCTGATAGAGGTCTGCATTTTTCTTTGCCAAATCCAGAGAACAAGCCAGGTCAAAAGCCTTTTGTAGCTCAAGTGTTTTACTTTCTAGCAGACGCTGGCGTATAAATGGAGAGGCAATCCCGCAGATGAAAGCATCACGAATCATTTCTTCGCGGTACAGCTCAGCCGAGGCTGCCTGAAAGTTACAATCTACGCTGAGCCTGCGAAGTTCCTGGAGGAATTCGTTAATCGATTCCCCTGGCCCTTGTCGGGCTGTGGCCAGTAGATGTCTAGCATAGACCTCATTTGCGGTCTTGGCATATAGTTTTTTAAGTGCCCGGATCACCTCATCGTAATTATCCCATTCATCAACATATTCAAACACTGTTGGGGTCACATAGTTGATAAGTATCCTCAGTTTAGTAGAAGCATCCGCTTTACATTCATCAAGAAAATTCTCAAAAGTACGGTACCAATGCTTCCATACCCTGCCAGCTGCTGGTGCGTTTCGGTCCAAGTCCAGACGAGTAGGTTTAAGGATGTTTTCCATGATGGGTGGTTCCCTGGATCCTTAACTCCGAGTTTGTCCGAAGGTCTAGTATTTGTGAGTGTAAATCGTAAGTTGCTTAAATTGATGTAATAAAAAGACTCACACATCAAGGAACTTTAAAGTAAGCTTTAAGCAACTTATAATTAAACTATATACAAGAGCGGTCTTCACCATGCCTCTAGGTGAAGCCCTTTTACAATACTGAGCAGTTCAGTATTTATACTAGTCCAAACACAGGAAGTGACGTATGCACAGGAAGTGATGTATGCACAGAGTTCACAGTTCACAGGAAGTGATGTGCACATAACTTCACGGAAGTTATTATTATTATCACATTGGCCTTCGTAGCGAGAGGGTTTGAGTACAGGAACAAGGATGTCTTGCTGCAGTTGTACAGGGCCTTGGTGAGACCACACCTTGAGTGTTGTGTGCAGTTTTGGTCGCCTTATCTGAGGAAGGATGTTCTTGCCATGGAGGGAGTGCAGTGAAGATTCACCAGACTGATACCTGGGATGGCAGGAATGACGTATGAGGAGAGATTGGGTCGATTGGGCTTATACTCGCTGGAGTTTAGAAGAATGAGAGGGGATCTCATTGAAACTTATAAAATTCTAACAGGACTAGACAGACTAGATGCAGGAAGGATGTTCCCGATGGCAGGGGAGTCCAGAACCAGGGGTCACAGTCTAAAGATAAGGGGTAAGCCAATTAGGACGGAGATGAGGAGGAATTTCTTCACCCAGAGAGTGGTGAACCTGTGGAATTCTGTACCACAGAAGGCAGTTGAAGCCAATTCATTAAATATATTCAAGAAGGAGTTAGATATATTTCTTAAGGCTAAAGGGATCAAGGGATATGGGGAGAAGGCAGGGACAGGGTACTGAGTTTGGATGATCAGCCATGATCTCATTGAATGGTGGAGCAGGCTCGAGGGGCCGAATGGCCTACTTCTGCTCCTATCTTCTATGTTTCTATGTCTATGTTGGAGGGATGGTCATTGATGAAGCAGCTGAAGATGGTTGGGCCTAGGACACTGCCCTGAGGAACTCCTGCAGTGATGTCCTGTGGCTGTGATGATTGACCTTCAATTTAAGGTAGTCATGGAAAAGGACAAGGATGGACCGGAAATAAAGGTTCTAAATTGGGGGAAGGCCGATTTTAATATGATAAGGCAGGATCTGGCCAATGTGGACTGGGATCAGCTACTTGAAGGAAAATCCACATCGGAGCAATGGGAGTCTTTCAGAAAGGAAATTGAGAGAGTACAATGGCAACATGTTCCCGTAAAGGTCAAGGGTGGGACCAACAAGCCCAGGGAACCTTGGATGTCAAGGGATATACGAGAATGGATTAGGAAAAAAGGGGGGGCTTTTGGCAGATACAAAGGACTAAAGACAGAGGAAGCCCTAGAGGAGTATAAAAAGTGCAGGGGGATACTTAAAAAAGAAATTAGGAGAGCGAGGAGGGGCCATGAAATAACACTGGCGAGCAAAATAAAGGAAAATCCTAAGGTGTTTTATAAGTATATTAAGGGCAAGAGGATAACTAGGGAAAGAGTAGGGCCCATTAGGGACCAAAGTGGCAAACTGTGTGTAGAGCCAGAGGATGTAGGTGGGGTTTTAAATGAATTTTTTGCATCTGTGTTCACTATGGAGAAGGACGATGTGGACATAGAAATCGGGCAGGGGGACTGTGATATACCTGAACATATTAGCATCGAGAGGGAGGAGGTACTAGCGGTTTTAGCAGGCTTAAAAGCGGATAAATCCCCAGGCCTGGACGAGATGTATCCCAGGCTACTATGTGAGGCAAAGGAGGAAATTGCAGGGGCTCTGACACAAATTTTCAGAACCTCTCTGGCCACAGGGGATGTGCCAGAGGACTGGAGAACAGCTAACGTAGTACCATTATTCAAGAAGGGTAGTAGGGATAAACCAGGGAATTACAGGCCAGTGAGCCTAACATCAGTGGTAGGGAAATTATTGGAAAAAATTCTGAGGGACAGAATTGGTCTCCACTTGGAGAGGCAGGGATTAATTAGGGATAGCCAGCATGGCTTTGTCAAGGGAAGATCATGTGTGACCAATTTGATTGAATTTTTCGAGGAGGTGACTAGGTGTGTGGCTGAGGGTAGTGCAGTGGATGTGGTTTACATGGATTTCAGTAAGGCTTTTGGTAAAGTCCCGCATAGGAGACTGGTCAGGAAGGTAAGAGCCCATGGGATCCAGGGTGCCTTGGCACATTGGATCCAAAACTGGCTTAGTGGCAGAAGGCAGAGGGTGATGGTGGAAGGTTGTTTTTGTGACTGGAAGCCTGTGTCCAGTGGGGTACCACAGGGATCGGTGCTGGGTCCATTGCTGTTTGTGGTCTACATTAATGATTTGGATGTGAATGTAAAAGGTATGATCAGTAAGTTCGCAGATGACATGAAAATTGGTGGGGTGGTAAATAGCGAGGCGGGAAGCCTCAGGCTACAGGACGATATAGATGGGTTGGTCAGATGGGCGGAACAGTGGCAAATGGAATTTAACCCTGAAAACTGTGAGGTGATGCACTTTGGATGGACTAACAAGGCAAGGGAATACACAATGAATGGTAAGACCCTAGGAAAGACAGAGGATCAGAGGGACCTTGGTGTGCATGTACATAGATCCCTGAAGGCAGCAGAACAGGTGGATAAGGTGGTTAAAAAGGCATATGGGATACTTGCCTTCATTAGCCGAGGCATAGAATATAAGAGCAGGGAGGTTATGATGGAGCTGTACAAAACGCTGGTAAGGCCACAGCTGGAGTACTGTGTGCAGTTCTGGTCGCCACACTATAGGAAGGATGTGATTGCTTTGGAGAGGGTGCAGAGGAGATTTACCAGGATGTTACCTGGGCTGGAGCGCTTCAGCTATGAAGAGAGACTGGACAGGCTGGGGTTGTTTTCCTTGGAGCAGAGAAGGCTGAGGGGGGACCTGATTGAGGTATACAAAATTATGAGGGGCATAGAGAGGGTGGATAGAATGGAACTTTTCCCCTTAGTAGAGGGGTCAGTAGCAAGGGGGCATAGATTCAAGGTAAGGGGCTTTGAGGAAAAACTTTTTCACCCAGAGGGTGGTTGGAATCTGGAACTCACTGCCTGAAAGGGTGGTAGAGGCAGGAACCCTCACAACATTCAAGAAGCATTTGGATGAGCACTTGAAATGCCATAGCATACAAGGCTACGGACCAAATGCTGGAAAATGGGATTAGATTAGACAGGGCTTGATGGCCGGAGCGGACACGATGGGCTGAAGGGCCTCTTTCTGTGCTGTAGGCCTAGAAATTGGGTATAGCCCCGCTTGAGGCGTTAGAACTGGCGATGTGCAATGTTTATAGCCAGACGAAACTTATCGCCGCCTGGCGCGATATTGGGTTGCATCGCCCCCAAAGGGGATTGAGGCGCTAAATCAGCCGTTGCACGGTGCTCTTAAGGCGCAAAAGGTCAGGCGCTACTCAATATCAACGCGGACGGGCGCAGCGCAGGTGAACTCAATTACGGGAAAGCACGAGACCTACAGGCGCCGGCCGGCTCTTAAAGGGGTGGGTCAGTCAGACTGAGCTTAAACACCCAACGCCCTGTAGGCCTCAGATTCGGCGCTCGCCCTTGTCTGGCGTTAGAAACTTGTGCATTATGGAGAAGGTTAGGCAGAGAGCAGAGCGCTTCAGCACTGAGGCTCTGGACCACTTGGTGGCTGCAGTTGAACACTTTCGAGAGGTCCTGTATCCGGATAATGGCAAGAGGCCAAATCAGAAGGCTTATCGACGATCTTGGAGGGAGGTTGCTGTGAGGGTGAATTCCAGCAGCATGGCGACCAGGACCCCTGTTCAGCGCAGGAAGAAATTCAACGACCTCACACGGATCGTTAGGGTGAGTGATGGTTTACCAAACTTGTGCTTCCCTCCATCTGCAGCTGACTTCGGGCACCCTTCTGCAATGATGCGCCAATGGCCATCTGTCAGTATGCACCCATGGCCCTTTCTGGGCATACACATGGACAGATGTCTCAAGGCCTCATGTAAGGGCTCTTGCACCATGGGGGGCATGCGATGAGGTCTCAAGGCCTCATGCAAGGGCTCTTGCACCATGGGGGGCATGCGATGAGGTCTCAAGGCCTCATGTAATAGAACCTCCCCTTCTTTCCCCTGCAGTCCAAGATGGCACAGATTAGAAAGGAGCAGCGTCGAACCGGTGGCGGACCTGCACAAGTGGTCACTCTCACGGACCTGGAGGAGAGAGTGCACCAGATACTTGGAGGACGTCTGCCTGGTCCAGTGACCACTGCATCTGCCGACCCCATTACCGACAGCGAGGGTAAGACTCTCACCTTTTCCACCTGTTGCCTTCCACTTGGTCCCCCCGCCAGCATGCATCCTCAGTGTGCAGCCATGTCAGAGCCTTGCCGCAATCTGGCACGCCTTTCAGCAAACCTGTCCTTTTGCTAAAGCCGCTCTTCCACCTCCCACTTTCAGATAAAGCAGCACCAACTCGGGCTCAACGCGCTGAAGCTGCCAGTGCCAGTGCCACCGGAGGCGAGAACCAGGAGGAATCCGGACCAGCCGTTGCAGAATCCGGGGAGCGGAGACATCTGCAGACTGGGGATAGTAGTCCCCTGGAGGGGAGGGGGGTGGCTCTGAGGATGAACCAGTTGCCGGACCAAGCGCCATGGAGCAACGCAGGGGGGATAGGCAAGTTCGGCCACCGTCTCCCCGCAGGGCAAGGCAAGTCGTCATGACCGCTGCACAGAGTGCAGATGAGGTCCGTCGCCCTCCAAACAAGCTCCCATTCCAATGCCAGTTGATCAAAAGGCTTTTAGGTGTAGTGGTGCATGTGCTTCGGACAGGGTTGAAGGTACCAAGTACTGTAAAGCTCAAATCCCAGAACTCCGCTCCACATTAGCTCGCCAACTCTCTCTAGCAGTGAGCGCAATGAGCAGGCCAAGTGGCAGAAGATTCTGCAGTAGAGCTGTCCCCTTTAAATAGCGCCCCCCTACTCCGAGAAGGGCCTGTTAGCCCTCCCTCGAACTGTCATTAATAGCGCTGGACGCTAAGGCTCCGGGCGCCACCCAATATGCGCTCAGGCGCTCCTAAAAGGCGTTGCACACTGAAATGACGTCATGAGCTGCTTGCGCTCGCGGACGCGCGCAAACACTTAGCGCAGGCGCTAAATGTATAGTCAATATCTGAGTTGGCACTATCTTCATAGCGTCCGCCCCAACATAGTGCTTCGCCCCAATTCTAGGTCTTAGGTGCTCAGCGCCGGCGCTACCAACCCAATTTCTAGGCCTATGACTCTATGGGCTAAAAATTGGGTGGCTAGCGCCACCTTTTAGCACCTTCCGCCATATTAAGTGGGGGCGCTAATGGTGGCCTTAGCCTGTTGCGCTACGCCTCCACCGATGACATCATCGGTGTGCGCAGCGCCCCATTAGCGCCCCGACCGCAAAATTTGTTTGCGAACGCTGCTGTAGCGCCATTCGCAAACAGCGCCAGGTTCCCGGGGCCTTGCTGCGCCGGCAGAGGCGCAAGTTAAGGTGGAGGTGCGGGGCGGCTGCTTTTTTCGGCGGCCGCCTGCCAGCACCTCCGTCCCCGGCCTCCTGGTCCCCCCCCCCGCGGCAATGCCGGCTGTTTCCCGAGAGCCCGGCACTTCTCCTTGGTGCTGGGCTCTTTTGCCGGCACTCGCGATCGGGGCTCGCGCTGTTGCAGGCCCCTCCCCCTTATCAGTGGGAGGAAGGCCTGCAGTACTGCAGCGTGCCGTGCTGCAGCGTCTGGCGCTGCGGCACGTTGCGCTGCGAAATTCACTTTCAGCGCCCTAAGAGGGACGCGGAGCACCTCGAGCCACGCCCCGTGTCCCTCTTGGGGCGCTGAGGCTGAATTTGAGGCGATCGCTAATGTGGCGATCGCAGCGCAAATTCCAGCGCCCAGGCGAACTTTGCGCCGCTTGGACGCCTCAGGCCAATTTCTAGGCCTATGACCCTATGACCACAACCATCTTCCTTTGTGCTAGGTATGACTCCAGCCAATGGAGAGTTTTCCCCCCGATTCCCATTGACTTCAGTTTTACTAGGGCTCCTTGATGCCACACTCGGTCAAATGTTGCCTGGATGTCAAGGGCAGCCACTCTCACCTCACCTCTGGAATTCAGCTCCTTTGTCCATGTTTGGACCAAGGCTGTAATGAAATCGGGAGCTGAGTGGTCTTGGCGGGACCCAAACTGGGCATCGGTGAGCAGGTTATTGGTGAGTAAGTGCCGCTTGACAGCACTGTCGATGACACCTTCCATCACTTTGCTGATGATTGAGAGTAGACTGATGGGGTGGTAATTGGCCGGATTGGATTTGTCCTGCTTTTTGTGGACAGGACATTCCTGGGCAGTTTTCCACATTGTCGGATAGTTGCCAGTGTTGTAGCTGTACTGGAACAGCTTGGCTAGAGGCGCGGCTAGTTTTGGAGCACAAGTCTTCAGCACGATAGCCGGGATGTTGTCGGGGCCCATAGCCTTTGCTGTGTGCAAATTGGCTGCCGTGTTTCCTACATTACAACAGTGACTACACTTCAAAAAGTACTTCATTGGCTGTAAAATGCTTTGGGACATCCTGAGATCGTGAAAGGCGCTATAGAAATGCAAGATCTTTCTTTCTAACAGGAACTGCCTATGTAAATTAATCATACCTGTTGAGCCATTACAGTGCCACCAATGGCAGGAGGACGTAATTACAGCATGACATGTTTACATAGGGCAGTTTCTCTTCTAAACATGGTCCTATGAATTTACAATGAAAATACAAAAATAATGACAGAATGGATGACTTTTAAATGGGAACTGAGGTATGTCTGTGTAGCATGGTCGTCGACCTGAAATGTTTCTCTCTCTTTCTCTCTCCACAGGTGCTGGCTAACCGGCTGAGTGTTTCCAGCCTTTTCTGTTTTTATTTCAGATTTCAAACATCCGCAATATTTTGCTATTGAATCTGTCCTTAGCGATTTTTGATTGATGGGGTGAATGTTGGCTAGCACTCACCTGCTCTTCCTCGAAATAGTGCCGTGGGATCTTTTATGTCCACCTTAGAGGACTGATTGGAGAGCTCTTTCAAAGAGCTGGCACAGGCCTGATGGGCCGAATGGCTTCTTTCTGTGCTGTGTGATTCTATGATGACCTCGCCACTTTTGCCACTGATCAAGCGCATCGTGAGAAGACAGTACAATTCTACCGCTCTGGGTGCGGCACAACCTGGAGGTCATTGATTGCACGAATTTGCACTCGGACTCCTGCGCCTTTAGCGGAGCCTTGTATGAACCAAGAGAACCATAGAAACATAGAAAAATAGGAGCAGGAGTCGGCCATTCGGCCCTTCGAGCCTGCTCCGCCATTCAATATGATCATGGCTGATCCTCTATCTCAATATTTCCGCTCTCTCCCCATACCCCTTGATGCCTTTTGTGTCTAGAAATCTATCTATCTCCTTCTTAAATATATTCAGTGACTTGGCCTCCACAGCCTTATGTAGTAGAGAATTCCACAGGTTCACTACCCTCTGAGTGAAGAAATTTCTCCTCATCTCAGTCCTAAATGTCCTACCCCGTATCCTGAGACTGTGACCCTTCATTCTAGACCCCCCCCCCCAGCCAGGGGAAACATCCTCCCTGCATCCAGTCTGTCTAGCCCTGTCAGAATTTTATACGTTTCAATGAGATCCCCTCTCATTCCTCTAAACTCTAGTGAATACAGGCCTAGTCGACCCAATCTCTCCTCATACGACAGTCCTGCCATCCCAGGAATCAGTCTGGTGAACCTTCACTGCACTCCCTCTATGGCAAGTATATCCTTTCTTAGATAAGGAGACCAAAACTGCACACAGTACTCCAGGTGTGGTCTCACCAAGGCCCTGTACAACTGTAGTAAGACATCCTTGCTCCTGTACTCAAATCCTCTTGCAATGAAGGCCAACATACCATTTGCCTTCCTAACTGCTTGCTGCACCTGCATGTTTGCCTTCAGTGACTGGTGTACAAGGACACCCAGGTCCCTTTGTACATCAGCATTTCCCAATCTATCACCATTTAAATAATACTCTGCCTTTCTGTTTTTCCTACTGAAGTGGATAACTTCACATTTATCCACGTTAAACTGCATCTGCCATGTATTTGCCCACTCACTCAACTTGTGAGAGATTTTATTCTCTCCGTCTTCAACCGGTATCCGATCACCGGCACCGGCTCACAGAGGTGAATGTCTGCTCCCCCAGGAGCTTTCACAACGCCTCCATTTAAGGCAACTCTCTAAGCCAGTCTTATTTGAAGGGGACTGAAGAATGGAAGACCAAAGCTACCCTCTGCTGGATGCCATGTGACGCCCGTGCACCAGCCACGGCCAGAATCGAAGGGCAGCTACAAGAAGTCTCGTGCTACCACCAGGAATGATTATTGAGCACGCCATTAAAGAGATAGAAGCAGACTGTTTTCTAGTAGTGGAGGGGTCAAGAACAAGGGGGTCTTGATACAAGGTTAAATGTTAGAGATTTAGGACAAAGGGCAGGAGAAACCTCTTCACAGAGAGAGAGAGAGAGAGCGAGAGAGAGAGTGGTGAGGCTGTCCAGGATTCAATTCCAGGTTTAGTAGTTGAAGCAGAAACGACGTCAAGATTAGATTGGAAAGGCGGATGAAGGTAAAAGGGGGTTGAAGGGACATGGGAACGGGGTGGGTAAATGTTAGATATTGCGCATGCGCGGAACTGTGAATGGGCCACGCAACCATTTAAAGGGGAATATTGCCCAAAGGGCTGTGGATGCTCAGTCGCTGAGTATATCCAAGGCTGAGATCGATAGATTTTTGGACACTAAAAGATACAGGGATTGGGTGGGAAAGTGGAGTTGAGGTCGATAGACCAGCCGTGATCTTATTGAATGGCGGAGCAAGCTCGAGGGGCCCGAATGGCCGACTCCCGCTCCTATTCCTTAACTTCTTATGACCAAAACTGCAGCAACGTTTCCGGATGAAAGCAGGGTGATTTCCCCAGTAGCAGGCAGTGAGTGGAGGATAGCTACATAATGCAAATTCTGTGCGCTAAAGTCAATCCCAGTCACTCACCGCGGTGGGGTCTCCAGGCATGATTGACGGGGGAATTGCCCCAATCATCTCCATTCTGGCCGGGAATAGCGATACTCAGCACTGTGATGAAGCCCAGTGCTGTTTATTAACCTGTTGTGGAGTATTTTACACCAACACTCGACACAAGGTTTTAGATCGATAGTCAAGTTGTCTTTATTACACCGGTGGGGAGACAGTCTGCTCTGTCTTTAGCCAGACTTCTCCAAATTGTTACAGCAAACACTACATTTTTATACATTCAAATAAGCACGGTGGCCTCATGCACAATTCATTCCTGCAACCAGATTGGACCTTGGCCCGCATGCACCTTCACAGATTGGTTACAAATCTCAATATAAACATGTGTAAGCTGCCTCCTCAATCAATCACTCAAACTGCTGAATGCTAATTAAAGATACCTTGGAATGTGACCTCGGTAATAAAGTTCTTACGGGCAGTTGAAATGCTGGACATCCTGGGCTGGATTTTCATTGAGGAGGCGGGACTACAACTTTCGGGGTTGTAGCCCCGCCTCCATCGAGTTCTAGCCAACCCACGCGATTTTCACTTGATTGACCTTGTTGAGCCCGCCCAGCAGGCTCAGCAGGCCAATTAAGGGCCACCTGGCAACAGGTGACGTCACAGACTGACATTTCATCTGTCAAGACCTTTTGACAGATGAAATATCAGCGTTTCACAGCGGTTTGAAGCTGTCAAACACTGACAATCTGTACTCTAAGTTAATTCCTTCCTCTCAGGCTGATTTAGAGATCTCCCCGGAACAGAAAGCTGAATGCTGCAATTTTTAACAGCTCGCGGCCATTCTGCTTTCTGTGCCGGTGAGATGAGGGACTCCCGACACCTGAAGGAAGGAAGGCTGTAAAGGTAAGTAAAGGTTAGTAGAACTTCTTTAAACACTTTACACACACCAAACACACTTACCTCTGCACTCATGCACCCATCACTCACCTGAACACCGGACATCTCGACCCCTCCAAGCCCTTCATCCCGACGGTCCGCCTCCTCTAACTTGCCGTGGTTTGGAGCCGTCGGGAATCCCACACATCCACCTTCAAAATAGGGATTAGGCTAAAAACTGCCTGTTAACTAGCTGTCAACAGGCAGTTAATTGGCACTAGTACGATGCAAGCGCAGGAGATGTAACACCTGCCCCTATACCTCCCCCCTTCCCACTGTCCAGGGCCCCAAACACCCCTTCCAGGTGAAACAGCGATTCACTTGTACTTCTTGCAATCTAGTATACTGTATTCACTGCTCACGATGCGGTCTCCTCTACATTGGGGAGACCAAACGCAGATTGGGTGACCGCTTTGCGGAACACCTCCATTCAGTCCGTAAGGGTGACCTCGAGCTTCCGGTCGCCTGTCATTTTAATTCTCCGCTCCATTCCCACTCGGACCTCACCGTCCTCGGCCTCTTGCATTGTTCCACGAAAGCTCAACGTAAACTCGAGGAACAGCACCTCATCTTCCGATTAGGCACTCTGCAGCCTTCCGGACTCAATATCGAGTTCAATAATTTCAGATCATAACCTCGGCCTCTATCACTTTTTTCCTTTTAATTTTTTCCATCCCTTTGTTTTGGGTCCTCCTTTCCCACCACCACCCCCCCCCACCCCCTCCTTTCCTTTTGTTTCTCTCTCTCACCTGGCAGCTGTCCTTATCCTGCCAGTACACTTCACACCTAATCTCAGCTGCCTTTTGTCTCCACGGGTCCATTACCATCTCATCTGGCTTCTAATAAAGAAGGGTTCGACCCGAAACGTCAACTCAAATTTCTCTCCACGGATGTTGCCTGACCTGCTGAGTTTTTCCAGCATTTTCTGTTGTTATTTCGGATTTCCAACATCCGCAGTATTTTGCTATCGTACCTTTTATTGTCTCCTTTTCTTCTTTTGTTCGATCGCAGCTTTGCCTTCGATCTTTTTATTTTCTTTCCAGTTTTGAAGAAGGGTTTCAACCCGAAACATCAACTCAAATTTCTCTCCACGGATGTTGCCTGACCTGCTGAGTTTTTCCAGCATTCTCTGTTGTTATTTTAGTTAATTGGCACTAATCCCCTTCCCGCCTCGGGGAGGCGCATCCCTGTGCAGGGCGGGTACCTGCCCCCTTTGAAACTGGCATGGAGGCGGGTTGGGTGCGGGATGGGTTCGTGCCCCCCGATTTCGGGCTTTTAACCCCCCACACGCCTCCAATCCCGCCTCCACGGCCCAATGAAAATCCTGCCCTGTGTCTCCATTTAATTGTTTTATTTCTTCTTCAAAGGTCAGCTATCTTTGACCGCATCTTTATAGACGTGGCCCTTCATGTTAGCCCCTGTCTTTCTTACACTATTCAGTGAAACTGCCAGCGATGTCATTTTAACTCTTTCCCCACTACAAACCCATTGTGTAATGTGGAATGTTGGCAGCTTGAGTTGGCCCCGAGCTGCCACTTTGTGCTTGTTTCTTTGTTTCAGGCGTGAGACACCTCGCCGATTATTCTTTCCAAATGGATTCCCGTGTGGGAAGAGGAAGTGAGCGGGCTGGCGGCCAGCATTCATGGATAGCCTGCTGGGACTCTGCTATCCTGAGGCCTTCGCCTGGTAGGCGTTGTGAGGCCTCAGTATATGAGCCAGCCATAAGAACAAAAGAACATAAGAAATAGGAGCAGGAGTCAGCCATTCGGCCCTTCGAGCCTGCTCCACCATTCAATGAGATCATGGCTGATCTTCTGCCTCAACTCCACTCACCGGCTCTATCGCCATATCCCTTGATGCCTTTACTAGTCAGAAATCTATCGACTTCTGTTTTGAATATACCCAATGACTGAGCTTCCACAGCCCTCTGGGGTAGAGAATTCCAAAGATTCACCACCCTCTGTGTGAAGAAATTTCTTCTCATCTCAGTCCTGAATGGCCGACCCTTTATCCTGAGTCTGTGGCCCCTGGTTCTAGACTCCCCAGCTAAGGGAAACATTCTCCCAGCATCCATCCTATCAAGCCCTGTCATAATTTTGTATGTTTCGATGAGATCCCCTCTCATTCTTCTGAATTCAAGAAAATACAGGCTACAATTGCCATGGTCGGTGGGAGCTCCGAGCTGCTTCCTGTCAGCTCTAGTGTCACTTAGAATTACACCGAGTCTACAGCACAGGAACAGGCCATTCGGCCCGACTGCTCCGTGTCGGTGTTTCTGCTCCACTCGAGCCTCCTCCCACCCCTCTTCATCTCACCCCATCAGCATAGCCTTCTATTCCTTTCCCCCTCATGTGTGTATCTAGTTTCCCCTTAAATGCATCTACACTATTCGTCTCAACCACTCCCTGTGGTAGCGAGTTCCACATTCTCACCACTCTCTGCGTACAGAGATTTCTCCTTATTTGATTCATTAGGTGGCACAGTATGTAGTGTGGACGGGAACAGAAAGTTGCAAAGGGACATTGATCGATTCAGTGAGTGGGCGAAACTGTGGCAGATGGAGTTCAATGTGGGGAAGAGTGAGGTCACCCACTGTGGACCCAAGAAAGATCGATCAGAGTATTTTCTAAACGGTGAGAAGCTGGGAACTGGAGCAGCCGAGAGAGTTAGGGGTCCATGTACAGAAATCACTAAAAGCTGGTGGACAGGTGCAAAAAAATAATTAAAAAGGCTAGTGGAATGTTGGCCATTACCTCGAGGGGTCTGCAATACGAAGGGGAGGAAATTTCGCTGCAGTTCTTTAAAGCTCTGGTCAGGCCCCATCGAGAACTCTGGGTTCAGTTCTGAGCACCGCACCTCGGGAGGATATATTGGCCTCGGAGGGGGGGCAGCGCAGATTCACCAGAATGATACCGGGGCTAAAAGGGTTAAATTCCGAGGCCAGGTTGCACAGACTGGGCTTGTATTCCCTGGAGTTTAGAAGATTAAGGGGTGATCTGATCGAGGTGTTTAAGATGATTAAAGGAGTTGATCGGGTGGATAGAGAGAAACTATTTCCTCTGGTGGGGGGAGTCCAGAACAAGGGGGCAGAACCTTAAAATTAGAGCCAGGCCGTTCAGGGGTGATGTCAGGAAGCACTTCTTCACACAAAGGGGGGTGGAAATCTGGAACTACCCCCCCCCGCCAAAAAGCTGTTGAGGCTGGGGGTCAATTGAAAATTTCAAAACTGAGATTGCTAGATTTTTGTTGGGCGAGGGTATTAAGGGTTGCGGAACCAAGGCGGGTGGATGGAGTTAAGATACAGATCACATTGAATGGTGGAACAGGCTCGAGGGGCTGAATGACCTCCTCCTGGTCTTATGTTCCTAATGCTGCACCCCTGGTTTTCCCTCTCGCTACCCCAGATGTTGCGCCATCCCGCTGGAAGCGTGGGACTATGGAGTCACGCCTGAAAGGTTCCTTCAGACCCATGTTGCTGCCCTTCCAGCAGATTTGCTGTGCTTGTCCCTTGTGCAGCTACTGTACTGGCCACACAAGACCGTCAGAGAACCCTGGACGGTTTCCACCTCAACACAAATTGGCCAAAGTCTAATCGAACGATGTTGGTGCCAACTCAGGTCAAATTCGCGGAATTTTACATTACAAAAGGAGCCATTCAGCTCATCCTGCCTCTGCCAGCTCCCTGAAAGAGTTATTCACTTACTCCTAATCCCCACCACCAGCCCCCATACCCATTCGGCCCATCTGGTCTGTGCAGGATCACTGACTAAGCTATTCCTTTAGTCCCATTCCCCTGCCCTTTCCCCATTTCCTTTTAGATGTTTCTTTTTCATGTAAATATCCATTTCCCTTTTTAAAGTGATTATTCAGATGACGCTACAGTTTCTGTAAAGGATTTTCTCAAACCAGGCCCAATTCATCGCTTGCAGGGTCAGACAGTGAAGCTCCTAAGTACACCACCTGGTGTCTCACTGAACTGCACAGACACAGACCTTCAATCTGCAGTCTCTGCTGATCTCCACCAGATTCGAGCTCTTTAGATCTACAAGCATTCCCGCGACAGAGAAAGGGAAATCAGCCAGACTGCACATTCCTGATAATTTCCATAAACTCCCGCTAGCAAGTGTGTGGCGGGAACGTCCGATGAGGACAGGATCAAGCTCGCCGCGGTGCCCTCCATAACAGCCTGTGCATCCTCACAAGGCACACACACAAAGAATGGGCACTTGGAACCCGTACCCCAGTGAGAGTCAGTGTGTGTGGAACCCGTACCCCAGTGAGAGTCAGTGTCTGTGGAACCCGTACCCCAGTGAGAGTCAGTGTGTGTGGAACCTGTACCCCACTGAGAGTCAGTGTCTGTGGAGCCCGTACCCCAGTGAGAGTCAGTGTCTGTGGAACCCGTACCCCAGTGAGAGTCAGTGTGTGTGGAACCTGTACCCCAGTGAGAGTCAGTGTGTGTGGAACCTGTACCCCAGTGAGAGTCAGTGTCTATGGAGCCCGTACCCCAGTGAGAGTCAGTGTCTGTGGGACACGTACCCAAGTGAGAGTCAGTGTCTGTGGAACCCGTACCCCAGTGAGAGTCAGTGTCTGTGGAACCCGTACCCCAGTGAGAGTCAGTGTGTGTGGAACCCGTACCCCAGTGAGAGTCAGTGTGTGTGGAACCCGTACCCCAGTGAGAGTCAGTGTGTGTGGAACCCGTACCCCAGTGAGAGTCAGTGTCTGTGGAACCTGTACCCAAGTGAGAGTCAGTGTCTGTGGAACACGTACCACAGTGAGAGTCAGTGTGTGTGGAACCCATACCCCAGTGAGAGTCAGTGTGTGTGGAACCCGTACCCCAGTGAGAGTCAGTGTGTGTGGAACCCGTACCCCAGTGAGAGTCAGTGCCTGTGGAACCCGTACCCCAGTGAGAGTCAGTGTCTGTGGAACCCGTACCCCAGTGAGAGTCAGTGTGTGTGGAACCCGTACCCCAGTGAGAGTCAGTGCCTGTGGAACCCGTACCCCACTGAGAGTCAGTGCCTGTGGAACCCGTAACCCAGTGAGAGTCAGTGTCTGTGGAACCTGTACCCCAGTGAGAGTCAGTGTCTGTGGAACCCGTACCCCAGTGAGAGTCAGTGTCTCTGGAAACCGTACCCCAGTGAGAGTCAGTGTGTGTGGAACCCGTACCCCAGTGAGAGTCAGTGTGTGTGGAACCCGTACCCCAGTGAGAGTCAGTGTGTGTGAAACCCGTACCCCAGTGAGAGTCAGTGTGTGTGGAACCCGTACCCCAGTGAGAGTCAGTGTGTGTGGAACCCGTACCCCAGTGAGAGTCAGTGTGTGTGGAACCCGTACCCCAGTGAGAGTCAGTGTGTGTGGAACCCGTACCCCAATGAGAGTCAGTGTCTGTGGAACCCGTACCCCAGTGAGAGTCAGTGCCTGTGGAACCCGTACCCCACTGAGAGTCAGTGCCTGTGGAACCCGTAACCCAGTGAGAGTCAGTGTCTGTGGAACCTGTACCCCAGTGAGAGTCAGTGTCTGTGGAACCCGTACCCCAGTGAGAGTCAGTGTCTCTGGAAACCGTACCCCAGTGAGAGTCAGTGTGTGTGGAACCCGTACCCCAGTGAGAGTCAGTGTGTGTGGAACCCGTACCCCAGTGAGAGTCAGTGTGTGTGAAACCCGTACCCCAGTGAGAGTCAGTGTGTGTGGAACCCGTACCCCAGTGAGAGTCAGTGTGTGTGGAACCCGTACCCCAGTGAGAGTCAGTGTGTGTGGAACCCGTACCCCAATGAGAGTCAGTGTCTGTGGAACCCGTACCCCAGTGAGAGTCAGTGTCTGTGGAACCCGTACCCCAGTGAGAGTCAGTGTGTGTGGAACCCGTACCCCAGTGAGAGTCAGTGTCTGTGGAATCCGTACCCCAGTGAGAGTCAGTGTGTGTGGAACCCGTACCCCAGTGAGAGTCAGTGTCTGTGGAACCCGTACCCCAGTGAGAGTCAGTGTCTGTGGAACCCGTACCCCAGTGAGAGTCAGTGTGTGTGGAACCTGTACCCCACTGAGAGTCAGTGTCTGTGGAGCCCGTACCCCAGTGAGAGTCAGTGTCTGTGGAACCCGTACCCCAGTGAGAGTCAGTGTGTGTGGAACCCGTACCCCAGTGAGAGTCAGTGTGTGTGGAACCTGTACCCCAGTGAGAGTCAGTGTCTGTGGAGCCCGTACCCCAGTGAGAGTCAGTGTCTGTGGGACACGTACCCAAGTGAGAGTCAGTGTGTGTGGAACCCGTACCCCAGTGAGAGTCAGTGTCTGTGGAACCCGTACCCCAGTGAGAGTCAGTGTCTGTGGAACCCGTACCCCAGTGAGAGTCAGTGTGTGTGGAACCCGTACCCCAGTGAGAGTCAGTGTGTGTGGAACCCGTACCCCACTGAGAGTCAGTGTCTGTGGAACCCGTACCCCAGTGAGAGTCAGTGTCTGTGGAACCCGTACCCCAGTGAGAGACAATGTCTGTGGAACCTGTACCCCATGAGAGTCAGTGTGTGTGGAACCCGTACCCCAGTGAGAGTCAGTGTCTGTGGAACCCGTACCCCAGTGAGTGTCAGTGTCTGTGGAACCCGTACCCCAGTGAGAGTCAGTGCCTGTGGAACCTGTACCCCAGTGAGAGTCAGTGTCCGTGGAACCCGTACTGTTAGGTCTGTGTGTTCTAGTTGTAATTACTAACACAGACTACAAGATTAAAGTTCAACAGGTCTTTACTGGTTGGAGGTCAGGACTATATTAAATACAATATTACTACACAGTGCTTATATACCGGTGGTCACCACCGGTATTACGTATACAGCAGCCAGAGAAAGTAGTACATCTCTTAAGGTGGAACAGGCTTAAGTTCTCTTAAGGTGGAACAGGTTACATACACCACACGTACCCCAGTGAGAGTCAGTGTCTGTGGAACCTGTACCCCAGTGAGAGTCAGTGTCTGTGGAACCTGTACCCCAGTGAGAGTCAGTGTCTGTGGAACCTGTACCCCAGTGAGAGTCAGTGTGTGTGGAACCTGTACCGCAGTGAGAGTCAGTATCTGTGGAACCCGTACCCGAGTGAGAGTCAGTGTCTGTGGAACCCGTACCCCAGTGAGAGTCAGTGTCTGTGGAACCCGTACCCGAGTGAGAGTCAGTGCCTGTGGAACCCGTACCCCATGAGAGTCAGTGTCTGTGGAACCCGTACCCCAGTGAGAATCAGTGTGTGTGTAACCTGTACCCCAGTGAGAGTCAGTATCTGTGGAACCCGTACCTCAGTGAGAGTCAGTGTGTGTGGAACCCGTACCCCAGTGAGAGTCAGTGTCTGTGGAACACGTACCCCAGTGAGAGTCAGTGTGTGGAACCCGTACCCCAGTGAGAGTCAGTGTCTGTGGAACACGTACCCCAGTGAGAGTCAGTGTGTGTGGAACACGTATCCCAGTGAGAGTCAGTGTGTGTGGAACCCGTACCCCAGTGAGAGTCAGTGTGTGTGGAACCCGTACCCCACTGAGAGTCAGTGTCTGTGGAACCCGTACCCCAGTGAGAGTCAGTGTCAGTGGAACCCGTACCCAAGTGAGAGACAGTGTCTGTGGAACCTGTACCCCATGAGAGTCAGTGTCTGTGGAACCCGTACCCCAGTGAGAGTCAGTGTCTGTGGAACCCATACCCCAGTGAGTGTCAGTGTCTGTGGAACCCGTACCCCAGTGAGAGTCAGTGCCTGTGGAACCTGTACCCCAGTGAGAGTCAATGTCCGTGGAACCCGTACCCCAGTGAGAGTCAGTGTCTGTGGAACCTGTACCCCAGTGAGAGTCAGTGTCTGTGGAACCTGTACCCAAGTGAGAGTCTGTGTCTGTGGAACCTGTACCCCAGTGAGAGTCAGTGTCCGTGGAACACGTATCCCAGTGAGAGTCAGTGTGTGTGGAACTCGTACCCCAGTGAGAGTCAGTGTGTGTGGAACCCGTACCCCACTGAGAGTCAGTGTCTGTGGAACCCGTACCCCAGTGAGAGTCAGTGTGTGTGGAACCCGTACCCCAGTGAATGTCAGTGTCTGTGTGTGGTAAACCACTTTTATCGTTACACTATAGTTATCACTGTTGTATTGTTATCACCGTTATCACTGTTGTATCACGATACGAGGTCGCCTCTTGTCGCGCTGTTATACCTGGGCTGACCACCTCCGACTCCGCCCATGGCTCCACCTACCTGCCCAGGTATAAAGGTAGTCGACTGGCTGGTATTCCTCCTTGTTGGACCCGATCACCCACGAGGGTGGGCTCTGTTATTTAGTCAATAAAAACCTTTAGTTACGTTCCTAACTCGTCGCTTTTTATTGGACGAATTGATAGGTATATCAATTTTATTGACTAAATTTTAAAGATGTCTACTACTGGCCAGCCAGAAGCCCTCCCAGAAGCACAGCCACACCAGCCGGCTTGGCTGCAAGCCCTCAAACCACCGTACCTGGATCTAAACCCACAGGCAGCAAACGCAGCCCTCAACTTCAAACACTGGCTGGACTGCTTCGAATCCTACCTGGAAGAATCCGGCGCCCCGCAGAGATCCAAACTAAGACTTCTGAACGCCCAAGCGAGCCCGAGAGTATACGCACTCATACAGGACACGACTACGTACGAGGCCGCTATCAACCTACTGAAACAGCAGTACCGCAGCCCGGTAAATTACATGTACACCAGGCACCTCCTAAGATCCCGCCCGCAACAGCCAGGAGAGTCTGTAGCTGAATTTTTACGGGCGCTAAGAGCACTCGGCAGGAACTGTGACTTTAAAGCGGTGACGGCTGTTGAAAATACGGAAGATAATATCCGCGATGCCTTTGTGAAAGGCCTACGGTCCGACTACTCACGGCAAAGACTGCTTGAAGCTAAAGACCTCGACCTGGACAAAGCTGAAGCCCTCGCTCTCTCCCTGGAGGTGGCCCATCAGGACCAGGAGGCGTTTTCCAGGTACTGCTCGCGACCCTGGGACTCGGGCCCGACCCCTACCGCAATACCCTTCGCAGCGCCGCCCCCGGGACCTACCTCAGCGTCGGCGTCCCGGACCCGACCGGGCCCGCCACCCCCGGTACCGGCTCCGACATCGGGCACCCGCGATCGGGCCGCCGGCTGCTTCTTTTGCGGCCAGGAGAAGCACCCGAGGTCGCGCTGCCCAGCCAGGAACTCTACCTGCACAACCTGCAGGAAGAAAGGCCATTTCTCTAAGGCCTGCAGGAGCGGATCTTCAGAGGCCAGCAGTGCCTCATGCGAACTGTGGGGGCGGCCATCTTCTTTCACGGCAACTGAGGCCAGTATCCCCACACGTGAGTCATGGGGGCGGCCATCTTTGATCAAGGCAACCGACCCCAATAGTGCCTCATGTGAGTTATGGGGGCAGCCATCTTCTCCGCCATTTTGTCCTACCTCGTGGGAGACGCCATTTTACCCACCACGCCCGACTGCCACCGGGCCCCCGGACCCGACGACCGCCTCGCCCGCAGACGACAACGACTCGCTTACCTACACGCTAGCCTCCGTCACTCTGGATCAAGCCCGCCCACACCACCTGTCCAAGTCGATGATGGACATCAAAGTAAACGGCCACGCCACGACCTGCCTGTTCGACAGCGGAAGCACGGAGAGCTTCATCCACCCAGACACGGTGAGCCACTACTCCCTCCCTGTCCTGCCAACGCGCAACCGAATCTCGATGGCATCGAGGTCCCACGCCACGGACATTAGCGGCTACTGTGCTGTGACCTTGTCGGTTAAGGGTACAGAGTATAAAAACTTTAAACTCCTCGTCCTCCCCCAGCTCTGCGCTGCCGTCCTACTAGGGCTGGACTTCCAATCCCACCTCCAAAGTGTAACCCTAGCATACGGTGGACCCCTCCCCCCACTCACAGTCGACAACCAGCGAAGGTTAAACCGCCCACCGCGTAACACCTGCAGCCTATCCACCCTCAAGGTGCCGCCACCTTCCCTGTTCGCTAACCTCACCCCCGACTGCAAACCCGTCGCTACCAAGAGCAGGCGGTACAGCGCTGGGGACAGAGCTTTCATTAGCTCTGAGGTGCAGCGTCTCCTGAAGGAGGGCATCATCGAGGGGAGCAACAGCCCCTGGCGTGCCCAGGTCGTGGTCGTTAAGACCGGCGATAAAAATCGCCTGGTCATCGACTACAGCCAGACCATAAACAGATACACCCAGCTGGACGCATACCCCCTTCCCCGCATATCTGACATGGTCAATCAGATTGCACAATACCGCGTATTCTCGACCATCGACCTTAAGTCGGCCTACCACCAACTCCCTATCCACCCCGAGGACCGCCAGTACACCGCCTTCGAGGCGAATGGGCGCCTATACCACTTCCTTAGGGTCCCCTTCGGTGTCACCAACGAGGTCTCGGTCTTCCAAAGGGAGATGGACCGGATGGTTGACCAGAACGGACTGCAGGCCACATTCCCCTACCTAGATAACGTCACCATCTGCGGCCGCGACCGGCAGGACCACGACGTGAATCTGGAGAAATTCCTCCGTACAGCCCAACGGCTGAACCTCACCTACAATAAGGAGAAATGTGTGTTTAACACCTCGCGCCTTGCCATCCTTGGCTGTGTAGTAGAGAACGGACTCATCGGCCCCGACCCCGAAAGAATGCGCCCCCTCATGGAGCTACCCCTCCCCCACTGCCCTAAGGCACTTAAGAGAACCCTGGGGCTCTTCGCCTACTATGCCCAATGGGTGCCCAATTATGCGGACAAAGCCAGACCCCTCATGAAGTCCACATCCTTCCCCCTTACGGAGGAAGCGTGCGCAGCCTTCTCCCTCATTAAGGGAGACATTGCCAAGGCCACTATGCACGCAGTGGATGAGTCCATCCCCTTCCAAGTCGAGAGCGATGCATCCGACTTCGCCCTAGCCGCCACCCTTAACCAGGAGGGGAGACCGGTGGCCTTCTTCTCAAGGACCCTACAGGGCCCTGAGATCCGACACTCGTCGGTCGAGAAGGAGGCCCAGGCGATTGTGGAGGCGGTACGACGCTGGAGGCACTACCTGGCAGGCAAACGATTTACCCTCCTTACCGACCAACGTTCGGTCGCTTTTATGTTTAATAACAAGCTGAGGGGCAAAATCAAGAATGACAAGATCTTGAGGTGGAGAATCGAGCTCTCCACCTACGATTATGATATCTTGTACCGGCCAGGTAAGCTGAACGAACCCCCCGATGCTCTGTCACGAATTACATGCGCCAGCGCGCAAAGTGATAGACTTCAGACCCTCCACAACGACCTCTGCCACCCCGGGGTCACCAGACTTTACCACTTCATTAAGGCCCGCAACCTGCCCTACTCCATCGAGGAGGTCAGGACCATAACCAGGAACTGCCAGACCTGCGCCGAGTGCAAACCGCACTTCTTTAGGCCGGACAGAGCAAGCCTGATCAAGGCCACCCGCCCCTTCGAGCGCCTGAGCATCGACTTTAAGGGGCCCCTCCCGTCCTCTGACCGTAATGTGTACTTCCTCAACATTGTTGATGAGTACTCCCGTTTCCCCTTTGCCTTCCCCTGCCCAGACATGACCAGTACCACGGTCATTAAATGCCTGAACGACCTCTTCGCCTTGTTCGGGTTCCCAAACTATATACATAGTGACCGGGGCTCCTCTTTCATGAGCGAGGAACTCCGTCAGTTCCTACTAGCGAGAGGTATTGCAGCAAGTAGGACCACCAGCTACAACCCCCAAGGGAACGGCCAGGTGGAAAGAGAGAACGCGACGGTATGGAAGGCCGTCCTCTTAGCCTTAAAGTCTAAGGGCCTCCCAACCTCCCGCTGGCAGGAAGTCCTCCCGACAGCGCTGCACTCCATCCGGTCACTACTTTGCACTGCCGTTAACGCCACCCCCCATGAACGAATGTTTGTTTTCCCCAGGAAGTCGACTACGGGAACCACTCTACCAACCTGGCTGACCTCTCCGGGGCCCGTCTTGCTGCGAAAGCACGTGAGGGCCCATAAAACAGACCCCCTGGTCGAAAGGGTGAACCTCCTGCACGCCAACCCCCAGTACGCCTACGTGGCTTACCCAGACGGGCGGGAGGACACTGTCTCCTTACGAGACCTCGCACCCTCGGGCACTCCGGAGACACCACCTTTACCCCCCCCCCACCACCCCCCCAATTCCAGCCCAGGTAGACGGCATGCCGGAACCCCACGAGCCTTCGCCGACCACGCAGACACCAGCACTAACACCGGATAATGCAGCACCGCCGCTGCGACGATCGGAGAGGCTTACGAGGCCTCCGGACAGACTGACATACCAGAACTGGTAGTACACTTCACCCCGCCGGACTCAAATCTAAACAAGGGGTGAATGTGGTAAACCACTTTTATCGTTACACTATAGTTATCACTGTTGTATTGTTATCACCGTTATCACTGTTGTATCACGATACGAGGTCGCCTCTTGTCGCGCTGTTATACCTGGGCTGACCACCTCCGACTCCGCCCATGGCTCCACCTACCTGCCCAGGTATAAAGGTAGTCGACTGGCTGGTATTCCTCCTTGTTGGACCCGATCACCCACGAGGGTGGGCTCTGTTATTTAGTCAATAAAAACCTTTAGTTACGTTCCTAACTCGTCGCTTTTTATTGGACGAATTGATAGGTATATCACTGTGGAACCCGTACCCCAGTGAGAGTCAGTATCTGTGGAACCCGTACCCTAGTGAGAGTCAGTGTCTGTGGAACCCGTACCCCAGTGAGAGTCAGTGTCTGTGGAACCCGTACCCGAGTGAGAGTCAGTGCCTGTGGAACCCGTACCCCATGAGAGTCAGTGTCTGTGGAACCCGTACCCCAGTGAGAATCAGTGTGTGTGCAACCTGTACCCCAGTGAGAGTCAGTATCTGTGGAACCCGTACCTCAGTGAGAATCTCTATCTGTCGAACCCGTACCCCAGTGAGAGTCAGTTTCTGTGGAACTGTGCCCCAGTGAGAGTCAGTGTCTGTGGAACCCGTACCCCAGTGACAGTCAGTGTGTGGAACCCGTACCCCAGTGAGAGTCAGTGTGTGTGGAACCTGTACCCCAGTGAGAGTCAGTGTGTGTGGAACCCGTACCCCAGTGAGAGTCAGTGTCTGTGGAACTGTGCCCCAGTGAGAGTCAGTGTCCGTGGAACCCGTACCCCAGTGACAGTCAGTGTGTGGAACCCGTACCCCAGTGAGAGTCAGTGTCTGTGGAACACTACCCCAGTGAGAGTCAGTGTATGGAACCCGTACCCCAGTGAGAGTCAGTGTCTGTGGAACACGTACCCCAGTGAGAGTCAGTGTGTGTGGAACACGTATCCCAGTGAGAGTCAGTGTGTGTGGAACCCGTACCCCAGTGAGAGTCAGTGTGTGTGGAACCCGTACCACAGTGAGAGTCAGTGTGTGTGGAACCTGTACCCCAGTGAGAGTCAGTGTGTGTGGAACCCGTACCCCACTGAGAGTCAGTGTCTGTGGAACCCGTACCCCAGTGAGAGTCAGTGTGTGTGGAACCTGTACCCCAGTGAGAGTCAGTGTCTGTGGAAGCCGTACCCCAGTGAGAGTCAGTGTCTGTGGAACCCGTACCCGAGTGAGAGTCAGTGCCTGTGGAACCCGTACCCCATGAGAGTCACTGTCTGTAGAACCCGTACCCCAGTGAGAATCAGTGTGTGTGGAACCTGTACCCCAGTGAGAGTCAGTATCTGTGGAACCCGCACCTCAGTGAGAGTCAGTATCTGTGGAACCCGTACCCCAGTGAGAGTCAGTGTCTGTGGAACTGTGCCCCAGTGAGAGTCAGTGTCTGTGGAACCCGTACCCCAGTGAGAGTCAGTGTGTGGAACCCGTACCCCAGTGAGAGTCAGTGTCTGTGGAACACGTACCCCAGTGAGAGTCAGTGTCTGTGGAACACGTATCCCAGTGAGAGTCAGTGTGTGTGGAACCCGTACCCCAGTGAGAGTCAGTGTGTGTGGAACCCATACCCCAGTGAGAGTCAGTGTGTGTGGAGCCAGTATCCCAGTGAGAGTCAGTGTGTGTGGAACCCGTACCCCAGTGAGAGTCAGTGTCTGTGGAACCCGTACCCCAGTGAGAGTCGGTGTCTGTGGAACCTGTACCCCAGTGAGAGTCAGTATCTGTGGAACCCGCACCTCAGTGAGAGTCAGTATCTGTGGAACCCGTACCCCAGTGAGAGTCAGTGTCTGTGGAACTGTGCCCCAGTGAGAGTCAGTGTCTGTGGAACCCGTACCCCAGTGAGAGTCAGTGTGTGGAACCCGTACCCCAGTGAGAGTCAGTGTCTGTGGAACACGTACCCCAGTGAGAGTCAGTGTCTGTGGAACCCATACCCCAGTGAGAGTCAGTGTGTGTGGAGCCAGTATCCCAGTGAGAGTCAGTGTCTGTGGAACCCGTACCCCAGTGAGAGTCATTGTGTGTGGAACCCGTACCCCAGTGAGAGTCAGTGTGTGTGGAACCCATACCCCAGTGAGAGTCAGTGTGTGTGGAGCCAGTATCCCAGTGAGAGTCAGTGTGTGTGGAACCCATATACCAGGAGTGGGGGGTGCAGGGGTGGGAACTGGAGGAGAAAGTTCTTTAAAAAGATGAAAAGTTAATTTGACATTTCATTAGCACCCTGGTAATTAATTTGCTCTGTAAATCCACTGGTTGATTAACAGCTCTAATCACCCCCTGCCAACCAAGACATGGCTGCCAATGACAGCCATTAATATTCCTGGCATTGGACTCATCTGTGTAATTGAGATTAAAAGGGCAAACTCTGAATAATAGAGGAGTTAATTAACTTCACGTAAAGAAACCTGTGATAACGGCCGTCTGCCTCAACCCATATAGTTTCTCATGAGTCCTGGAGCTGCCAATCCCGACAAGAACAACTCACAAATCGCCAATTCCCCAAAACAGCTCAATATTCCTTCTGCTCACTGGGAACATCTTGTGCCTGGTATATCACAGAAATAACTTCTCAATCTTAAGAACAGCTTTAAAAAAAGACACCAATATTTTCAAAAGCAAGGAAGTTTATACCTCAGCTATAAAGACAGACTTGCATTTCTGTAGCGCCTTTCACAACCACCGGATGTCCCAAAGCGCTTTACAGTCAATGAAGTACTATTTTGAAGTGTAGTCACTGTTGTAACACGGCAGCCAATTTGGGCACAGCAAGCTCCCACAAACAGCAACGTGATAATGACCGGATAATCTGTTTCCTTTAGTGATACTGGTAGAGGGACAAATATTGGCCCCAGGACACCGGGAAGAATTCCCCTGCTCTTCTTCGAAATAGTGGCCATAGGATTTTTTAACATCCACCCGAGGGGGCAGACAGGGCCTCAGTTTAACGTCTCATCCGAAAGACGGCACCTCTGACAGTGCAGCACTCCCTCAGCACTGCACTGGGAGTGTCGGCCTAGCTTTTTGTGCTCAAGTCTCTGGAGTGGGACTTGAACCCACGACCTTCTGACTCAGAGGCGAGAGAGAGAGAGAGCGTCCCACGGAGCCACAATGGTTGGAATATTGTGTTTAAATCTGGGCACCACACTTTAGGAAGGACGTCAAGGCCTTGGAGAGGGTGCGGAGGAGATTTACTAGAATGGTACCAGGGATGAGGGACTTCAGTTATGTGGAGAGAGACTGGAGAAGCTGGACTTGTTCTCCTTGGAGCAGAAAAGGTTAAGCTGGGATTTAATCGAGGTGTTCAAAATTATGTGGGGTTTTGATAGAGTAAGTAAGCAGAAACTGTTTCCACTGGCAGGAGGGTCGGTAACCAGAGGTCACAGATTGAAGATAATTGGCAAAAAAAATCCGGAATGAAGATATTGAAGATGAACTGCAAAGAGGAAGAACCCTGGCGTCAGAACCAATTCCAAAAAACTTGGACTGACCTTTCTGAGAAACCTCATTTACAGGATGAAGCTGACAGAAATAGATAGCGCAGAACAATTGGAGAACTGGGCCAGCTTGGTTGTAGTCCAGTTATCCTGTCACCGCGAAAGCTTTAATCAGTTAATGCCAAGTCTTCAAGTCGAATTAACGGTGGATTCTGTGCTTAATTTAGCTAGTTTTTTGGGGCCAAAGCAAAGGAACTTCAGTTTTTACATTTCCAAGACCCCTCCTTGTTTTTTGCCAAAGGCTTCTCACCGACTGTCTGGCTGGTCGATAACACGCATGCCCCAGCTTCCCCCCGCAGTGGCTCAGCTGGTGAAGGCGATGAGTGGCTGACCACGAGGATCCCCCCTTCGACCCATACGCTCTCACCTCTGAGTCAGAAGGCTGTGACGTAAGAAAACTACTAGGCACTTGGTCTAAGCGTTAAACAAAGCTTTAATCAACTGTTTTACAACATGGAGGTCTAGTTGTGTCCTTCACTAGTTCCTGTTAAGAATGTCCTGCGCAAGCTGGGCCCGTGCCCGAGTATTTATACTCTCCCTGGACAGCGCCGCCTGCAGGCCGCTCAGTATTATTTCATAAGTCTTTCTTTCATGAATGACTGATTCATGTCAGGCTGGCCCTCAGGAACCTCAGGACGTCCAGGGTTGTCTATCCATTCCCCTTACATGGTGACACTGTTACACAGTGCGCCTTTTACATTAGACAGGACGCACCTGGGCAGTTTTCCACATTGTCGGATAGATGCCAGTGTTGTAGCTGTATTGGAACAGCTTGGCTAGAGGCACGGCTAGTTCTGGAGCACAAGTCTTCAGCACAATAGCCGGGATATTATCGGGGCCCACAACCTTTGCTGTATCCAGTGCGCTCAGCCGTTTCTTGATATCACGTGGAGTGAATCGAATTGGCTGAAGACTGGTTTCTGTGGTGGTGGGGACCTCAGGAGGAGGCCGATACGGATCATCCACCCGGCACTTCTGGCTGAAGATGGTTGCAAACGCTTCAGCCTTGTCTTTTGCACTCACGTGCTGGGCTCCACCATCATTGAGGATGGGGACATTCTTGGAGCCTCCTCCTCCTGTTAGTTGTTTAATGGTCCACCACCATTCACGACTGGACATGGTAGGACTGCAGAGCTTTGAGCTGATCCGTTGATTGTGGGATCGCTTAGCCCTGTCTATAGCATGCTGCTTCCGCTGTTTAGCATGCCTGAAGTCCTGTGTTGCAGCTTCCCCAGGTTGGCACCTCATTTTTAGGTACGCCTGGTGCTGCTCCTGGCATGCTCTCCTACACTCCTTATTGAACCAGGGGTTGGTCCCCTGGCTTGATGGTAATGGTAGAGTGAGGGATATGCCGGGCCATGAGGTTACAGATTGTGGTGGAATACAATTCTGCTGCTGCTGATGGCCCACAGCGCCTCATGGATGCCCAGTTTTGAGCTGCTAGATCTATGCTGAATCTATCCCATTTAGCACGGTGGTAGTGCCACACAACATATGATGGAGGGTGTCCTCAGTGTGAAGACAGGACTTCGTCTCCACAATGACTGTGCGGTGGTCACTGCTACCAACACTGTCTCGGACAGATGCATCTGTGACAGGTAGATTGGTGAGGACGAGGTCAAGTAGGTTCTTCCCTCGTGTTGGTTCTCTCACCACCTGTCGCAGGCCCAGACTGTCAGTTATGTCCTTCAGGACTCGGCCAGCTCGGTCAGTCGTGGTGCTACCGAGTCACTCTTGGTGATGGACATTGAAGTCCCCCACCCAGAGTACATTCTGTGCCCTTGCTACTCTCAGTGCTTCCAAGTGGTGTTCAACAAGGAGGACTGATTCATCAGCTGAGGGAGGGCGGTAGGTGGTAATCAGCAGGAGGTTTCTTTGCCCATGCTTGACCTGAACATTGATCTTCAATTCCAAGAGACTCCAGGCCAATCCTGGAGGATTTGTGCCAATTATCAGCTAAGTTTTTCCCTGTTCTCGCCGTGCTGCCAATGTTATCCCGTAATTAGCCACCAGAGGGTGCACACATTCACAATTCACAATTCAAATCGCTTTATTGGCATGATAAGTTACATCTTATGTTGCCAAAGCATCAAAATACATTTATGGTTTAGCACATAAACGCAGTTCTATTCATACAGTGTATAAACAGGTATATCCCTGAGTGTATAAATATACATTCGCATTGTTTATATATATTCTTTTCTTAGTCTGACTTCCCCAACTGACCCAACAGTTTTCAATGTGGTGGAACTCCCTGTAAATACTGACAAACTCCCGGGGACCCCCTGTAAATACTGACACACTCCCAGGGACCCCCTGTAAATACTGACACACTCCCAGGGACCTCCTGTAAATACTGACACACTCCCAGGGACCCCCTGTAAATACTGACAAACTCCCGGGGACCCCCCTGTAAATACTGACACACTCCCGGGGACCCCCTGTAAATACTGACACACTCCCAGGGACCCCCTGTAAATACTGACACACTCCCAGGGACCCCCCCTGTAAATACTGACACACTCCCGGGGACCCCCCCTGTAAATACTGACACACTCCCAGGGACCCCCTGTAAATACTGACACACTCCCGGGGACCCCCCCTGTAAATACTGACACACTCCCGGGGACCCCCCTGTAAATACTGACACACTCCCGGGGACCCCCTGTAAATACTGACACACTCCCGGGGACCCCCTGTAAATACTGACACACTCCCAGGGACCCCCTGTAAATACTGACACACTCCCAGGGACCCCCTGTAAATACCGACACACTCCCGGGGACCCCCCCTGTAAATACTGACAAACTCCCGGGGACCCCCTGTAAATACTGACACACTCCCGGGGACCCCCCCTGTAAATACTGACAAACTCCCGGGGACCCCCTGTAAATACTGACACACTCCCAAGGACCCCCCTATAAATACTGACACACTCCCGGGGACCCCCTGTAAATACTGACACACTCCCGGGGACCCCCTGTAAATACTGACACACTCCCGGTGTCCCCCTGTAAATACTGACACACTCCCAGGGACGCCCTGTAAATACTGACACACTCCCAAGGACCCCCTGTAAATACTGACACACTCCCGGGGTCCCCCTGTAAATATTGACACACTCCCAGGGACCCCCTGTAAATACTGACACACTCCCGGGGACCCCCTGTAAAAACTGACACACTCCCGGGGACTCCCTGTAAATACTGACACACTCCCGGGGACCCCTTGTAAATATTGACACACTCCCAGGGACCCCCTGTAAATACTGACACACTCCCAGGAACCCCCTGTCAATACTGACACACTCCCAGGGACACCCCTGTAAATACTGACACACTCCCGGGGTCCCCCTGTAAATACTGACACACTCCCAGGGACCCCCCTGTAAATATTGACACACTCCCAGGGACGCCCTGAAAATACTGACACACTCCCAAGGACACCCTGTAAATACTGACACACTCCCGGGGTCCCCCTGTAAATATTGACACACTCCCGGGGACCCCCTATAAATACTGACACACTCCCGGGGACCCCCTATAAATACTGACACACTCCCAGGGACCCCCTGTAAATATTGACACACTCCCGGGGACCCCCTGTAAATACTGACACACTCCCGGGGAACCCCTGTAAATATTGGCACACTCCCGGGGACCCCCTGTAAATACTGACACACTCCCAGGGACCCCCTGTAAATATTGACACACACCCGGGAAGCCCCTGTAAATACTGACACACTCCCAGGGACCCCCTGTAAACACTGACACAATCCTGGGGACCCCCTGTAAATACTGACACACTCCCGGGGACCCCTTGTAAATATTGACACACTCCCAGGGACCCCCTGTAAATACTGACACACTCCCAGGGACCCCCTGTAAATACTGACACACTCCTGGGGACCCCCTGTAAGTACTGACACACTCCCAGGAACCCCCTGTCAATACTGACACACTCCCAGGGACACCCCTGTAAATACTGACACACTCCAGGGGACTCCCTGTAAATACTGACACACTCCCAGGGACCCCCTGTAAATACTGACACACTCCAGGGGACTCCCTGTAAATACTGACACACTCCCAGGGACACCCCTGTAAATACTGACACACTCCAGGGGACTCCCTGTAAATACTGACACACTCCCAGGGACCCCCTGTAAATACTGACATAGAAACATAGAAACATAGAAGATAGGAGCAGGAGTAGGCCATTCGGCCCTCGAGCCTGCTCTGCCATTCAATGAGATCATGGCTGATCATCCAAGTTCAGTACCCTGTCCCTGCCTTCTCCCCATATCCCTTGATCCCTTTAGCCTTAAGAAATATATCCAACTCTTTCTTGAATATATTTAATGAACTGGCCTCCACCGCCCTCTGTGGCAGAGAATTCCACTGGTTCACCACTCTCTGGGTGAAGAAATTCCCCCTCATTTCAGTCCTAAATGGCTTACCCCTTATCCTTAGACTATGACCCCTGGTTCTGGACTCCCCGGCCATCAGAAACATCCTTCCTGCATCTAGTCTGTCCAGGCCTGACAGAACTTTATAGGTTTCGATGAGATCCCCTCTCAATCTTCTACACTCCAGTGAGTATAAGCCCAATCGACACAATCTCTCCTCATACGTCATTCCTGCCATCCCAGGTATCAGCCTGGTGAATCTTCGCTGCTCTCCTTCCATGGCAAGAACGTCCTTCCTCAGGTAAGGCGACCAAAACTGCACACAGTACTCAAGGTGCGGTCTCACTAAGACCCTGTACAACTGTAGCAAGACATCCTTGTTCCTGTACTCGAACCCTCTTGCTACGAAGGCCAACATACCATTTGCCTTCTTAACCGCCTGCTGCACCTGCATGCTTACCTTCAGCGACTGGTGCACAAGAACACCCAGGTCTCTTTGCACCTCCCCTTCTTCCAATCTATTGCCATTCAAATAATAACCTGCCTTCCTGTTTTTGCCACCAAAGTGGATAACCTCACATTTATCCACATTATAGTGCATTTGCCATTTTTCTGCCCAATCTCCTAGGGACTCCCTGTAAATACTGACACACTCCCGGGGACTCCCTGTAAATATTGACACACTTCCGGGGACCCCCTGTAAATACTGACACACTCCCGGGACTCCCTGTAAATATTGACACACTTCCGGGGACTCTCTGTAAATACTGACACACTCCCGGGGACCCCCTGTAAATACTGACACACTCCCGGGGACCCCCTGTAAATACTGACTCACTCCCGGGGACCCCCTGTAAATACTGACACACTCCCGGGGACCCCTGTAAATACGGACACACTGCCGGGGACCACCTGTAAACACTTACTCACTCCCGGGGACCCCCTGTAAACACTGACACACTCCCGGGGACCCCCTGTAAATACTGACACACTCCCGGGGAACACCCTGTAAATACTGACACACTCCCGACGAATCCCTGTAACTACTGACACATTTCCAGGGACCCCCTGTAAATACTGACATACTCCCGGGGACTCCCTGTAAATACTGACACACTCCTGGGGACCACCTGTAAACACTGACACACTCCCGAGCACTCCCAGTAAATAATAATTCTAATAGGTCTAAGAGCGTTAAAAAACAAGCCTGAAGGCTTTGTGTCTTAATGCGAGGAGCATTCGTAATAAGGTGGATGAATTGGCTGCGCAAATAGAGGTAAACGAATATGATTTGGTTGGGATTACGGAAACGTGGCTCAAGGATGGCCAAGGCTGGGAACTCAACATCCAGGGGTATTCGATATTCAGGAAAGATGGCAAAAAGGAAAGGGAGGTGGGGTAGCATTACTGGTTAAAGAAGGGTAAAGAAGGATAATGGCCCAGAACTTGGTGTCGGGGGCTTGCCGCGCGTGCAAGCCCCCGATGTGCACTTACCCGGCGCGCCGACATCTGAAACCTGGCCCGCAGTGGATTTCCTGTCAGTGGCCTGGTTCTGATGTCGGCGCGCTGTGCTAACCTGACTCAGCGGCGTAGTTAGTGTGATGTGCCGGCTGGGATCAGGTGAGCACTGTTCAGTCAATCAGGGGAGGGGAAACTTCATTCATAAGTTTGAGAGTAAGAACTGTCAAACTCATGAGAAGTACTGCACCCCAAAACACTACTTAAACTTTAAATAAAATTTTGAAAAACATCCCAATCCTTAAATTAAGTATAAATAAGTTTAAAAAAATAATTTAAACAATAATTTTTTTTTGGAAAAAAATAAATTTTTATTAAAAAGGGTCTAAAACTAAACTTACCTTATTGTAGACTCTTTAAAATAATAAACCTGTGGGGAAAAAAAATCTAAATTGCACTAAAACACCACTTACCTGTAAAAATAAATACTTACGTGTGCTTTTTACAAGCGTAAAGACCGGAGGCCTTTACACATGCGCAAATCCCCCAAAACAGAGGAAATCCAAGACGCACGCGCTGCCCCCTACAGCGCACGCGCTAGCCTCTTCACCTCTTGGGATAGAGGAGAGGAAATGCCGGTTTTCAGTGCCCCTTCCGTACTCACGCGTTTGGGGAGGAATTACTGCCCCATTAGCTCTGATGATGTGGAATCTGTATGGGTAGAATTGAAGAATACCAAGGGGCAGAAAACGTTAGTGGGAGTGGTATATAGACCTCCAAACAGTAAGGCGGAGGTTGGGGATGGCATTAAAAGGGAATTTAAAGAAGCATGCAATAAGGGCACAGCAGTCATCATGGGTGACTTTAATCTACATATAGATTGGGCTAACCAAATTAGTAACAATACTGTGGAGGAGGAATTCCTGGAGTGTTTACGGGATGGTTTCCTGGACCAATATGTTAAGGAACCAACCAGAGATCAGGCCATCTTAGACTGGGTATTATGTAATGAGAAAGGATTAATTAGCAATCTTGTTGTACGAGGCCCCTTGGGTTGGAGCGATCATAATATGATCGAATTCTTCATTAAGATGGAGAATGAAGTAGCTGACTCAGAGACTAGGGTCCTAAATTTAAATAAAGGAAACTACGATGGTCTGAGGCGCGAGTTGGGTAGGATTGATTGGGGAATGTCACTCAAAGGGTTGACGGTGGATAGGCAATGACAAACATTCAAAGATCGCATGGATGAACTACAGAATTTGTTCATCCCAGTTTGGCATAAAAATAAAACAAAAAAGGTGACTCAACCGTGGCTAACAAAGGAAATTAGGGATAGCATAAGATAGCAAGGAGAGGACATATAAATCGGCCAGAAAAAGCAATAATCCTGAGGATTGGGAGCAGTTTAGGATTCAACAAAGGAGGACAAAGGGATTAATTAAGAAGGGGAAAATAGAATATGAGAGTAAGCTTGCAGGGAACATAAAAACTGACTGTAAAAGCTTTTATAGATATGTGAAGAGAAAAAGATTGGTGAAATCAAGCATAGGTCCCTTGCAGTCAGAATTAGGGGAATTTATAATGGGGAACAAAGAAATGGCTGACCAACTAAATGCATATTTTGGTTCTGTCTTCACAAAGGAGGACACAAATAACCTCCCAGAGATGCCGAGGAACATAGGTTCTGATGAAAGGGAGGAACTGAAAGAAATCAGTATTTGTAGGGAAATGGTGTTAGGGAAATTGATGGGACTGAAGGCCGATAAATCCCCAGGGCCTGATAATCTACATCCTAGGGTACTTAAGGAAGTGGCCCTAGAAATAGTAGATGCATTGCTGATCATCTTCCAACATTCGATGGAATCTGGAATGGTACCCATGGATTGGAGGGTAGCTAATGTTACCCCACTATTCAAAAAAGGTGGTAGAGAGAAAACGGGGAATTACAGACCGGTAAGCCTGACATCGGTAGTGGGGAAAATGCTAGAGTCCATTACAAAAGATGTAATAGCAGAGCACCTGGAAAACAGTGACAGGATCGGACAAAGTCAACATGGATTCACAAAAGGTAAATCGTGCTTGACTAATCTACTGGAAGTTTTTGAGGATGTAACTGGTAAAATAGATAAGGGAGAACCAGTGGATGTGGTGTATCTGGACTTTCAGAAGGCCTTCGATAAGGTCCCGCATAAGAGATTAGCGTGTAAAGTTAAGGCACATGGGATTGGGGGCAAGGTATTGACTTGGATAGAGAACTGGTTGGCAGACAGAAAGCAAAGAGTTGGAATAAATGGGCCTTTTTCCAAATGGCAGGCAGTGACTAGTGGGGTACCGCAAGGATCGGTCCTTGGATCCCAGCTATTCACAATATATATAAATGATCTGGACAGGGGAACTAGATGTAATATCTCCAGATTTGCAGATGACACAAAGCTGGGTGGGCGTGTGTGCTGTAAGGAGGATGTCGAGAAACTCCAGTATGATTTGGACATGTTGGGTGATTGGGCAGAAACATGGCAGATGCAATATAATGTGGATAAATGTGAGGTTATCCACTTTGGTGGCAAAAACAGGAAGGCAGATTATTATCTAAATGGCAATAGATTGGGAGAAGGGGAAGTGCAACGAGACCTGGGTGTCCTTGTGCACCAGTCGCTGAAGGTAAGCATGCAAGTGCAGCAGGCGGTTAAGAAGGCAAATGGTATGTTGACCTTCGTAACGAGAGGGTTTGAGTACAGGAACAAGGATGTCTTGCTGCAGTTGTACAGGGCCTTGGTGAGACCACATCTTGAGTATTGTGTGCAGTTTTGGTCGCCTTATCTGAGGAAGGATGTTCTTGCCATGGAAGGAGTTCAGCGAAGATTCACCAGGCTGATACCTGGGATGGCAGGAATGACGTATGAGGAGAGATTGGGTCGATTGGGCTTGTATTCGCTGGAGATTAGAAGAATAAGAGGTGATCTCATTGAAACTTATAAAATTCTGACAGGACTGGACAGACTAGATGCAGGAAGGATGTTCCCAATGGTCGGGGAGTCCAGAACCAGGGGACACAGTCTAAGGATAAAGGGTAAGCCATTTAGGACAGAGATGAGGAGGAATTTCTTCACCCAGAGAGTGGTGAACCTGTGGAACTCTCTACCACAGAAGGTGGTGGAGGCCAGTTCATTAAATATATTCAAGAAGGAGTTGGATATATTTCTTAAGGCTAAAGGGATCAAGGGGTATGGGGAGAAGGCAGTGACCGGGTACTGAACTTGGGTGATCAGCCATGATCGCATTGAATGGCAGAGCAGGCTTGAGGGGCCGAATGGCCTACTCCTGCTCCTATCTTCTATGTTTCTATATTTCTATGACCCCGTGTAAACATTGACACACTCCCGGGGAACACCCTGTAAATACTGACATACTCCCGGGACTCCCTGTAAATACTGACAGATTCCCGAGAACCCCCTGTAAATACTGACACACTCCCGGGGACCACCTGTAAATACTGACATCTTCCCGGGGACTCCCTGTAAACACTGACACACTCCCGGGGACTCCGTGTAAATACTGACACACTCCCGGGGACCCCCTGTAAACACTGACACACTCCCGGGGACCCCCTGTAAATACTGACACACTCCCGGGGACCACCTGTAAATACTGACATACTCCCGGGGTCTCCCTGTAAATACTGACACATTCCCAGGGAACACCTCGTAAATACTGACACACTCCCGGGGACCACCTGTAAATACTGACATCCTCCCGGGGACTCCCTGTAAATACTGACACACTCCCAGGGAACACCCTGTAGATACTGACATCGTCCCGGCGACTCCCTGTAAATACTGAAACACTCCCGGGACTCCCTATAAATACTGACACACTTCCGGGGACTCCCTCTAAATATTGACACACTTCCAGGGACTCCCTGTAAATACTGACACACTCCCGGGGACCTCCTGTAAATAGTGACACACTCCCGGGGAATCCCTGTAAGTGCTGACACACTCCCAGGGACCCATTGTAAATACTGACACACTCCCGGGGCCCCCCCTGTAAATACTGACACACTCCCGGGGACCTCCTGTAAATAGTGACACACTCCCGGGGTCTCCCTGTAAATACTGACACACTCCCGGGGCCCCACTGTAAATACTGACACACTCCCGGGGACCCCCTGTAAATACTGACACACTCCCGGGGCCCCCTGTAAATACTGACACACTCCCGAGGACTCCCTGTAAATACTGACACACTCCCGGGACCCCCCCTGTAAATACTGACCCACTCCCGGGGACTCCCTGTAAATACTGACCCACTCCCGGGGTCTCCCTGTAAATACTGACACACTCCCGGGGCCCCCCTGTAAATACTGACACACTCCCAGTGACTCCCTGTAAATACTGACACACTCCCGGGGACCCCCTGTAAATACTGACACACTCCCGGGGCCCCCCTGTAAATACTGACACACTCCCGGGGACCCCCTGTAAATACTGACACACTCCCGGGGCCCCCTGTAAATACTGACACACTCCCGGGGACTCCCTGTAAATACTGACACACTCCCGGGACCCCCCCTGTAAATACTGACCCACTCCCGGGGACTCCCTGTAAATACTGACCCACTCCCGGGGTCTCCCTGTAAATCCTGACACACTCCCAGTGACTCCCTGTAAATACTGACACACTCCCGGGGACCCCCTGTAAATACTGACACGCTCCCGGGGACCCCCTGTAAATACTGACACTCTCCGGGGGACCCCCTGTAAATACTGACACACTCCCGAGCACCCCCTGTAAATACTGACACACTCCCGAGCACCCCCTGTAAATACTGACACACTCCCGAGGACCCCCTGTAAATGCTGACACACTCCCGGAGACCTCCTGTAAATACTGACACACTCCCGGGGACGCCCTGTAAATACTGACACACTCCCAGGGACTCCCTGTAAATACTGACACACTCCTGGTGACGCCCTGTAAATACTGACAAACTCCCAGGGAACACCTTGTAAATACTGACACACTCCCGGGGACCCCCGGTAAATACTGATAACATTCCCGGGGACCCCCTGTAAATACTGACGTAATCCCGGGGATTCCCTGTAAATACTGACACACACCCGGGGACCCCCTGTAAATACAGGTAGACTATCCTTTATCCGAAAACCTTGGGACCAGCCGAGTTTCGGTTTTCGGAGAATTTCGGATTTCGGAAGGTGGGTCGGCGGGGGTCCGCGGGGGGGTCGGCGGGGGTCGGGGCTGGCGGGGGTCGGCGGTTGTCGGGGCCGGCGGGGTCCGCGGGGGGGTCGGCGGTTCGCAGGGTCCGCGGGGGGGTCGGCGGGGGTCGGGGCCGGCGGGGTCCGCGGGGGGGTCGGCGGGGGGGGTCGGCGGTTGTCGGGGGCGGCGGGGTCCGCGGGGGGGTCGGCGGGGGGGGGTCGGCGGTTGTCGGGGCCGGCGGGGTCCGCGGGGGGGTCGGCGGGGGGTCGTGCGCACGACTTACGCTGACGCTCAGCGTAAGTCGGTCGGGGTCGGCGGGGGTCGGGCCGGCGGGGGGGTCGGCGGGGGTCCGCGGGGGGTCGTGCGCACGACTTACCCTTTATCCGAACTTCCGAAACCGGAACCCTCTAAAAACCGAAGGTTATTTCGTTCAGCGTAAGTCGTACGCACGACTTACGCTGAACGAAAAAACCTTCGGTTTTTAGAGGGTTTCGGTTTTCGGAAGTCCGGATAAAGGGTAGTCTACCTGTACTGAAATCCTTCCGGGGACTCCCTGTAAATACTGACACACTCCCGGGAACCCCCTGTAAATACTGACACACTCCCGGGGACCCCCTGTAAATACTGACACACTCCCCGGGACCCCCTGTAAATACTGACACACTCCCAGGGACCCCCTGTAAATACAGACACACTCCCGGGGACTCCCTGTAAATACTGACACACTCCCGGGGACCCCCTGTAAATACTGGCACACTCCCGGGGACCACCTGTAAATACTGACATCCTCCCGGGGACTCCCTGTAAACACTGACATACTCCCGGGGACTCCCTGTAAATACTGACACACTCCCAGGGAACACCTTGTAAATACTGACACACTCCCGGGGACCCCCTGTAAATACTGACACACTCCCGGGGACCACCTGTAAATACTGACATCCTCCCGGGGACTCCCTGTAAATACTGACACACTCCCGTGGAGTCCCTGTAAATACAGACACACTCCCAGGGAACACCCTGTACATACTGACATTGTCCCGGCGACTCCCTGTAAATACTGAAACACTCTCGGGACTCCCTATAAATACTGACACACTTCCGGGGACTCCCTGTAAATACTGACACACTCCCGGGGACCCCCTGTAAATACTGACACACTCCCGGGGCCCCCCCTGTAAATACTGACACACTCCCAGGGACCCCCTGTAAATACTGACACACTCCCGGGGCCCCCCTGTAAATACTGACACACTCCCGGGGACCCCCTGTAAATACTGACACACTCCCGAGGACCCCGTGTAAATACGGACACACTCCCGGAGACCTCCTGTAAATACTGACACCCTCCCGGGGACGCCCTGTAAATACTGACACACTCCCAGGGAACACCTTGTAAATACTGACACACTCCCGGGGACCCCCTGTAAATACTGACACACTCCCGGGGACCACCTGTAAATACTGACATCCTCCCGGGGACTCCCTGTAAATACTGACACACTCCCGTGGAGTCCCTGTAAATACAGACACACTCCCAGGGAACACCCTGTAGATACTGACATCGTCCCGGCGACTCCCTGTAAATACTGAAACACTCTCGGGACTCCCTATAAATACTGACACACTTCCTGGGACTCCCTCTAAATATTGACACACTTCCAGGGACTCCCTGTAAATACTGACACACTCCCGGGGACCTCCTGTAAATAGTGACACACTCCCGGGGACTCCCTGTAAGTACTGACACACTCCCGGGGACCCACTGTAAATACTGACACACTCCCGGGGCCCCCCCTGTAAATACTGACACACTCCCAGTGACTCCCTGTAAATAGTGACACACTCCCGGGGACTCCCTGTAAATACTGACACACTCCCGGGGCCCCCCTGTAAATACTGACACACTCCCGGGGACCCCCTGTAAACACTGACACACTCCCGGGGTCCCCCTGTAAATACTGACACACTCCCGAGGACCCCCTGTAAATACTGACACACTCCCGAGGACCCCCTGTAAATACTGACACACTCCCGGAGACCTCCTGTAAATACTGACACACTCCCGGGGACGCCCTGTAAATACTGACACACTCCCAGGGACTCCCTGTAAATACTGACACACTCCTGGGGACTCCCTGTAAATACTGACACACTCCCGGGGACGCCCTGTAAATACTGACACACTCCCAGGGACTCCCTGTAAATACTGACACACTCCCAGGGAACACCTTGTAAATGCTGACACACTCCCGGGGACCCCCGGTAAATACTGATAACATTCCCGGGGACCCCCTGTAAATACTGACATAATCCCGGGGATTCCCTGTAAATACTGACTCACTCCCGGGGACCACCTGTAAATATTGACACACACCCGGGGACCCCCTGTAAATACAGGTAGACTATCCTTTATCCGAAAACCTCGGGACCAGCCGAGTTTCGGTTTTCGGAGAATTTCGGATTTCGGAAGGTGGGTCGGCGGGGGTCCGCGGGGGGGTCGGCGGGGGTCGGGGCCGGCGGGGGTCCGCGTGGGGGTCGGCGGTTGTCGGGGCCGGCGGGGTCCGCGGGGGGGTCGGCGGGGGGGGTCGGCGGTTGTCGGGGCCGGCGGGGTCCGCGGGGGGGTCGGCGGGGGGTCGTGCGCACGACTTACGCTGACGCTCAGCGTAAGTCGGTCGGGGTCGGCGGAGGTCGGGGCCGGCGGGGGGGTCGGCGGGGGTCGGCGGGGGGTCGTGCGCACGACTTACCCTTTATCCGAACTTCCGAAACCAGAACCCTCTAAAAACCGAAGGTTTTTTCGTTCAGCGTAAGTCGTACGTACGACTTACGCTGAACGAAAAAACCTTCGGTTTTTAGAGGGTTTCGGTTTTCGGAAGTCCGGATAAAGGGTAGTCTACCTGTACTGAAATCCTTCCGGGGACTCCCTGTAAATACTGACACACTCCCGGGAACCCCCTGTAAATACTGACACACTCCCGGGGACCCCCTGTAAATACTGACACACTCCCGGGGACCCCTTGTAAATACTGACACACTCCCAGGGACCCCCTGTAAATACAGACACACTCCCTGGGACCACCTGTAAATACTGACACACTCCCTGGGACCACCTGTAAATACTGACACACTCCCGGGGACCACCTGTAAATACTGACACACTCCCGGGGACCCCCTGTAAATACTGACACGCTCCTGGGGACAACCTGTATATACTGACACACTCCCCGGGACCCCCTGAAAAGACTGACACACTCCTGGGGACCACCTGTATATACGGAAACACTCCCCGGGACCCCCTGTAAATACTGACACACTCCCTGGGACCACCTGTAAATACTGACACACTCCCTGGGACCACCTGTAAATACTGACACACTCCCTGGGACCACCTGTAAATACTGACACACTCCCGGGGACCCCCTGTAAATACTGACACGCTCCTGGGGACAACCTGTATATACGGAAACACTCCCCGGGACCCCCTGAAAAGACTGACACATTCCTGGGGACCACCTGTATATACGGAAACTCTCCCCGGGACCCCCTGTAAATACTGACACACTCCCTGGGACCCCCTGTAAATAGCAGCACACTCCCGGGGACCCCATGTAAATACTGACAAACCCCTGGGGGTCCACCTCAAATACTGACAAACTCCCGGGGAACCCCCTGTAAATACTGACACACTCCCGGGGACCCCCTGTAAATACTGACACATTCCCGGGGACCCCCTGTAAATACTGACACACTCCTGGGGACCCCCTGTAAATACTGACACACTCCCGGGGATTCGCTGTAAATACAGACACACTCCTAGGGACCCCCTGTAAATAATGACACACTCCCGGGGACCCCCTGTAAATACTGACACACTCCCGGGGACCCCTGTAAATACTGACACATTCCCGGGGACCCCCTGTAAATACTGACATTCCCCCGGGGACCCCCTGTAAATACTGACACACTCCCGGGGACCCCCTGTAAATACTGACACACTCCCGGGGACTCCCTGTAAATACTGACACACTCCCCGGGGACCCCCTGTAAATACTGACAAACTCCCGGGGACCCCTGTAAATACTGACACACTCCCGGGGACTCCCTGTAAATACTGACACACTCCCCGGGGACCCCCTGTAAATACTGACACACTCCCGGGGACCCCTGTAAAAACTGACACACTCCCGGGGACCCCCTGTAAGTACTGACACACTCCCGGGGACCCCCTGTAAATACTGATACACTCCCGGGGCCCCCTGTAAATGCTAACACACTCCCGGGGACCCCCTGTAAATACTAACACACTGCCAGGGACACTCGGTAAATACTGACACACTCCCGGGGACCCCCTGTAAATACAGACACACTCCTGGGGACCCCCTGTAAATGCTGACACACTCCTGGGGACAGCCTGTAAATATAGACACACTCCTGGGGACCCTCTGAAAATACAGACACACTCCCGGGAACCCCCTGTAAATACTAACACACTGCCAGGGACACTCGGTAAATACTGACACACTCCCGGGGACCCCCTGTAGATACTGACACACTCCCGGGGACCCCCTGTAAATACAGACACTCCTGGGGACCCTCTGAAAATACAGACACACTCCCGGGGACCCCCTGTAAATACTGACACACCCCCGGGGACTCCCTGTAAATACTGACATATTCCCTGGTGACCCCCTGTAAATACTGACACACTCCCGGGGACTCCCTGTAAATAATGACACACTCCCGGGGACCACCTATAAATACTGACACACTCCCAGGGACTCCCTGTAAATAATGACACACTCCCAGGGACCCCTATAAATACTGACACACTCCCGGGGAATCCCTGTAAATACTGGCACACTCCCGGGGACTCCCTGTAAATACTGACACACTCCCGGGGACTCCCTGTAAATAGTGGCACACTCCCGGGGACTGCCTGTAAATATTGACACACTCCAGGGGACCCCCTATAAATAATGACACACTCCTGGGGACCCCTATAAATACTGACACATTCCCGGGAACCCCTCTAAATACTGACACACTCCCAGGGGCCCCCTGTAAATACTGACACACTCCCGGGGACCCCTATAAATACTGACACATTCCCGGGAACCCCTGTAAATACTGACACACTCCCGGGGACCCCTGTAAATACTGACACACTCCCGGGGACCCCCTATAAATACTGACACATTCCCGGGAACCCCTGTAAATACTGACACACTCCCGGGGACCCCTGTAAATACTGACACACTCCCGGGAACCCTTGGAAATACTGACACACTCCCGGGGACTCCCTGTAAATACTGACACACTCCCCGGGGACCCCCTGTAAATACTGACACACTCCCGGGGACCCCTGTAAATACTGACACACTCCCGGGAACCCTTGTAAATACTGACACACTCCCGGGGACTCCCTGTAAATACTGACACACTCCCTGGGGACCCCCTGTAAATACTGACACACTCCCGGGGACCCCTGTAAAAACTGACAAACTCCCGGAGACCCCTGTAAGTACTGACACACTCCCAGGGACCCCCTATAAATACTGACACACTCCCGGGGACCCCCTGTAAATACTAACACACTGCCAGGGACACTCGGTAAATACTGACACACTCCCGGGGACCCCCTGTAAATACAGACACACTCCTGGGGACCCCCTGTAAATGCTGACACACTCCTGGGGACAGCCTGTAAATATAGACACACTCCTGCGGACCCTCTGAAAATACAGACACAGTCCCGGGAACCCCCTGTAAATACTAACACACTGCCAGGGACACTCGGTAAATACTGACACACTCCTGGGGACCCCATGTAAATACAGACACTCCTGGGGACCCTCTGAAAATACAGACACACTCCCGGTGACCCCCTGTAAATACTGACACACTCCCGGGGACCCCCTGTAGATACTGACACACTCCCGGGGACCTCCTGTAAATACAGACACTCCTGGGGACCCCCTGTAAATACTGACACACTCCCGGGGACCCCCTGTAAATACTGACACACTCCCAGGGACGCCCTGTAAATACTGACACGCTCCCAGGGACTCCCTGTAAATACTGACACACTCCCAGGGACTCCCTGTAAATACTGACACGCTCCCAGGGACTCCCTGTAAATACTGACACACTCCCGGGTACCCCCTATAAATACTGACACACTCCCAGGGACTCCCTGTAAATAATGACACACTCCCGGGGACCCCTATAAATACTGACACACTCCTGGGGACCCCTATAAATACTGACACACTCCCGGGGACTCCCTGTAAATACTGACACACTCCCGGGGACTCCCTGTAAATACTGACACACTCCCGGGGACTCCCTGTAAATACTGACACACTCCCGGGGACTGCCTGTAAATACTGACACACTCCGGGGGATCCCATGTAAATAATGACACACTCCCGGGGGACCCCTATAAATACTGACACATTCCCGGGAACCGCTGTAAATACTGACACACTCCCGGGGACCCCCTGTAAATACTGACACACTCCCGGGGACCCCCTGTGGCAAGGTGCCACACAAAAGATTATTGCTTAAGATAAAAAAATCACGGGATTGGGGGTAATATTCTGGCATGGATAGAGGATTGGCTATCTAACAGAAGGCAGAGAGTTGGGATAAATGGTTCATTCTCAGACTGGCAATCAGTAACTAGTGGTGTTCCGCAGGGGTCAGTGCTGGGTCCCCAACTCTTTACAATCTATATTAACGATTTGGAGGAGGGGACCGAGTGTCACATATCAAAGTTTGCAGATGATACTAAGATGGGAGGGAAAGTAGTGAGTGAGGAGGACATAAAAAACCTGCAAGGGGACATCGACAGGCTAAGTAAGTGGGCAGAGATTTGGCAGATGGAATACAATACTGGAAAGTGTGAGGTTATGCACTTTGGCAGGAAAAATCGTAGAACAAGTTATTATCTTAATGGCAAGAAACTGGAAAGTACTGAAGTACAAAGGGATCTGGGGGTCCTGGTGCACGAAACTCAAAAGGTTAGTATGCAGGTGCAGCAAGTGATTAAGAAGGCCAATGGAATGTTGGCTTTCATTGCTAGGGGGATAGAATATAAAAATAGGGAGGTATTGCTTCAGTTGTACAAGGTATTGGTGAGACCGCACCTGGAATATTGCGTACAGTTTTGGTGTCCATACTTAAGAAAGGACATACTTAGTGTTGTAGGAGTTACGGGGATCAGGTGGGATATGTATCGGTGCAGGCTCGATGGGCCGAAATGGCCTCTATCTGCACTGTGGGGTTTCTGTGATTCTGTGATTCTGTGCGGGGATGGACATATGAGGAGAGGTTGAGTAGATTGGGACTCTACTCATTGGAGTTCAGAAGAATGAGAGGCGATCTTATTGAAACATATAAGATTGTGAAGCGGTTGGATCGGGTGGATGCGGGGAAGATGTTCCCGATGATGGGTGAAACTAGAACTAGGGGGCATAGTCTTAGAATAAGGGGCTGCTCTTTCAAAACTGAGATGAGGAGGAACTACTTCACTCAGAGGGTGGTAGGTCCATGGAATATGCTGCCCCAAAAAGCTGTAGAAGCTACATCATTACATAAATTTAAAACAGAAATAGACAGTTTCCGAGAAGTAAAGGGAATTAAGGGTTACGGGGAGCGGGCAGGAATTTGGACATGAGTCTAGGTCCGGATCGGTCATGGCCCTGTGGGTAGCGGAGCGGGCCCAGGGGCCGTGTAGCCTGATCCTGCTCCTATTTCGTGTGTCTAATTCTGTTAGATTCAGGAGATGGTTCTGTGATAGTGGATTGGCGGTTAGGATCAGATCAGCCATGATCTTATTGAATGGCGGAGCAGGCTCGAGGGGCCGATTGGCCTACTCCTGCTCCTATTTCTTATGTTCTTATGTTCTTATGTTCTTATAATGACACCCTCCCCGGGGACCCCCTGTAAATACTGACACACTCCCAGGGGCCCCCTGTAAATACTGACACACTCCCAGGGGCCCCCTGTAAATACTGACACACTCCCAGGGGCCCCCTGTAAATACTGACAGACTCCCGGGGACCCCTATAAATACTGACACATTCCCGGGAACCCCTGTAAATACTGACACACTCCCGAGGACCCCTGTAAATACTGACACACTCCCGGGGACCCCCTGTAAATACTGACACCCTCCCCGGGGACCCCCTGTAAATACTGACACCCTCCCCGGGGACCCCCTGTAAATACTGACACACTCCCGGGGACCCCTGTAAATACTGACACACTCCCGGGGACCCCCTGTAAATACTGACACCCTCCCAGGGGCCCCCTGTAAATACTGACACACTCCCGGGGACCCCTATAAATACTGACACATTCCCGGGAACCCCTGTAAATACTGACACACTCCCGGGGACCCCTGTAAATACTGACACACTCCCGGGGACCCCCTGTAAATACTGACACCCTCCCCGGGGACCCCCTGTAAATACTGACACCCTCCCCGGGGACCCCCTGTAAATACTGACACACTCCCGGGGACCCCTGTAAATACTGACACACTCCCGGGGACCCCCTGTAAATACTGACACACTCCCCGGGGACCCCCTGTAAATACTGACACACTCCCAGGGACCCCCTGTAAATACTGACACCCTCCCCGGGGACCCCCTGTAAATACTGACACACTCCCGGGGACCCCCTGTAAATACTGACACACACCCGGGGACTCCCTGTAAATACTGACACACTCCCGGGGACCCCCTGTAAATACTGACACACTCCCGGGGACCCCCTGTAAATACTGAGACACTCCCGGGGACCCCCTGTAAATACTGACACTCTCCGGGGGACCCCCTGTAAATACTGACACACTCCCGGGGACCCCCTGTAAATACTGACACACTCCCGGGGACCCCCTGTAAATACTGACACACGCCCGGGGACCCCCTGTAAATACTGACACACTCCCGGGGACCCCCTGTAAATACTGAGACACGCCGTGGCTCAAGTTGAACTCTAGTCTCTGTGTCAGAATGTCATAGATTGAAGCCCCCTGAAGGAGTTTATTAATGCATGGACCGATGGAACCTGTGCCCAGGTACCCCAGCCAGGGGATACTTTCATATTTTGATATGCTTTGTTTTACTATTAATTCAGTGTGTAAACTTTCTTTGAGCCGAGTTCTTCATGCAGTTTCCTACAGCCTTATGTTTTAATGAATCGAGGGGTGGGGGAGCGGGGTTGTGCAGGATGTGCGGAGGGGCCCAATGTTCTTGATGCCCAGGGTCCCAAGAACTCTTAACCTGGCTCTGGCCCCACTCCAGAGACTTGAGCCCATAATCTCGATTGATGCTCCAGTGCCAGCACTGAGGGAGTGCTGCACTGTCGGAGGCGCCGTCTTTCAGATGAGACGTTAAACCGAGGCCCCATCTGTCCTCTCAGATGGACGTAAAAGATCCCACAGCCAATATTGGAAAAAGAGCAGGGGGGAATTCTCCCCGGTGTCCTGGCCCAACATTCATCCCTCGACCAACATGACTAAAAAAAAACTGATTATCGGGTCATTATCTTATTGGTGCTTGCGGGGTCTTGCTGTGCGCAAATTGTCTGCCCTGCATTGTAACAGTGTCCGCCAGTACGCTTGAGGCCTACCGCGAGCGGTGGTCACCGGAGGGACTGGAGTGCATTGTCCACCCGGGAATAAAATCCGCATTTAGTTTGATCAGTTTATGTCAGTTAATTTGTCAGCCAGTAGTAGCACTCTCGCCTCTGAGTCAGAGGATTGTGGGTTCAAGTCCCACTCCAGAGACTTGAGCACAAAAATCCAGGCTGACACTCCCAGTGCAGTATTGAGGGAGTGCCGCACTGTCGGAGGTGCCGTCTTTTAGATGAGACGTTAAACCGAGGCCCCGTCTGCCCTCTCAGGTGGACATAAAAGATCTCACGGTCACTATTCTGAAGAAGAGCAGGAGAGTTCTCCCCAGTGTCCTGGGCCCAATATTTATCCCTCAATCAACATCACTAAAAACAGATTATCTGGTGATTATCACATTGCTGTTTGTGGGAGCTTGTTGTGCGCAAATTGGCTGCCGCGTTTCCTACATTACAACAGTGACTGCACAACAACAACAGCAGCTTGTATTTATATAGCACCTTTAACGTCGTAAAACATCCCAAGGCGCTGCACATTTTAAGACAAAAAATTTGACACTCCGAAAGAAAGTACTTCATTGGCTGTAAAGCGCTTTGGGACATCTGGTGGTTGTGAAAGGCACTGCAGAAATGCAAGTCTTTCTTTTATATTTTGATTTTAATTATAATTTGGGGTTTATTGTTTGCGCCCCTTTGAAAGAAAGGGGGGGGCTTTTTTGGGGGTTAATTTGACCGCCGATGCACGGCCCAAGTCCCCTTTAATTGGCAGCATGAGCCCAGTGAGCAATGTCTCTGCGGAGCTTGGAAACAATTCGTGCGTTCCCGGGACTCCCGCCACAGAATGGATACACGGGGGGGCGTGGCTACCTGACGTAACACGCACGGCGTCAAACCCTCCCCTCAGCACCCGGGCCGACGTAAAGGCACGTACGGGCGTGCCTGACGGAATGACGCAAAGGTGGGTCTGTTCAGCTGGAGAGTGAGTGAGACAGAGGAAGAGCAAAAGAGAAAGAGAAAGAGGAGAGAAGGAAAGAGAGGAGAGGAGAGAAGAGAAGAAAAGAAGGAGGAGAGAAAATTAAAGAGAAGAGGCTGCTCTCAGTTGGGGGAGATGCAGAGGAGCAGCAGCAAGACTGTGGTGGTCACAGGTAAGTGGGACATTGTAGCTGCTGCGCGTTGTTACTGTAACTTCTCATAGGATACAGTGGGATCTCCCACTGCCCGGGGCAGCCCCATCCACTGGGCAACCACTTCACTGAGAGAGGGTGGGCAGGGAATGCCATAACTTTCCTCACTCACCTCTCTCTCTCTCTCTCTCTCACTCACACACTCCTTTGTGTATTTGCTGTGTCACAAGTCTGTGCATTGTCTGTTATTTTTTTGTAAACTTAAGTATTTTTAAACTTAAGAATTTTCTTAAACTTTTAAGAATTTTTTTTGCTTAATCCTTAATTTTTTTTACAATATTGCTGTCTTGAGTTTTAGTTAAGTACGACTTCAGTATTGTTGCAATATAAAGTAAGTTTGAGAAAATACTGTAAGTTACAAAATAAATATGGAGTAATTTTTTTATAAGCATTAGCCAAGTGATGCATTGTTCTAAGTGGTCATTGCTGTTCATCTTAGATTTCTGCAAGCAGGGAGAGTTGCACGAAGCTGAAAGGGACCCAGATAGTGTCGGTCAGTATGTGAGGCAAGCCAGAGACGGGACTAGCCACTGTTGTGTATTTTTGTGTGGCTGTGTTGGGCACAGTAGGGGAGCCATTGTGCAAAGTCTGCGGTGCTGCATGTGATACAGAGCCTGGACTCGACAAAGAAAGGGACAAGGGAGGTGGTCAGACAGGGGCAGAGACTGGGAGCCAGACAGTAAAATTAGGGAGAGGAGACCAAGCATGAAGGGCTTGGGATTGTTGAGCGTCTGCAGAAGGCAGACTCTTGGGAGTGTTGTGACGACTTGCCTGACTGGCAACAGTTGGGGCACACAGCACATTTAACTAGATGGAGTAAGTTAAAATGGGGCTGGGGGGAGGGAGGGAAGGAATCACACAGACTTTGAGACAAAGCAGAGATTAGAGTTTTGTATTAACTTTAAACTTGGGGATCACGTTCTTTACAAGTGGCTTCAAGTAAAAAAAAAAGTTATCTTTGCATACTGGCGGGCATTTCCAAGTTCAGTACATTCACCCAAACTGAGAACTTTGAGGCCGTGTGAAGTTTGGAGTCTATACTGGTTTTCAACCCTTTGTTTTACACAGTTCTGTACCATTTTAGGGAGAGTAATGGGGTAGACAGCGGGAAGGGGGAAAACCAAGTGACTTGAGAGTGAAGGGGAGATGCGATCACAATATATTCACAATGTGAGCTCCATTATTGGCACTGCCACCATCTCAATGACCTGTCAGAATTTTTGTCAGGCTGTTTGTTAGGTGGCATTGCCTTTGTTGCATAGCCTGTGAACAGTAATAAGAACTTGCATTTATATAGCGCCTTTCATGACCTCGGCACCCCAAAGCGCTTTACAGCCAATCACTGTTGTAATGTAGGAAACGCGGCAGCCAATTTGCGCACAGCAAGCTCCCACAGGCAGCAGTGTGATAATGACTGGATCATCTGTTTTAGTGATGTTGGTTGAGGGATAAATATTGGCCCCAGGACACCGGGGAGAACTCACCTGCTCTTTGAAATTGTGCCACGAGATCTTTTACGTCCACCTGAGGGAGCAGTCGAGGCCTCAATTTAACATCTCACCCGAAAGACGGCACCTCCGACAGTACAGCACTCCCTCAGCGCTGCACTGGGAGTGTCAGCCTCCAGTGTCAAGTCTCTGGAGTGGGGATTTGAACCCACAACCTTCTGACGCAGAGGCGAGAGCGCTACCCACTGAGCCCCGGCCGACACTTCCCTCCTTCCATCTGATATAAATCGAATTCACAGCCTGAGAAAGTGAGCACACTGCACGCTGGCCATTGACCGCACACAATCAATGCCAAGGGTCAGATCCCTGTGGCTCAGTTAGTTCAATCACTGCCCTGTGTAATACCAAGTCAAACAGATCAGAAAGTGCCTGCTACACGCAGAGCCTGTGCTGAGTGAGCTGGTCTTGGCTGTGATGGTCAGTGGGTGATATAATTAGGCTCAGAATCCATGAACTAGGGAGAGGTAAATCAGCCAGGGTAGCTGCTTCTGATCGCTATCCAGCTCCCGGAGTATCTGCCTGTGTGGATGTCGAGTGGGGCCGGGGATCTGCTCAACTGTTGATGCCTTCCCACTCGCGTAGCCTTCTGGCGCTCAGCGTCATTGGAACAGGAGGAGGCCATTCAACCTCTCGAGCCTGTTCCGCCATTCAGTCAGATCGTGGCTGACCGCTGACCTGTGACCTATCTCCATCTACCTGCCTTGGTTCCGTAACCCTTATTGGCCTGTGTGACGACTCTCGCCTGAAGACTGGAGTGTGCCTGCGGAGCTGGACTCCAGCATGTGCTGGCACTTTGAGGAGAAGAGAGCGCGACGGAGGAAAAGCACCCGACTGCCCCAATATGATCCGAGTGGACAGTGTCACTCGGACACACCCAAGGATTGCTGGTGTGGGGAGTCGGAGCAATGTAACCCCCCCCCCCCCCCCCCCACGGCTTTAGTTAGTAAACTCTTGAGGTGCAACACAAAACTTGCATTTATATAGCGCCTTTAACATAGTAAAAGGGTCCTGAGGCGCCTCACAGGACGGTTATCAAACACGCACGGGAACCCCACCACCTCCAAGTTCCCCTCCAAGTCACACACCATCCTGACTTGGAAATATCTCGGCTGTTCCTTCATCGTCGCTGGGTCAAAATCCTGGAACTCCCTCCCTAACAGCACTGTGGGAGTACCTTCACCACACGGACTGCAGTGGTTCAAGAAGGCGGCTCACCACCACCTTCTCAAGGGCAACTAAGGAATGGGCAATAAATGCTGGCCTTGCCAGCGACACCCACATCTGGACTGCAGGCTCCCTGTGAGTAAGGCCGCGGAGAATCCGCTACGGCAGAGGTGAGAAGAAAAAATCTGGCAATGTCGAAAGTCTGAAATAAATGCTGGAAATACCCAGCGAGCCTGACAGCGTCCTGGGGGTGGACGCTTTGGGTTGAGAATCTTCAGCAGCTCTCTGCGTTGTTCCTGAAATGTTGAGCAGTCTTTCCCGATGCCGAGTAACCCGTGCCTCGCGAGCATTTTCTCTCCGAATGCGCGCAACCTGATCTTTTGGTTTGGTTATTCAGAGACGTCGGCTATCGAATGAAACCCCTTGACATCAAACTGTCGTGGCTCTGCTACTAGACCAGCAACCCAGAGGTTGTCTACTTGCACCTCCTGGAACATCGCCTGTCTCCGTCCCGCCTCAGGTCGTCTGTTACTCATCCATGCCTTTGTTATCTCCAGACTCGACTATTCCCACACTCTCCGGGCCGGCCTCACTCCTTCCACCCTCCGTAAACTTCAGCTCATCCAAAACTCTGCTGCCCCGTGTCCTAACTCGCACCGAGTCCCGTTCACCCATCACCCCCTGTGCTCACTGCCCCGTGTCCTAACTCACACCCAGTCCCGTTCACCCATCACCCCCTGTGCTCACTGCCCCGTGTCCTAACTCACACCCAGTCCCGTTCACCCATCACCCCTGTGCTCACTGCCCCGTGTCCTAACTCGCACCGAGTCCCGTTCACCCATCACCCCCTGTGCTCACTGACCGACATTGGCTCCCGGTCCGGCAACGCCTCGATTTAAAAAAAAAATTAAAAAAATAATAATAATAAATAAAAAAATAAAAATAAATTCTCATCCTTGTTTTCAAACCCCTCCACGGCCTCGCCCCTCCCTATCTCTGTAACCTTCTCCAGCCCTATAACCCTCCAAGATCTCTGCGCTCCTCCAATTCTAGCCTCTTGCACATCCCCCGATTTCCATCGCTCCACCATTGGTGGCCGTGCCTTCAGCTGCCTGGGCCCCGAGCTCTGGAATTCCCTCCCTAAACCTCTCTGCCTCTCTCTCCTCCTTTTAAGTCGCTCCTTAAAACCTCCCTCTCTGACCAAGCTTTTGGTCACCTGTCCTAATATCTCCTTATGTGGTTCGGTGTTAAATTTTCTTTGCTAACGCTCCTGTGAAGCAACTTGGGACGTGTTAACTACGCTGTATAAATACAAGTTGTTGTGGTGGGTTTAAATCCCACCGAGGTAAATTTTGAGAATTAATACAGTAAATTCGGAAATTGATGCCAACAGCAGAGGAAGAAAAAGTGACCATGAAAAATCTGCTGGATTGGCGTAAAATCCCAACTAAGAACATAGGAAGCAGGAGCAGGAGTCGGCCATGCGGCCCCTCGAGCCTGTCCGCCACGCGGCCCCTCGAGCCTGTCCGCCACGCGGCCCCTTGAGCCTGCTCCGCCATTCAATAAGATCATGGCTGATCATCAACCTCAACTCCACTTTCCTGCCCGATCCCCATATCCCTCGATTCCCCTAGAGTCCAAAAATCTATCGATCTCTGTCTTGAATATACTCAACGACTGAGCCTCCACAGCCCTCTGGGGCAGAGGATTCCAAAGATTCACCACCCTCTGAGTGAAGAAATTCCTCCTCATCTCAGTCTTAAATGGCCGACCTCTTATCCTGAGACTCTGCCCCCTAGTTCTAGACACTCCAGCCAGGGGAAACAGCCTCTCAGCATCTACCCTGTCAATCCCCTTCAGAATCTTGTATGTTTCAATCAGATCATCTCTCATTCTTCTAAACTCCAGAGAGTATCGGCCCATTCCACACAATCTCTCCTCATAGGACAGCCCTCTCATCCCAGGAATCAATCTAGTGAACCTTCGTTGCACCGCCTCCAAGGCAAGTATATCCTTCCTTAGATAAGGAGACCAAAACTGTGCACAGTACTCCAGGTGTGGTCTCACCAAGGCCCTGTACAATTGTTCATGAATATCCTTTTGGGAAGGGAATCTGCCACCCTCTATACATGCGACTCCAGTCCTTTGAACTGGCCGAGCAAGCCGCTCATTTGTAGAGCCAACTACTTCTAGAAGGCCCACCACCATCTTGGGGTAACTGGAGATGGGCTGAGAAGGTGGCTTTGTCGGCATAGCCCACACCCTGAGAAAGAAAGTGTGACTTGGTTGTATAAATGTCCTCGGGAATTATCTCGAGCAAGGTTTCTAGGAACAGGAGGAGGCCATTCAGCCCCTCGAGCCTGTTCCGCCATTCAGTGTGATCACGGCTGATCTGTATCTCAGCTCCATCCACCCGCCTTGCTTCCGTAACCCTCCAAGTCGCACACCATCCTGACTTGGAAATATATCGGCCGTTCCTTCCTCGTCGCTGGGTCAAAATCCTGGAACTCCCTCCCTAACAGCACTGTGGGAGCACCTTCACCACACGGACTGCAGCGGTTCAAGAAGGCGGCTCACCACCACCTTCTCAAGGGGCAATTAGGGATGGGCAATAAATGCCGGCCTTGTCAGCGATGCCCACATCCCAGGAATGAATACATTTTTTTTAAAAACCTTAATACTCTTGCCTAATAAAAATCTATCAATCTCAGTTTTGAAATTTTCAATTGACCCCCGGCCTCAACAGCTTTTGGGGGAGAGAGTTCCAGATTTCCACCACCCTTTGTGCGAAGAAGTGCTTCCTGACATCACCCCTAATCTTCTAAACTCGAGGGAATACAAGCCCAGTCTGTGTAACCTGTCCTCGTAATTTAACCCTTTTAGCCCCGGTATCATTCTGGTGAATCTGCGCTGCTCCCCCTCCGAGGTCAATATATCCTTCCCGAGGGGCGGGGCCCAGAACTGAACACAGTGGGGGGAAAATTCAGTTGCTTTGTGCCTCTCGTTAGCGCCTTAAGAGCGCGCTAATGGGGCGCAAAGCAACTAACGCCCGTACGTGGCGATGTTTGCGCCGCTTGCAAAATTAACGACATTTTGCGGTGGCGCTAAGCGCTACCGCCACGATCTCCTGCGCCGGCAGATTGTGATGTCAGTCGAATGCGTAGCGCCCTGGACCAGATATTGAGTGGCGCCCCCTGCCTTACCGCCTGCCGCTAGCAACGACAGGTTGAGGGGAGCATTTTGCAGTCAGGAAGGGACTGGGGGAGCGCTATTTAAAGGCGACCACTTCCTGCCTTTTTTTGTTGGTGACATTTTTGCACCACGCATTCTGAGAGAGAGAGAGAAACTTCTGGAGAGATTCAACGCTGTGTGAAGGAGTTTTGGGTACTGAGCAGCACTTTGCAGGTTCATTTTGATTTGCCCTTGTATCGATTTAGAAGAGACTGTGGGGGCTGCACTCTGAGCTCTTTCCTTGGGTCTCTCCATTGTTCTTTCCAGCAGATTTGATGTACAGGTCTTTCCGGGCCAAGATTCAAGGCTGCAATGAGCAGGATGTGGATGGAGAGCAAGATCGACCCTCCCCTTTAAGATAAAAACAGAAAATGCTGGAGACACTCAGCAGGTCAGGGCAGCATCTGTGAAGAGAGAAACAGAGTTAACGTTTCAGGTCGATGACCTTTCGTCAGAACTCCCCTTTAAGAACTGGCGGGCGCCAGTGTGTCTGTGTTCCATTGCTGACTGACATCACATGAGCTTCGCCAGCGCTCTGAGGTAGCGCCTCGCTCCTCGGCGTTAGCGCCTTAAGACAGGTGTGCAGCGCCTGATTTAGCGCTCCAATCACCTCCAGGGGCGATAAAAGCCAAGTTTTCTGTCGGAGGCGATAATTAGCGCCAGGCGCTAAACTTTGCGCACGGCCGCTAATGGCGCCCCAAACGGGGCGATACTGAATTTTTCCCCCAGTTACTCCAGATGGGGTCTGACCAGAGCTCTCTACAGCTGTAACATAACTTCCCCCCCCTTTGCATTCTTTGCCGTCACCTTAAGTGGGCAGTTCTGTGATGTCAGTGGAGGTTTGCAGTTGCCAGAAATTGGGTGGAACTACACAAAACTTCTCCTCGGCCGGGGGGAGCGGAAGGGGGAAAAACTCGCCAACCGAGACCTGTTTTAACCCTAGGTCAGAGGTCAAAGGGCATTGATCTCTTCTCTGCCTCCCCCTCCCTCTTCCCCAATACTAGCCACATCAGCACTGCACTGCGAGCCCATATTGTTTCCTATGTACATGTTTAATTCTCCAGGCTATAGTTTGTTGACATTGGGTGGTGCTGTAGGTGAGCATGCTCTTGCCCAAGTACTGCGGTTTTCTTCCTACAATGAGTGGTTTAAGTAATTCTTGATGGACCGTTGATGGGGCGGGTGGCAGAGCAGGGTGGGGGGGAGGCTGTTGTGGGTAGCGGTCTCTCACGGTTCTGTTCTGGGACCACTTCTGTTCACTGTGTACATCAATGATTTGGATCTAGAACCAGAGGGAGGGATGTCCAAATTTGCAAACAATACTGGAATGAGAGTTAGAGTAAATAATTCCTGAGGGATAACGGAAGCTGAGAGGAGATATTGGAAGGAAGGAATGAAAGAAAGACTTTCATTTCTATAGCGCCTTTCATGACCTCAGGACGTCCCAAAGCACTTTACACTTCAAAAAGTACTTCATTGGCTGTAGTCACTGTTGTAATGTGGGCAACACGGCAACCAATTTGCGCACAGCAAGCTCCCACAAACAGCAATGTGATAATGATCAGATCACCTGTTTTTAGTGAAGTTGATTGAGGAATAAATATTGACTAGGACACCGGGGAGAACTCCCCTGCTCTTCTTCAAAATAGAACGTGGAATAGGAGGAAAAAAGTGGCAGATGGAATTCAATGACTTATTTATTTATATATATATTTTTACAATAAATCTTTTAATTCTACTTTGAGAAAAACTGGAGGATGTCGAAGAGGAGAGCGGTTTGGATTTTGTTTTTTAAAAGCAGCACCTCAAGTGGATAAGGCTAATTAAAAAAAAAGTGGAATACGGGTTTTATGACGCGAGTTAGAGAGTCTCGAGCACAGAAACAGGCCATTCGGCCCGACTGGTCCGTGCCGGCGTTTCTGCTCCACACCAGTCTCCTCCCACCCCTCTTCATCTCACCCCATCAACATATCCTTCTATTCCTTTCTCCCTCGTGTGTTTATCCAGCTTCCCCTTAAATGAATCTCTGCTATTCGCCTCAACCACTCCCTGTGGCAGCGAGTTCCACATTCTCACCACTCTCGAAGTTTCTCTTGAATTCCCCTACAATACTCCTGAATTTCTCTCCCTCTATCTACCCTATCAAACCCTTTCGTAATCTTAAAGACCTCGATCAGGTCACCCCTCAGCCTTCTCTTTTCTAGAGAAAAGAGCCCCGGCCTTTCCTGATAAGTATATCATCTCTGTCCTGGTATCCTCCTTGGGTATAGAATATAAAAATGGCAATGTAATAGTGAATCAATATAAAACGTTAGAAAGACCACAACTGGAGAACTGTGTACAGTTTTGGGCTTCACGTTCTAGGCTGGATGTTAAGACAGTAGAGAGGGCACACGCTGATTCACCGTGACACTGCCCAGTATGTAGAAATACAAATATGAAGAAAGACTTGAAAAACTGGGGCTGTTTTCTTTAGAACAGAGGAGATTATAGGCTCATTTGATAGAGGTGTTTAAAATTGGGAAGGGGTAGGACAGAGTAGATGGCAACAAACTGTCTCCAGTGATTGAGGGTCTAGAACGAGGGGGACGTAGATTCAAGATTAAATAAGAGATATAGGATAGTGAGCAAGGGACCCTTTTTAACAATGTTGTGAGGCTGTGGGATGCACTACTGGAGTTAATGAATGAGGCGGAGATCATGTCCAGATTTAAGAATAGGTTAGATAGCTGGTTGAAGTAAAGGGGGATAAGGACAGGCCAGGCACATGGGATCGGGATTCGGATGAGTGCTTATGTAGGGAATAAATGGCCAAATGGACTGATTGGGCCAACTGGCCTGTTTCAGCGCAGCTGTTTCTATGTAATTGTGTCTTTGATATTTGGCTCTTCAAATATTCGATGAATGCTCAACCTCTTTGCATCGAATTCCTTTGCCTGCTCTTTCAAAACAAATGAATGAACGGACTTGCATTTCTCTAGCCCCTTTCACAATCTCGGGACATCCCAAAGCACTTCACAGCCAATGAAGTACTTCTTGAAGTGTAGTTACTGTTGTTAATGTAGGGAAACGTGTCAATCAATTTGCGCACGGCAAGCTTCCACAAACAGCAATGAGACAAATAACCAGATAATGATGCTGATTGAGAGAGAAATATTGGCCCCAGGGCTTGAGAACTCCCTCCCCCCCCCACCACCCCGGCTCTTCTTTGAAATAGTGGCCGTGGGATCTTTTAGTTCCACTTGAGAGGGCACACTCTCTGTTTTAACGTCTCATCCCGAAAGACGGCACCTCCGGCAGTGCAGTGCTCCCTTGGGTATCGGCACTGGGGAGTGTCGGCCTGGATTATGCGTTCCAGTCTCTGGAATGGGGCTTGAACCCACGACCTTTCGAGCCAGGGCTGACCTCTAAAGCGGGTTGGCACTTCACTCAGAATAGCGAGCACTGAATTTTCAAACGAGTGTGTTGTGCTTGTCGCTAATCTTTTGAAGAGCCTGATTCTAGGGCGGCAGGTTTTTTTGTACTTAGTTTTGTAATGTTGAAATGTTTTGGTGGTTTCAGGGTTTGGTCCCTTTGGGGAGCACATTATCAACGCAAGCTGGGTCGCTGTGCAGGTAAGATGACTTTCTTGATTTTCGGTCGTATTAAATATAAACAGGAATGGTAGTGTAGCGGTTAGGTTACTGGGCGAGTAATCCGGAGACCTGGATTTATAATCTAGAGCGTGTTGATTCAAATCCCACCATGGCAGTTTGAGAATTTGAATTCTGTGTGTTTATAAAATCTGGAAATAAGTGATCGGTGGGAGTGACTGTGAAGCTGTCAGACTGTCGGAAAAGCTCAGCTAGTTGGCTGGAAACCTGCCGTCCCTACCCGGCCTGACCAACATGTGACTCCAGGGGGTTGACGCTAAACTGCCCCAGCAAGCCGCTCGGTTGTATCTACGAGGGTCCGGTTGGTGTCGGTCGGAAAGACGACGACAGGGAAATTCCTTGCTTCTCTTCGAATAGTGGCCGTGGGATCTTCAACATTCAGCAGAGCCACACAGGAGGCTTTGCTTTAAATTCCCATCCTAAGGACGGCCTCTCGGCCAGCGCTGAGTGGGGCTTGAACCAACGACCTCTTACCCAGATCTATGAGCGCTGACAAATAGCGGACGCGGAATCCACACGTATTAGACAGCGATTACATAGTAACAGGAGCAGTTCATTCAGCCCCTCGAGCATGTTGCGCCGTTCAGTTACATAATGGCCGATCTGTATCTTGACTCCATTTACCTGCCTTGCTTCCATATCCTCTGTTGCCCTTGCCCAACAAAAATCTATCAATGTATGTGTTGAAATTTCCAATTGATTTCCCACCCACCCACCCCCCCCCCCCCCAGTTCAGCCCCCACCCTTGGCTCCCTCACACATTCCCTGATGAACCCCATAATTAGAAGGAGCTCCTGAATTAACGCCCTTCTCTGAGGGAGCGCCGCACTGTCGGAGGGGCAGTACTGAGGGAGCGCCGCACTGTCGGAGGGGCAGTACTGAGGGAGCGCCGCACTGTCGGAGGGGCAGTACTGAGGGAGCGCCGCACTGTCGGAGGGGCAATACTGAGGGAGCGCTGCACTGTCGGAGGGGCAGTACTGAGGGAGCGCCGCACTGTCGGAGGGGCAGTACTGAGGGAGTGCCGCACTGTCGGAGGGGCAGTACTGAGGGAGTGCTGCACTGTCGGAGGGGCAGTACTGAGGGAGCGCCGCACTGTCGGAGGGGCAGTACTGAGGGAGTGCCGCACTGTCGGAGGGGCAGTACTGAGGGAGTGCCGCACTGTCGGAGGGGTAGTACTGAGGGAGCGCTGCACTGTCGGAGGTGCCGTCTTTCGGAGGATACGTTAAACCGAGGCCCCGTCTGCTCTCTCGGATGGACGTAAAAGATCCTGTGGTATTATTTTGAAGAAGAGCAGGGCAGTTATCCCCGATAAAGGAGTCGAGGGTTATGGGGAGCGGGTGGGAAGTGGAGTTGAGGCCAAGATCAGGTCTGCCATGATCTTATTGAATGGTGGAGCAGGCTCGAGAGGCCAAATGACCAACTCCTGCTCCTACGTCTTATGTGTCCTGGGGCCAATATTCCTCAACCAACATCACTAAAACAGACTATCTGGTCATTATCACACTGCAGTTTGTGGGATCTTGCTGGGCTCAATTTGCTGCCAGGTGAGTGAGGGGGATGAGCGCGGTGGGCGGTGATGAAAGAGCCCCAGGCTGTTCAACCTTTCCTGATGGTTATAACCTCTCAGTTCTGGTGTGGTGTGATCTTTTCAGCATGCGGCTGCTGTTTAGCGATCGGGACCGATGGGCATTTTTTCCCCCCACCTGATTAACCTGGGGGGGGGGGGGCACTGAGGGCAAAAGTTGGGCAGAGTTCAAGGATGCAGCAAACGGCTACTGTGACCTTAAAGTAGGGACGAACCTGGGGCTTCTGGGCTTTATGGCTCACTGCCACGTTGGTCAGGATCTATATTAGTCAGGGGCCGTGGGGAGCTGAACTGTACCCTTGTCCTGGAACTGAACTGTTAACTCTCGTGCGGCCCTGGTTTTATGGCAATATTTGAATGTGCTACTTTGACATTCCATGATTAATCGGGGATAGTTCCTCCCACGCGAATGCAGGAGATTTTTAGAGATCGAAGTTTTATTACAGCAATAACAAATAACTTGCATTTATATAGCACCTTTAACATAGTAAAACGTCCCAAGGCGCTTCACAGGAGCGATTATCAAACAAAATTTGACAGCGAACCACGTAAGGAGATATTGGGACACCACGTAAGGAGATATTGGGACAGGTGACCAAAAGGTTGGTTTTAAGGAGCCTCTTAAAGAAGGAGAGAGGGAGAGGCAGAGGGAATTCCAGAGCTTGGGGCCCACATTCCTACATTACAACAGTGACTACGGTTCAAAAGTACTTCATTGGCTGTAAAGCGCTTTGGGACATCCTGAGGTCGTGAAAGGCGCTATAGAAATGCAAGGTTTTTTTTTTCTTTTACTCCTCGTTCTAAGTTTTGCACGATTGACGGCAAAATCCTTGTGGCTCCATTTAGAGCGACAGCCCTGCCTGAATTCACTGATGTATCTCTGTGTTGTTTTTGCTGTTAACTAAATCACAACACGTACACGGATCCGACGAGAACTTTGTTTCAATGCTGACGACCCCGATTCTGGGACACCCACTGTTGCTAAGCAAAAAAAAAAAAATTACCCTGTGCAAGCCGATTAGGTTCCTATCGGAGCCGACGAGACCACGGCACAGTCTGTTTGCTTGTTGTAATGCAGTGCATTTTTAAAAAAAAGAAATCTCTCCTTGCCAGCAGCTTTCTCCGATTTAGGCACAGCTGGGGCAAGATGGTTTCTAAAAGTATTTGAGTAAAATTCTGCAAACTCCTTTTTGAAACACGGCAGCAGTTAAGTGGCGGCGATGATGATCCTGATTTACAGACTAGGTGGAGAGAGATGCTTTTAAGATTACGATGCAATGCACATCTTTCACAAAGCCATGGTCTTTGTTCACTTCCAGGTTGCAATATAGCTTTATAAACAAGCTTGATATTGATTTTAATTTTGTGATCTTTTCCTCACTTTCCACCCCCCCCCCCCTTCAACCAACTATCCTCAACCCCAAACACACACACACACACACACACACACACACACACACACTCGGGGGCTTTGTGCTGTTAGCACAGTTCCAGACAGCAGGCAGTGGGAATAAGCTGACACAAAGGCAAGGACCAGACGTCTGTTTCCCAGGGCAACGGGATCTGCATTTTAATCAGCGAAGCATCAATCAGAAAGTTGCAATGTTTAACGGCGGTCATTCGGTCGGTTCTGGGACGGCTGCATTTCTTTTTTGATCTATACTTCATCCGTTTCTTGACTGACGGATTGCACCAGACAAACTTTTTTTTTACTTGTTCCAAATCTGCTGCTGCGTCAGAAGCTAAATTGGATCATATAAAAAAATATATACATATAATTTGTTAAACTTTTTGGAGGATGTAAATCTCCCGGACAGTTCCACTGCTGAAATATTTAAAGGAGTAGAATTGCCACTCGTTCGGGTTGCCAACCTTCCAGGTTTGCCCTGGAACCTCCAGGAATTCGAAGAGTCATCTCCTGGACACGGCTGCCTGCAATCGGGAAGAAAAATCATGGGGCGTTAAAAGTTTTTTTCCCTCTCTTTCAACACTTTTTTATTAGTTATAAAAATATTGGAAATGGGGGGTAAAGGATGTTTGACTGGGTGGGATGGTTGGAGGCAAGCGGTCATGTGAGAAAACCTCCAGGAGTACGTCCAGCCAGAGTTGGCAACCCAACTGTCGTGTATTGATTGCCATTTAACACCAGTCAATACGGTAATATAATGTGCATTGCATTATGGGAATTACCCGGGAAAGCTGCAGTCGGCCATTTTACCAATAAAGTAAAGATCACAGTTAGAAGCCTGTCTGCCTGACTGATTTAATTCGACGTATCTACATGCTTGATTGAACGTATTAAAGCGTAGATACAACATTGGCGACGAGGATAACGAAAAGAATCATTTTAGATAAGTAGTTGCCCAAATTTTAGTTAGCTAGGATGGAGAAGACCGGCATTCAAAATTTTGCATGCTTCGCCGAGCCAGCCACGTTGGGTCCAAGATGGACGAGGTGGTTAACGTCTTTTGAGCTTTATGCCGATGGCAAAGGACTCATTATTGACGATACCTCTACAGCTGCCACGAAGCAGAGGAGAAGAGCTCTACTTCTACACCTAGCAGGACCAGATGCCCAGGATATCTTTTCGACTCTACCGGACACAGGAGAGCCAGCAGACTACACAGCGGCGGTTAGTGCTTTGAATCACTACTTTGTGCCCCAGGTCAACGCAGCATTTGCTAGACAGACTTTTCATAAGTTGTCCCAGAAGACAGGTGAGACTGTGCAACAATTTGCTACTCGCTTGCGGCAGGCTGCTAAAGACTGTGCTTTTGGGGGGGATGCAGATAATCAAATAAGAGACGCTATCCTGAGTAGGTGCACGTCAGCCTATTTGCGGAGGAAATTGCTAGAGGAAGGGTATGGTCTAACGCTCGCCCGCACGTTACAACTGGCCTCACAATGTGAAAACGTCGGAGCAGATGTCGGCCATGTCATGTACAGAGCAGGCGGAGACAGATACTGTTCGTTGTGTTACACAGAAAAGAGGGTATTATGTGAAAAGCTCAACAGTGAAACCAAAAGGAAATGGCGATAGGAACAAAAGGAAATGTTACAGATGTGGACACACAGACCACATGGGCAGAGATCCGAAATGCCCAGCACGCGGACAAACGTGTCATAAGTGCAAGGGAAAGGATCATTTCTCCAAAGTATGCATCACAAAGGGTACAAAGAAACACAGTGCGAACAATGTAGAGGAACAAAATGACTTTGCATTTGCTGTTACTGGAAATAACGTGACAGAGAGACTTACCTTTTGTGTGGGGGGAGTAAACCTGAGTGTTAATTGATTTGGGTGCAACTAATAATGTGATAGATGAGAATACATGGGAAGGATTAACACATTAAGTGTCAGTCACATGTCCCTAAGACAGAGAGCAAGTTATTCTCTTATGCTTCTAGCCGACCACTGTCAGTTAAAGGTGTATTCACATGTGGGATTACAATAGGTAAGAGAACTGAGCAGGCGGAGTTCATTGTGGTTAAAGGCCATGGAGAACCGTTGCTAGGAAGGGAGACAGCCATGAAACTGGGAGTTTTAAAAATAGGCGCAGATGTCTCAGCTGTGGTAGATGTAAGACAGCTACTAGAATAGCGGTATCCAAAGGTGTTCCAGGGAGTAGGAAGGCTGAACACAAAACAGATCAGTTTGTATATCGACCCACAAGTGAAGCCTGTGGCCCAGCCACTCAGGCGTATACCATTCAACTTAAGGGGGGCAGTAGAGGCCAAAATAAAACAATTGAGGGACATGGACATTATCGAACCTGTAACTGGTCCCACCCCATGGGTAAATCCTGTGGTTATTGTACCAAAAGCGGATAAGGATGTAAGGTTATGCCTAGCCATGAGACGAGCAAACCAGGCAATAGTGAGGGAACGATATCCAATCCCCACCGTTGATGAGATACTCCAAGGTATGAACGGCTCGACGGTGTTTAGTAAGCTAGACCTGAAATGGGGTTATCACCAGCTGGAACTGACCCCTGAGTCATGAGAAATCACAACGTTTGCAGTACATAACGGAGTATACAGGTACAAGAGGCTGATATTCGGTGTATCTTCAGCTAGTGAGCAATATCAGCACGAGATGGCTAATGCCTTAGCTGGAATAGAAGGTGTTGAAAACATCTCAGACGACATTATCGTGCATGCACATGACCAGGAAACGCACGACAGACCCCATGCACGCTGTCATGACCAGACTAATGGAAAGTGGACTGACATCGGACCAACAGCAGAGAGAGTGCGAGTGGTGGCAGAAGCTCGGGAACCAGAGAATGCTACAGAGGTGAGGAGTTTCTTGGGACTCGTTGGGTACAGTAGCAGATTCATCCCGCAGTTTGCAACGCTATCAGAGCCACTGCGACGCCTGACGAGAAAAGACACACCATTTAAATTTGGATCACAACAGAGACAACAGAGACAGTCATTCAGTGCACTCAAGGAAGAGTTGGCCAGAGCCGGCACTTTAGCATATTTTGATAAGGACGCACCAACCAAGGTGATAGCAGATGCCAGTCCTGTAGGTTTAGGTGCAGTACTAGTTCAGGACCAACAGGGACAAGAGGTGCCAATATGCTATGTAAGTCGTAGTTTAACAGACTGTGAGAGGAAATACTCTCAAACAGAGAGAGAGGCCTTGGCTCTTGTATGGGCTTGTGAGAGGCTGCATCCATATGTGTATGGCCGAAAATTAAATTTGGTAACTGACCATAAGCCATTACAAGTGATATACGGCCCACACTCTAAACCCTGTGCCCGTATAGGGAGATGGGTACTTAGATTACAGCCGTACGATTTTAAGGTGATACACATTCCAGGCAAGCAAAACATTGCAGACCCACTGTCACGATTGCTGGGGGAGACAGCAAAACAGGAGAGATATTCTCACGGCTCAGATGAATATGGGAGATTTGTAGCTGTGAGTGCGACACCAAAAGCACTCACTACTAGAGAGGTGGAGGAAGCCTCTGCTACCGACCCAGAGCTGATTGAGGTACGGAAGGCAATCACAAACGGACATTTTGAGAACTGTAAAGCTTATGCAGCAATTGCAAACGAGCTGTGTGTAGTGGGGTACCCACAGTGTTACACGCACGAGCCCTGGTGTTACATAGAAACATAGAAGATAGGAGCAGGAGTAGGCCATTTGGCCCCTCGAGCCTGCTTCGCCATTCAATGAGACCACGGCTGATCATCCAAATTCAGTACCCTGTCCCTGCTTTCTCCCCATATCCCTTGATCCCTTTAGTCTTAAGAAATATATCCAACTCCTTCTTGAATATATTTAATGAATTGGCCTCCACTGCCTTCTGTGGTAGAGAATTCCACAGGTTCACCACTCTCTGGGTGAAGAAATTCCTCCTCATCTCAGTCCTAAATGGCTTACCCCTTATCCTTAGACTATGACCCCTAGTTCCTGACTCCCCGGCCATCGGGAACATCCTTCCTGCATCTAGTCTGTCCAGGCCTGACAGAATTGTATAGGTTTCGATGAGATCCCCTCTCAGTCTTCTAAACTCCAGTGAGCACAAGCCCAATCGACCCAATCTCTCCTCGTACGTCATTCCTGCCATCCCAGGTATTAGCCTGGTGAATCTTCGCTGCACTCCTTCCATGGCAAGAACGTCCTTCCTCAGATAAGGTGACCAAAACTGCACACAATACTCAAGATGCGGTCTCACCAAGGCCCTGTACAACTGCAGCAAGACATCCTTTGTTCCTGTACTCGAACCCTCTTGCTACGAAGGCCAACATACCATTTCCCTTCTTAACCGCCTGCTGCACCTGCATGCTTACCTTCAGCGACTGGTGCACAAGAACACCCAGGTCTCTTTGCACTTCCCCTTCTCCCAATCTATTGCCATTCAAATAGTAATCTGCCTTCCTGTTTTTGCCACCAAAGTGGATAACCTCACATTTATCCACATTATAGTGCATTTGCCATGTTTCTGCCCAATCACCTAACCTGTCCAAATCGTACTGGAGTTTCACAACATCCTCCTCACAGCATACCCTCCCACCCAGCTTTGTGTCGTCTGCAAATTTGGAGATACTACATCAATTCCCTCGTCCAGATCATTAATATATATTGTGAACAGCTGGGGTCCTAGGACCGATCCTTGCGGTACCCCACTCGGAAAATGACCCGTTTATTCCAACTCTTTGCTTTCTATCTGCCAACCAGTTCTCTATCCAAGTCAATACCTTGCCCCCAATCCCATGTGCTTTAATTTTACAAGTTAATCTCTTATGCTGGGACCTTATCGAAAGCCTTCTGAAAGTCCAAATACACCACATCCACTGGTTCTCCCTTATCTATTTTACCAGTTAGCACATGAAGGACACTTGGGAATAGTTGGAACAAAGCAACATCTCAGAACCAAGGTTTGGTGGCCTGGCATGGACAAGGCAGCTGAAAAACACTGTAAAGCGTGCCACGGCTGTCAGATAGTAGCCAGACCCGACCCACCTGAACCGTTGAGACCAACACCATTACCGGAGGGCCCCTGGCAGGATGAAGCTATAGACTTACTGGGACCCTTGCCATCCAACCACTCCATTCTTGTGGTAGTTGATTATTATAGTCGCTACTATGAATACGACATCATGACCTCCACAACAACAGAGAAGGTTATTGATAGTTTAGAGTCAATCTTCAGCCGCCATGGTTTGCCAATCACCTGCAAATCTGATAATGGTCCCCAATTCAGATCTGAATTATTCAAAGAATACTGTGCAAACAACGGGATCAAACACCTGAAAACGACAGCAAAATGGGCTCAGGCTAACGGAGAAGTCGAGTGCCAGAATGCATCGCTGATGAAGAGAATCAAAATTGCTCAGTCAGAAGGACTGGATTGGAAACGTGAACTTAGAAAATATGTGACTGTGTACAGGAGCATTGACCATGCCACGACAGGAAAGAGCCCGGCAGAGCTGCTCTTTAAACGGAAAATGAGAGGAAAGCTGCCAGACATCACACAGTCGTGCGTAGACATGGAAGTACGTGACCGGGACGCAGAACAAAAAGGCAAGTTCAAACTGTACGCAGATGAACAGCGGAGAACACAATACTCAGAGGTGGAAGTTGGCGGCATGGTGCTGGTACGGCAGGACAAAGTGGACAAGTTCACCACTCCTTTTTAATGCCACACCGCACAAAGTTTTGAGTAAAACAGGGAGTCGAGTAGTAGTGGAATCTCCAGAAGGAGCACGCTACTCGAGAAACGCTACGTTTGTGAAGAAATACAGAACCAATGGACCAAAGGAGACACTCCATGAGCAGGAGGAAACACAAGTGACCGAGGACAGTATAGTAGACCCTGACACACATACCACTGTGACACAGGCAATACCCACTGACACCAACATGTCAGACATACCCAATAAAGCCAGACCTCAAAGGGTTAAAAGAAAACCCCAAAGACTGTCTGATTATGTCACAACACAAACTGTGCGAGAACTGCATGTGTGATGTTAAATGTTTAAACCTGGGAATTATTTAGTTGTGTGGTAAGACACCAGTTTGTAAAAAGTTATAAATCAAATAAGTTATGCAGTGTTATTGTAAGCAACTGTTTGTAAACTGCAAGTTTGTTTCCAAGGAAAAGGGGGATGTCGTGTATTGATTGCGAGTTTGACACCAGTCAATACGGTAATGTAATGTGCATTGCATTATGGGAATTACCCGGGAAAGCAGCAGTCGGCCATTTTACCAATAAAGTAAAGATCGCAGTTAGAAGCCTGTCTGCCTGACTCTGATTTAATTCGACGTAGCTACATGCTTGATTGAATGCATTAAAGCATAGATACAACACCAACATCCCTTTTTTGTTTGCTTTGTGTCTAATTGCGTGTCTCTTTTTCTTTCACATGCTAGTCTTGCATTAGAGGATTGTAGCTGGCCGAAAAGTAAGCAGTTAGGCTTCTGTTGGCTGCACTGGGCAAAGTATAAATGACCCAATTCTCCAGAAAATCAGTGACATTGTAGTTCCACGAGGTTGCCTCTTTCAGGGGAGCAGGCCTTGCCCGTTGGCCCAGGGGCCAGGGGAGCTGCCACGTGTGAGCCGTGGCTCAGTGGGTACCAGTCTCTCTCGCCTCTGAGTCAGAAGGTCGTGGGTTCAAGTCCCACTCCAGAGACTTGAGCACAAAATCCAGGCTGACACTCCCAGTGCAGTACAGAGGGAGCGCCGCACTGTCGGAGGTGCCGTCTTTCGGATGAGATGTTAAACCGAGGCCCCGTCTGCTCTCTCGGGTGGACCTATAAGATCCCAGGGCACTATTTCAAAGAAGAGCAGGGGGAGTTCTCCCCAGTGTCCTGGGGCCAATATTTATCCCTCAACCAACATCACTAAAAAACAGATGATCTGGTCAGTATCACATTGCTGTTTGTGGGAGCTTGCTGTGCGCAAATTGGCTGCCGCGTTTCCCACATTACAACAGTGACTACACTTCAAAAGTATTTAATTGGCTGTAAAGCGCTTTGGGACGTCCTGAGGTTGTGAAATGCGAGTCTTTTCTCATTAGGTGAGTCAAACATACTTGAGGCATCGCAAGTCACTTTTGGTTGGGCGCACAGCAGAGGCTGAGCTCTCTGCCGATTTTAATTGCGTCACTAAATGATTAACTCACCATTCACCTCGTTGCAGTTTTTGGGATCCTGTGCGTAGAATGGCAATAGTTTTCCTGTGTAGCGTGTCACTGGACTCATCTCTGACCCTCCCCCTGACTTGCTGCAGTTTCAAGCCATTTGTTCTTGCATGCCGCGGTATTTCGGGATGAATTCACACCACAAGCGTTGGCATCTTCAGGAGCGGAATTTCCCTGGCTATGCCAAGCCATGGATGCAGAGGTTACTAAGCAGTCGCTATGTGAGCACGCACTGTACAACAATACAGTTACCAGGGGGAAATGAAGCAGCTTGTATATAAAAAAAGAACTTGCATTTTTACAGCGCCTTTCATGAACTCGGGACGCCCCAAAGCGCTGTACCGCCGATTGAAGGGCTTTTGAAGTGTAGTCACAGTTGTAATGTAGGAAACGCGGCAGCCAGTTGTGCACAGCAAGATCCCACAAACAGCAATGTGATAATGGCCAGATCATCTGTTTTAGAGATGTTGGTTGAGGGATAAATATTGGCCCCAGGACACTGGGGAGAACTCCCCTGCTCTTCTTCAAAACCATGCCGTGGGATCTTTTGCATCCACCTGAGGAGGGCAGACGGGGCCTCAGTTTAACGCCTCATCCGAAAGACGGCACCTCCGACAGTGCAGCACTCCCTCAGCACTTGTTGGTGTTAGACGAAGAGGGGTGGGCGGAGGCTCGTGTGGAGCGTAAACACCGGCATGGAGCAGTCGGGCCGAATGGCCTGTTTCTGTGCTCGAGACTAATGATTAGCATTCACCAAGGCGGACGGAGCCTCGGTTTAACACCTGGGTGCGGCAGTGTAGCTGTTCTGTTACTGGACTAGTGAACCAGAACCCTGGACCAACGATGCACAGAATGTGAGTTCCAACCCCAGCAGGGCCGTTTGAGTGTTTTTTTTAAAAAAAAACGAATCTGGAAATAACAAAACTGGTCTCAGTAAAAGTGACCATGAAGCTGTTGGATTGTCGTAAAAACCCAACTGGTTCACTGATGTCCTTTTTTTTCAGGGACGGAAACCTGCCGTCCTTACCCGGTCTGGCCTATATATAGTTTTTTTTAATTCACTCTCTGGATGTGGGCAAGGCCGGCATTTATTGTCCGTCCCTAATTGCCCTGGAGAAGGTGGTGGTGAGCGGCCTTCTTGAACCGCTGCAGTCCGTGTGGTGAAGCTGCTCCCTAATATGTGACTCCAGTCCTACACCAATGCGGTTGACTCGTTGCATGCCACTCAGTCGTATCAAACTCGGGGCAACTAGGGATGGGCAGAACAATTGCCGGCATTGCCAGCGATTCCTACATTGAGGGGGGGGGGGAGAGAAAAAAAATCCCAGCACCTCTGGCAATGTAGCACTGCACTGGAGTGCCAGTCAACGCAAATCTGTGATCCGAATGTTTCTTGTGAAATGTTTTTCATGAGTAGATCCCAGTTGAACAGCAACGTTGCAAGATATAAACCTGTTTTGCAATACTTGCAACTACTTGCTTCAGATGTCAAACTGTTCAGACTTGAAGCTACTTGCCCTGCAATTAGTCAAACTAGTGTTAAACTGTGTGTAGAGGCCCACCAGTAACAATCAAACTGACGTAACACCTATGCTGCAAGCAGTTAGAAAGAAAGAAGTTGCGTTTATCGACCTCAGGATCTCCCAAAGCGCTTTACAGTCAATGAAGTACTTTTTTTGAAGTGTAGTCACTGTTGGAATGTAGGGGAAACGGCAGCCAATCTGCACACAGCAAGATCCCACAAACAGCAATGTGATAATGATCAGATAATCTGTTTTTAGAGATGTTGATTGAGGGGTCAATATTGACCAGGACACCGGGGAGAACTCCCCCTGCTCTTCTTCAACATAGTTGCCATGGGATCTTTTACGTCTACCTATGAGAGAGCAGAGGGGCCTCGGTTTAATGTCTCATCCGAAAGACGGCACCTCCGACAGTGTAGCACTCCCTCAGCACTGCACTGGGAGTGTCAGTCTAGATTTTTGTGCTCAAGTCTCTAGAGTGGGACTTGAACCTTCTGACTCAGCACGTAATCTTTCCCTGCTGCTCCCCAGTCAATACCATTCGAGAAGGTCACGGGATTACTCCATTACAGTGACGCCCATAATAGGCTTTTGCCTATATAGCAGACTGCTCCTAACCCTATAGGTGTGTACAACAGGCTTCTGTTCTTAACCATTGAAAGTGTTAATGGTAATCCCGAGCAGTGGGCGAGGGCAGGGGAATGTAGGCTCCAAGTTTGTAATAAAAACCATGGTTTCACTCTGACAGTGAAAGAGTCGGGAGTGTTGACTCTGTTATTGACATTGTTTTGCAATATCCTTAACTGACTCACGTGTGCTAGTATTTCCCTCTGCCCTTTTCAAAATCTAAATCTAGCTTGTGATCAGAGTCCAGCAGCATTTCTAATTGCGTGCGTGCGTTGGTCCTGTGTGTACATGAGGAGCCTTGGCATTCTCAACACGTACAGCGCAAGAGGTCTGTCACTAACACTGGGGTACAGGTCTGTCACCAATACTGGGGTACAGGTCTGTCACTAACACTGGGGTACAGGTCTGTCACTAACACTGGGGTACAGTAGTAGTGGGTACAGGTAGGGTTGCAAAATTCTGGGAATTTTTAAAAGAGGAAACTTTCCATGGGAATTTTCGGGAATTTAGAGTTTTTTTGCACACTGATGGTTTTTGTCTCTGACCCTTATATTATCTTTGTCGTCAAAATAGACATACTGTTCCATACAAATAAAAACAGGCTTTCAAAACTTTATTTAGGTTATAATTTTGAACTTTATTGAACCCCCACAAAAAAGACCCATCTAAAATAAAATAAAAAGAGCGTCAGCTTATTTAGCCTGTAATTTGTCCTTATTTTGTCCCTTTGAGTCTTCTACTCATGAGTCTCCTGAGTCCTCTACTCCTCATTGCTCCTCCTGATTCTCTGACTCTGGCTCTGACGTGTCCATTTCCTCCTCTGTGTCAGTGTCTAGCTGTGTGGTGGACACTTCTGTATCTGGCTCAATAAGTTGTAGGTTCGCCCGGATAGCCACCAGTTTCTCCACTCTCTTGTTAGTCAGCCTGTTGCGCACCTTTGTATGCGTATTCCCAAAAAGTGACCAGTTTCGTTCAGAGGCCGCTGATGAAGGTGGGATTTGGAGTATCACCGATGCAATAGGTGACAGGGCCTCAGATGCACAAAGTCCCTTCCACCAGGTATGTGCACTGATATGCTTGCATGATTCCCATATCCCATCCCCATTCCAAAGACCTTGCTTGGTAGAGAACTTTGCCAGACTTCCCAGAACTTTGCCCACATCCAGATTGAGATGGTGTGAGAGGGTAGAAATCACACTGTAAGCGCTGTTGATCTGTTCTCCAGAAAGTATTGGTCTCCCAACATGCTTTGGGTCCAGCATGTATGCTGCAGCATGAATCGGCTTGACACAAAATTCTTGACGCGTCTGTATGAATTGAACAATTGCCTTCTCCTCTGCTTTGAGCAGCAGGGACGTGGGTAGGGCAATGCTGATTTGTTCTTTTAAATCAGTAAAAAGCCTGAGAACATCTGACAAGACAGCGTCATCTCCTTCAATCTGAGCAATTGCAGATGCTACTGGTGAGAGTAGTTTAAGGCTGCTAACCACTCTCTCCCAAAACACATCATCCAGCAGTATTTTCTTGATGGTGGTTTCCATATCCCCAGACTGGGATATTGCCATTTCTTGCAGCGACTCCTTACCCTCCAGAAGGCTGTTGTACATTATGACAACACCACCCCATCTAGTGTTGTTGGGCAGCTTCAGTGTGGTGTTCTTGTTCTTTGTCATTTGCTTGGAGTTGTAGGTTGCTGCAACTACCTGTTTTCCCCTGACATACTTAACAACTTGCTTGGCTCTCTTGTACAGTGCTTCCATGGTTCTCAAACCCATGATGTCCTTGAGGAGCAGGTTAAGCCTGCTGCGCACCCAATAGACGTAATATGAGGGTAGGCCTCCTCCACTTGAGCCCAAGCAGCCTTCATATTCGCAGCATTGTCAGTAACTACTGCAAAGACCTTTTGTGATCCAAGATCGTTGATGACCGCTTTCAGCTCATCAGCAATGTATGTGCCTGTGTGTCTGTTGTCCTTCGTGTCTGTGCTCTTGAAGAACACTGGGAGAGGAGTGGAGACGATGTAGTTTATGATGCCCTCCCCTCGTACATTTGACCACCCATCTGAGATAACTGCACCACAGTCTGCCATTGCTATCGTTTCTTTGAGCTTTCCTTGGACTCTGTTATACTCAGCCTCCAGCAAATAAGTAGACAAAGCATGTCTGGTGGGAGGACAGTATGCAGGGCGAATAACATTGAAAAATCTCTTCCAGTACACACTGGCTGTGAGCATGAGGGGTGAGCCTGTTGCATATACAGCTCGAGCAAGGCACTCATCTGCATTCTTCTGGCTATGGTTATCCATTGTATCAAAGAACCTTCCAAGTGGGCCAGGAGTTGCTGATGATAAGGAGCCTGATGCTGAATGAGAACCATCATACATAGATACATAGATACATAGAAGATAGGAGCAGGAGTAGGCCATTCGGCCCTTCGTGCCTGCTCCGCCATTTAATGAGATCATGGCTGATCCTTTAATTCAGTATCCCGTCCCCGCCTTCTCTCCGTAACCCTTAACCCCTTTTGCCCGTAGAAATATATCTAATTCCCTCTTAAATATATTTAATGAGCTGGCATACACTGCCCTCTGTGGCAATGAGTTCCACAGGTTCACCACTCTCTGAGTGAAGAAATTCCCCCTCATCTCTGTCCTAAATGGTTTAGCCCTTATCCTTAAATTATGTCCTCTAGTTCTGTTCTCACCCGCCAAGGGAAACATTCCTTCTGCATCCAGTCTGTCTAGACCTGTCAGAATTTTATACACTTCTATGAGGTCCCCTCTCAATCTTCTAAACTCCAGTGTGTACATCCCTAAACTACATAGTCTCTCCTCATAGGTCATTCCCGCCATTCCTGGTATCAGCCTGGTGAATCGCCGCTGCACCCCCTCCATGGCAAGAACATCCTTCCTCAGATGAGGCGACCAAAACTGTACACAGTACTCGAGGTGTGGTCTCACCAGTGCCCTGTACAGCTGCAGCAAGGTATCCCTGTTCCTGTATTCTAACCCTTTTGCTATGAAGGCCAGCATACCGTTTGCCTTCTTGACCGCCTGTTGCACCTGCATGCTCGCCTTCAGTGACTGGTGTACAAGAACACCCAGGTCTCTCTGTACTTCCCCCTCTCCCAATCTATTGCCATTTAAATAATAATTTGCCCTCCCGTTCCTGCACCCAAGGTGGATAACTTCGCACTTGTCCACATTATAGTGCATCTGCCATTTATCCGCCCAATCGCCCAGTCTGTCCAAATCGCTCTGGAGCTTCCTGGTCTCTTCCTCTGAGCCCACCCCCCCTCCTAGTTTAGTGTCGTCTGCAAATTTGGAAATGCTGCATCCGACTCCCTGATCCAGGTCATTAATGTAAATTGTGAACAGCTGGGGGCCCAGGACAGATCCCTGTGGTACCCCACTTGTTACTGCCTGTCATCTTCTTGAATGGAAGCAGAGGAACTCTGGGCTGACTGCTGTGAGCTTTGAGTGAAGTTGTTGCATTTGGATAAATGCTGCTGCATCTTTGTGGCATTCTTTACATATGGCTTTCTACAGTGTTTGCACATGTACACAGTCTTTCCATCTTTAATGCCTGGGGTAAAATGCTTCCACACACCCGACGGTAAACGGGGCATTCTATGCAGAGAAATAAAGGGCATTCATCTCTGTGTCGAACTACGGTCGATCAGCATGATTGCAACAGGGTGAGTACATTTTTGCTGATGCTCCATGTGATGGAAGCATGACCTGTACACACACGACGCTACATCACCAATAGTGTATTATTTTGTATATTTTAAATTGAAGGACAAGTTCAACAAGTAACTGGTTTATTTGGTATAAAGTCTGATTTACTTACTGCATCATCACAACATCAGCAGAAAACAAAATGACTTCCCTCAGGACCCCTAACCTGGATCTTAAAAAAACTATAGCAGTCTTACAGATGCCTGCAGGCCAATCACAATTCGATATGCAAATATTACAAATAGAGGGAGCTAATCGCTCATCCACTCATCCAACCAATGAGGACACATTTGTTCACAGTCACACACAAAACTTGTAATTATTAAAACAAGCCAAGTAAGAAGATAAACATATATTGATTAAGAAATTCCTTAATAATTAAGATTCCATCTCTGTTAGTAATTTTAAGAGAGGACCTGTGGGGGAAAAAAAAGAAAGAAATACAAAAAAAACAATATTATGCTAGCATGTGCTTTTTTGGGCAAAATTCCCAAGCTAAACTTCCCATGGAAAATTTCCGGAAATTTATCGGAAACTTTCCACCCCTTTGCAACCCTAGGTACAGGTCTGCCACTGTATAACACTGTGGTACAGATCTGTCACTGTATAACACTGCGGTACAGTACTGGTGGGTACAGGTCTGTCACTGTATAACACTGGGGTACAGTACTGGTGGGTACAGGTCTGTCACTAACACTGGGGTACAGTACTGGTGGGTACAGGTCTGTCGCTGTATAATGGGTACAGTACTGGTGGGTACAGGTCTGTCACTGTATAACACTGGGGTACAGTACTGGTGGGTACAGGTCTGCCGCTGTATAACACTGGGGTACAGTACTGGCGGGTACAGGTCTGTCACTGTATAACGCTGGGGTACAGTACTGGTGGGTACAGGTCTGCCGCTGTATAACACGGGTACAGTACTGGTGGGTACAGGTCTGTCACTAACACTGGGGTACAGTACTGGTGGGTACAGGTCTGTCACTGTATAACACGGGTACAGTACTGATGGGTACAGGTCTGTCACTGTATAACACTGGGGTACAGGAGTGGTGGGTACAGGTCTCTCACTGGGTAACACTGGGGTACAGTACTGGTGGGTACAGGTCTGTCGCTGTATAACACTGGGGTACAGTACTGGTGGGTACAGGTCTGTCGCTGTATAACACTGGGGTACAGTACTGGTGGGTACAGGTCTGTCGCTGTATAACACTGGGGTACAGTACTGGTGGGTACAGGTCTGTCACTAACACTGGGGTACAGTACTGGTGGGTACAGATCTGTCACTGTATAACACTGGGGTACAGTACTGGTGGGTACAGGTCTGTCACTGTATAACACTGGGGTACAGTACTGGTGGGTACAGGTCTGTCACTGTATAACACTGGGGTACAGTACTGGTGGGTACAGGTCTGTCACTAACACTGGGGTACAGTACTGGTGGGTACAGGTCTGTCCCTGTATAACACTGGGGTACAATACTGGCGGGTACAGGTCTGTCACTATAACGCTGGGGTACAGTACTGGTGGGTACAGGTCTGCCGCTGTATAACGGGTACAGTACTGGTGGGTACAGGTCTGCCACTAACACTGGGGTACAGTACTGGTGGGTACAGGTCTGTCACTGTATAACACGGGTACAGTACTGGTGGGTACAGGTCTGTCACTGTATAACACGGGTACAGTACTAGTGGGTACAGGTCTGTCACTGTATAACACGGGTACAGGAGTGGTGGGTACAGGTCTGTCACTGTGTAACACTGGGGTACAGTACTGGTGGGTACAGGTCTGTCACTATAACACGGGTACAGGAGTGGTGGGTACAGGTCTCACTGGATAACACTGGGGTACAGTACTGGTGGGTACAGGTCTGTCACTGTATAACACGGGTACAATAGTGCTGGGTACAGGTCTGTCGCTGTATAACACTGGGGTACAGTACTGGTGGGTACAGGTCTGTCACTAACACTGGGGTACAGTACTGGTGGGTACAGGTCTGTCACTGTATATCACTGGGGTACAGTACTGGTGGGTACAGGTCTGTCACTGTATAACACTGGGGTACAGTACTGGTGGGTACAGGTCTGTCACTGTATATCACTGGGGTACAGTACTGGTGGGTACAGGTCTATCACTATAACACTAGGGTACAGTACTGGTGGGTACAGGTCTGTCACTGTATAACATTGGGGTACAGTACTGGTGGGTACAGGTCTGTCACTGTATAACACTGGTGTACAGTACTGGTGGGTACAGGTCTCACTGCATAACACTGGGGTACAGTACTGGTGGGTACAGGTCTGTCACTGTATAACACGGGTACAGTACTGGTGGGTACAGGTCTGTCACTGTATAACGCTGGGGTACAGTACTGGTGGGTACAGGTCTGTCACTGTATAACACTGGGGTACAGTACTGGTGGGTACAGGTCTGTCCCTGTATAACGGGTACAGTACTGGTGGGTACAGGTGTGTCACTGTATAACACGGGTACAGTACTGGTGGGTACAGGTCTGTCACTGTATAACACTGGGGTACAGTGTTGTGATCCAGTCTATGGGAACAGTTTGAGGAGATCGATTAGAAACATTACATATGAAGTGTATATGATACGCACAAGGTTTTTTTTCTCCGTTTATTGATACCAGCTCGCCAAATAATTCGAGAGACAGCACAATAATATGGTGAATGTTGCAGCTTGTCTGACTCTCTATCACGTCACACGACTTGAGTAAGTAACACAAGCTGGCAGGCAGGTGCAGTCTGGAGCTAGCATCCTTAGTGTGAGAACGTTCAGCTGAGGCCTCACCTCCCTGTTTGTGATTCAGATAGAGGTTGAAGTTCCCAGTGCCCTGACCAACATTCCTCCCTTGACCAACATTCCTCCCTTAACCAACACCACCACTTTAATAAAAAACCCAGTTAGCCTGCCATTCACCTGGTTAGACACAACAACGATCTCTCAAACTCCTAGCGGCTGCTGCACCTGCTTATGGAACAGTTACCACATTTGAGAAATTAATTGTGCGTGAAGATCTTTGGGATGTTTTGCATGTGCTAAATAAATGCACATTTAATCATAGGATCACACAGCACAGAAGGAGGCCATTTGGCCCATCGTGCCTGTGAAAGAGCTCTCCAATTAGTCCCTCTCCCCTGCTCTTTCCCCAGAGCCCTGCAAATTTTTCCTGTTCAAGTATTTCTCCAATTCCCTTTTGAAAGTTACTATTGAATCTGCTTCCACCGCCCTTCCAGGCAGTTCGTTCCAGATCACAACAACTCGCTGCGTTTTATATATTTAAAAAAATTCTCATCTCATCTCCCTCTTGGTTCTTTTACTGATTTTTACCTAAAATCTTCTGGTTACTGACTGGAAACCGTTTCTCCGTATCTACTCTATCGAAACCCCCAAAGCTCCTTGAATGGAGTACCTTTTGATAGAATACGCAACAGAATGATCACATTTCAATCTTCAAACCTGTGAAAAGTTTCCCTGGCCCGTGGGCTCCTGCAAGGCATCCCCCAGTCCCTTTTTTGAAAATCAGTTTCCGTGTTTGGTGATTAACTGACAACGGTTCCAGGAGAGTTACAAAAGACAGATTTTCATTGACGTCATTGCTTTCACTACATCTCGGATGTTTCAAAGTGCTTCAGACGCCGTGGCAAATGAGCTTCAATATGGATAAGTGTGAGGTGGTACATTTTGGTAGGAAGGATAAGGAGGCCACACACTCCTTGGAAAATAAGAGTCTAAATGGGGTAGAGGAGCAAAGGGATCAGATACGCAAATCACTAAAAGTAGCGACGCAGGTTAATAAGATCTTTTTTTTTAACAAACCAAGCACTGGGGTTCATTTCTAGAGGGACAGAATTGAAAAGCAGAGAAGTTCTGTTAAACTTGTATCGAACCTTGGTTAGACCGCACTTGGAGCACTGTGAACAGCTCTGGTCTCCAGATACCTTGGTTAGACCAGACTCGGAGCACTGTGCACAGTTCTAGACTCCAGATACCTTGGTTAGACCAGACTTGGAGCACTGTGCACAGCTCTGGTCTCCAGATACCTTGGTTAGACCAGACTCGGAGCACTGTGAACAGCTCTGGTCTCCAGATACCTTGGTTAGACCAGACTCGGAGCACTGTGAACAGCTCTGGTCTCCAGATACCTTGGTTAGACCAGACTCGGAGCACTGTGCACAGTTCTAGACTCCAGATACCTTGGTTAGACCACACTTGGAGCACTGTGAACAGCTCTGGTCTCCAGATTATAAAAGGCACTGGAGAGGATGCAGAAAAGATTTACAAGGATAATATCAGAACTGAGAGGATTATAACTATCTGGGACTCTTTTCTCTAGAAAAGAGAAGGCTGAGGGGTGACCTGATCGAGGCCTTTAGGTTTATGAAGGGATTCGATAGGGTAGATGTAGAGAAGATGTTTCCACTTGGAGGGGAGACTAGAACTCGGGGCCATCAATATAAGATCGTCACTAATAAATCCAACAGGGAATTTAGGAGAAACTTCTTTCACAGAATCACAGAAACCCCACAGTGCAGATAGAGGCCATTTCGGCCCATCGAGCCTGCACCGACACATATCCCACCCTATCCCCGTAACCCCATGTATTTAATCCCCCTAACACTAAGGGTCAATTTATCATAGCCAATCAACCTAACCCGCACATCTTTGGACTGTGGGAGGAAACCCACGCAAACACGGGGAGAATGTGCAAACTCCACACAGAGAGAGTTCCACATTCTCACCACTTTCCCCAGAGAGTGGTGAGAATGTGGAACTCGCTCCCACAGGGAGTGGTTGAGGCGAATAGCACAGATGTATTTAAGGGGAAGCTGGATAAGCACAAGAGGGAGAAAGGAATAGAAGGATATGCTGATGGGGTGAGATGAGGTAGGGCGGGAGGAGGCTCGTGTGGAGCATAAACACCAGCACGGAGCAGTCGGGCCGAATGGCCTGTTTCTGTGCTGTAATACCATTAATTACCCTTTTGAAGTGACTTGTTATGTAGGAAATGCCACATTTTACTGAGACCTCGGCAACCACGACAAGATGAGCGACCAGTTAGTCTGTTTTTTCCGCAGTGTTAGTTGAGGGGTGAGTGTCGGCCAGGACACCGGGAGAACTCCCCTGCTCCCCGTATAATGTTTAGCATTCACCGCAAAAGGCGGACGGAGCCTCGGTTCAACACCCGGGTGCGGCAGTGTAGCGGTTCTGTTACTGGACCAACGATGCACAGAATGTGAGTTCCAATCCCAGCGGGGCCGTTTGAGTGAAAAAAACTAAACTGGAAATAACAAAACTGGTCTCATTAAAAGTGACCATGAAGCTGTTGAATTGTCATAAAAACCCAACTGGTTTACCAATGTCCTTTTTTTTCAGGGAAGGAAACCTGCCGTCCTTACCCAGTCTGGCCTATTTTTTTTTAATTCACTCACTGGATATGGGCAAGGCCGGCATTTATTGCCCTGGAGAAGGTGGTGGTGAGCGGCCTTCTTGAATTGCTGCAGTCCGTGTGGTGAAGCTGCTCCCTATATATGTGACTCCAGTCCCACACCAATGCAGTTGACACGTTGCATGCCACTCAGTCGTATCAAACTCGGGGCAACTAGGGATGGGCAAAACAATTGCCAGCGATTCCTACATTGTGAGAACGAATTTATTTAAATGAAAATCCCAGCGCCTCTGGCAATGTAGCACTTCACTAGAGTGCCAGTCAACGCAAATCTGTGATCTGGATGTTTCTTGTGAAATGTTTTTCATGAGTAGATCCCAGTTGAATAGCAGCTTTGCAAAATATAAACCTGTTTTGCAATCATTGCAACTGCTTCCTTCAGACTTGAAGCTACTTGCCCGGGACAACATTCAGGCTTGGACTGATCTCAGAGACGCCGTAATTGTGACCATCCTCAAGAAAGGTGACCAGTCCAATTGCGGTAATTACAGAGGAGTTTCCCTGCTATCTGCCACAGGGAAAGTCATCGCAAGAATCCTCCTCAATCGCCTTCTCCCAGTGGCCGAAGAGCTCCTCCCAGAGTCGCAATGCGGATTCCGCCCACGAAGGGGCACAATGGACATAATCTTCACCGCACGTCAATTACAAGAGAAATGCAGGGAACAGCACCAACCACTGTACATGGCCTTCTTTGATCTCACAAAGGCCTTCGACACTGTCGACCATGAGGGATTATGGAGTGTCCTCCTCAAATTCAGCTGCCCTCAAAAGTTTGTCACTATCCTCCACCTGCTTCACGACGACATGCAAGCCATGGTCCTGACCAACTGTTCCACCACAGACCCAATTCACGTACGAACCGGGGTCAAGCAAGGTTGTGTCATTGCACCAACGCTCTTCTCGATCTTCCTTGCTGCAATGCTCCATCTCACCCTCAGTAATCTCCCCACTGGAGTGGAGCTAATTTACAGAACAAACGGGAAACTGTTCAACCTCCGTCGTCTCCAGTCCAGATCCAAGGTCGTCCCATCCTCTGTCGTTGAATTACAGTATGCAGACGACGCTTGCGTCTGCGCGCACTCGGAGGTCGAACTCCAAACCATCGTCAACACCTTCACCGAAGCGTACGAGAGCATGGGCCTTACACTAAACATCCATAAGACAAAGGTCCTCAACCAACCTGCCCCCGCCACACAGTGCTGCCCCCCGATTATCAAAATCCACGACAAGGCCTTGGACAACGTGGACCACTTTTCATACCTCGGGAGCCTACTGTCAACAAGGGCAGACATCGACGATGAAGTCCAACACCGCCTTCAGTGTGCCAGTGCAGCCTTCGGTCGCCTGAGGAAGAGAGTGTTTGAAGACCAGGACCTCAAACCCGGCTCTAAACTCATGGTCTACAGGGCAGCAGTGATACCCGCCCTGCTGTATGCCTCAGAGACATGGACCATGTACAGCAGGCACCTCAAAGCACTGGAGAGGTACCACCAACGCTGCCTCCGCAAGATCCTGCAAATCGATTGGCAGGATATGCGCACCAATGTCAGTGTTCTTGCTCAGGCTAACATCCCCAGCATCGAAGCTTTGACCACGCTCAATCAGCTCCGATGGATGGGTCCCATTGTCCGCATGCCCGATACGAGACTCCCAAAACAAGCGTTCTACTTGGAACTCCGGCACGGCAAGAGAGCTCCGTCACCTGCGAACTCATTTTTAATGTGGAAGCAAGTCATCCTCGGTTCCGAGGGACTGCCTAAGAAGATAAGTGGCAGGTAACATTCGCGCCACACAAGTGCCAGGCAATGACCATCTCCAACAAGCAAGAGTCTAACCACCTTCCCTTGACATTCAACAGTATTACCATCACCGAATCCCCCACCATCAACATCCTGGGGTCACCATTGACCAGAAACTTAACTGGACCAGCCGCATAAATACTATGGCTACAAGAGCAGGTCAGAGGCTGGGTATTCTGCGGCGAATGTCTCGCCTCCTGACTCCCCAAAAACTTTCCACCATCTACAAGGCACAAGTAAGGAGTGTGATGGAATACTCTCCACTTGCCTGGATGAGTGCAGCTCCAACAAAACTCAAGAACCTCGACACCATCCAGGACAAAGCACCCCATCGACCACCTTAAACATTCACTCCCTCCACCACCGGCGTACCGTGGCTGCACTGTGTACCATCTACAAGATGCACTGCAGCAACTCATCAAGGCTTCTTCGACAGCACCTCCCAAACCCACGACCTCTACCACCTAGAAGGACAAGGGCAGCAGGCGGACGGGAACACCACCACCTCCAAGTTCCCCTCCAAGTCACACACCATCCTGACTTAGATGTATATCGCCGATCCTTCATCGTCGCTGGGTCAAAATCCTGGAACTCTCTCCCTAACAGCACTGTGGGAGTACCTTCACCACACGGACTGCAGCGGTTCAAGAAGGCTGCACATCACCACCTTCTCAAGGGCAATTAGGGATGGGCAATAAATGCTGGCCTTGCCAGCGACGCCCACATCCCATGCACGAATATAAAAACAAATAGTCAAACTAGTATTAAACTGTGTGTAGAGACACACCAATAACAATCAAACTGACACAAAACACATATGCTGCATGCAGTTAGAAAGAAAGAACTTGCATTTCTATAGCGCCTGAAGCATTTTCCAGTCCAGTAATGCCGCGATTTCAAAATTTTCATCCTTGTTTTCAAATCCCTCCATGGCCTCGCCTCTCCCTATCTCTCTAACCTCCTCCAGCCCTACAATCCTCCGAGATCTCTGCGCTACTCCAATTCTGGCCTCTTGAGCATCCCCTGATTCCCATTGCTCCACCATTGGCGGCCGCGCCTTCAGCTGCCTGGGCCCCGAGCTCTGGAATTCCCTCCTTAAACCTCTCCTCCTTTTAAGATGCTCCTTAAAACCTACCGCTTTGAGCAAGCTTTTGGTCACCTGTCCAAATATCTCCTTATGTGGCTCGGTGTCAGATTTTGTTTGTTAATCGGTCCTGTGAAGCGCCTTGGGACGTTTTACTACATTAAAGGTGCTATATAAATGCAGGTGGTTGTTTCATTTAAAATAGTTCTTGGGATTAACATCTTGTATTCCATTTAATATCCTATAACTCCACATGGTCCTCTCCCACCTCCTTGTAAGGATGAAGAGACCAGGTTTCCCCTCCAGTTCTCTGAGGCTGTCCCCTCGTGGCCCTGACAAAGGTTGGAAGGTTCCCTTGTGGCTTGGTGAGCAGAACTGAATGGAGTACACAAGGTGCAGTGTCGGAGCCCTGTACATAGCCTCGGCATGACCCCCCGGGAATTAAACTTGGCAATCCGTGATTCAGAACCAGCAATTTTTTTATTGTTTCGTCTAGATTTTTTTCTTATATATAATTTTAAAAAAAAAATATGGTCCGAAAAATGCACATTTACCGATTGCAGTTACTCTCAAAATACATCCGAGTTTAGCGTCCCAGGTTCGCACTGTTGCATTCTGCTATGTTTGTGGTTTCAGGGGCTTTCTAGTTTGTAGAATCCTGTCCTGCCACTTTTCATTGTCCTGTGCAGTGCGGAGGGGGTGGGTTGGTTGGTTGGTGTGTTTTATTTTTAAATCTGCTGTATGTTTTGACTCGTTCTACCTCCTAAACCTACGATGGTTTAATTCGGGCTTCGATCCTTGGCCACGGTCACATCAGTTTTGTTTTATTTTTTTTTAAACTTGCGATCGAAGGGCTAGGGTTTTATTCCAGTGTGGTGTTTTGTGCTTGTGCTTTGTGTCGCTTTTAATTTATTGATGGCCTTGTCCCAGTGCTCTTGTGAAATAATTGGTCGGCGGAGTCCAGGGCGCGCACAAGACTCGCAGTCTAACTGGGCCAGGGGGTTGTGGGGTGGGGGGTGGTGGTTGCTGTTGAGTACAGCTGCGAGTTTGTTTAGTGTTGGTGGAGGAGGGCGAGAGATTGGGAAAGGATCCCAGTGCTCTGGTATGACAGAAAATGGCACAATTCATGTCGATCATGGCTGGCCAGACTGACTGACTGCCGATTATTGAGGAGCAACAAAGGCTTCCATTGTCGAGTGATGGTGAGCCGCACCATTCTCCCTGTGTCGCGACTTTTTATAGAGGCTGGGTTTAAGGGGGTTTGAGCACACAGGCTGTTCTGTCTAAGGGTTGTCGTGCAGACGGCCCTTTTCTCTGCCTGTTTGAGGAGGGATGATGGTGTACACACGTACCATTTTAAGTCAGCCTGTAGGTAGCGGTGGCTGCGAGCTTTTAAAGTTCAGTTCGGCAAGCTCCCAAACCCATCACTCTACTCTAGTCCTAATGCTCGGGTACTGATGGGACTAAACTGCACGAAGTCTTTGATTTAAAAAGTTTACAAAGGTACAAATCAACAGTGTGTGACCACTTCATTCCGGTGTTATTTTTAAATCGGTAGTTTTTTTTAAAAATAGTCAAATATTTTATTTCTGTTTAATCAATCTTTGTCATACAATTTGTTACAAATATAGTCAACATTTTGTTTGTTTTTGAGTTGCCGAGTGTGGCACAAAGTGTGATCTGGAACCAGTTGGGTTGAATGGGCTGTTAATTCGATTCAACAACTTTATACTGTATAACGCCTTTAATGTAGTAAAACATCCCAAGGTGCTGTACAGGAGTATTTTAAGACACAAAAATTTGACACCGATCCACATAAGGATAAATTAGGGCAGGTGACCAAAAGCTTGGTCAAAGAGGTAGGTTTTAAGGAGCGTCTTAAAGGAGGAGAGAGAGGTCGGAAGCTCATTTCAGGGTCAAATATGACACCAAGGTTGCGAACAGTGTGGTTCAGCCTCAGACAGATGTTAGGGAGAGGGATGGAGTCAGTGGCTCGGGAACGGAGTTTGTGGCGGGGACCGAAAACAATGGCTTCGGTTTGCCCAATATTTAATTGGAGAAAATGTTTGCTCATCCAGAACTGTATGTCGGACAAGCAGTCTGACAACTTAGACACCGTGGATGGGTCGAGAGAAGAAGTAGTGAGGTAGAGCTGGGTGTCGTCAGCGCACATGTGGAAACTGATGCTGTGTTTTCGGACTTTACATTTCAGCACTTTACATAGGATATACAGCACAGAAACAGGCCATTCGGCCCAACCAGTCCATGCCGGCGTTTCTGCTCCACACGAGCCTCCTCCCGTCTTTCCTCATCTAAATCTATCAGCATAACCCTCTATTCCCTTCTCCCTCATATGCTTATCTAGCCTCCCCTTAAATGTATCTCTGCTATTCGCCTCAACCACTCCCTGTGGTAGCGAGTTCCACATTCTCACCACTCTTTGGGTAAAGAAGTTTCTTCTGAATTCCCTATTGGATTTCTTGGTGACTATCTTATATTGATGGCCTCTAGTTATACTCTTCCCCACAGGTGGGAACATTCTCTCTGTATCCGCTCTATCAAAACCTTTCATAATTTTAAAGACCTCTATTAGGTCACCCCTCGGCCTTTTTTCAAGAGAAAAGAGACCCAGCCTGTTCATCTTTTCCTGATATGTATAACCTCACATTTCTGGTATCATCCTTGTAAATCTTCTCTGCACCCTCTCCAGTGCCTCTATATCCTTTTTATAATATGGCGACCAGAACTGTACGCAGTACTCAGAGTGTGGTCTAACCAAGGTTCGATACAGGTTTAGCATAACTTCCCTACTTTTCAATTCTATCCCATTAGAAATAAACCCTAGTGCTTGGTTTGCTTTTTTATGGCCTTGCTAACCTGTGTCGCAACTTTTAGTGATTTGTGTATTTGTACTCGGAGATCCCTTTGTTCCTCTACCCCACCTAGACTCGCACCCTCCAAGTGATAAGTGACCTCCCTATTCTTCCTACCAAAATGTAATCCCTCACATTTATCTGTGTTGAACTTCATTTGCCAATTATATGCCTATTCTGCAAGTTTATTAATGTCCTAATTTACAACCTTCTGGACTCAACATCGAGTTCAACAATTTCCGATCATAACCACTGCTCGCTTTTTTTCCCCCTGACAGCAGGTAATGATTCTGCTATTGCCAATTCAAACCGAGCAAACCAGTGAGTAGGAAATATAAAGGCAAAACGGGACTGAGTTTCCTGGACTTTGCGGGATGGATTGTGGGATCTTGTTGTGCCAGGTGTAACCCACTGTCCCATCAGTGCTCGAGGTGCTCTTGTCACACTGCGTGATTTCAAGGCCAAATGGTTTCTGCTGAACTCCCGTCATCTGCTGTCATTGACCTTCTTGCTGTTTTTCAGGAGTTGCAGAAGCTGGGGCTGGGCAACGAGGTGGATCTGTATGTGTACGAGATTCCAGTGGAGTATGAGAAGGTCCTGGATTTGATCCCTTCTCTGTGGAAACGTCATCATCCTCAGGTTAGGCACATTCTTCCTCCTGGATAATGTAACTGTCTTTGAATTATTTTATGGGCTGCATATAGTGGCCCCACAAGTCTTGGCCACAATGCAGATGATTGGGTAATTCCCCCGTTAATCACTGCTGTAAGTGACTGGGATTGATTTTACGGAAATAACTTGTGTTCTGTAACTACCCTCCACTCACTGCATTTTGCTGGAGAAATAATCCTGCTTTTATCGGGAGACTTTGCTGTAGTTTGGGTCATGAGTTCTGTTTGCTGTAAAATAGACTCTGTTTGCTGTCAGTCCTGGCATAAATCCTGCCCCGCTTTAAACTCATTGGCTCACGTTGTGGTGTCAATACTCACTCCGTTATTTTATTAACCCGACTCGCCGTGTCAAATTTGTTTTTGAATTTCTCGGGTGGAGGCTTAACTGGGAGTGGGGAGGCGTGGGAGGTGTCGTTGTTGGGGGGTGGGGGGGAGGTGTCATTGTGGGGAGGGGGGGGAAGGTGTCATTGTGGGGAGGGGTGGGAGGGAAGGAGGTGTCGGTGGGGGGAGAGGTGGGGGAGGGAGGTGTCCGTGTGGGGGAGGGAGGTGTCGGTGGGGGGAGGGGTGGGAATAGGGGGCTGGAGTGAGAGCAGGACATTTTATGCCAACATTCTAATTGGTCTGTGGAGTCACATGTTTAGCACAGACTGATGTTTCCATCTGATTGGCCCGTGGCATCACGTGATGGGAAATTTAGACGCTCGCTACAAGCAAGAGCATTCAACACTCTCTCTATCTCGGCCACCACAATTGTTCCCCTCTAAGTCCTCCATCCCAGACATCTTGCATTCTCTGAGGTGTTGCAACAAGAATATTGTAATAATTAATTCAGCTATTCAACAACAACAACTTATATTTATATAGCACCTTTAACGTAGTGAAACATCCCAAGGCGCTGCACAGGTGTATTTTAAGATGAAAAAGTTTACGTAGGGTGGAATGTGGGAGGCCAGCCAGGAGTGCGTTGGAATAGTCAAGTCTAGAGGTAACAAAGGCCTGGATGAGGGTTTCAGCAGCGGATGAGCGGAGGCGGGGCGGAGACGGGCGATGTTACAGAGGTGGAAGTAGGAAGTCTTGCTGCGGATATGTGATCGGAAGCTCATTTCAGGGTCAAATATGACACCAAGGTTGCGAACAGTGTGGTTCAGCCTCAGGGAGATGTTCAGCATAAATATACAAACAAATTGATTTTCAACAGTTGCTTGTCATGTCCCACAGATCTGATTGGTCCATGTGGCCATTAATAATTGTCACTTGCTGTTAATCAGGGACCAGTTTTCCACCGTTCCCTATACACTCTCACTTTGTAGCAGCTTCCAAGTCCGTATCTTCAGATCCAGTCTCCTTGCTGCGGAGTCCCAATCCCGGGTGTTGACCCGCTGAGCTTCCACATAGCCCTGGTTCCCATTACCTCAACTACTACAATATAGCACCTTTTTAATGTAGTAAAACGTCTCAAGCGCTTAACAGGAGTGTTCTAAAACAAAATTTGACACCAAGCCATATAAGGAGATATTGGGACAGGGAGCTTGGTCAAAGAGGTAGGTTTTAAGGAGCATCTTAAAGGAGGAAAGAGAGGTTTAGGGAGGGAATCCCAGAGCTTCGGGCCTAGGCAGCTGAAGGTACGGCCGCCAATGGTGGAGCGATTAAAATCGGGGATGCTCAAGAGGCCAGAACTGGAGGAGCGCAGAGATCTCGGAGGGTTGTAGGGCTGGAGGGGATTACAGAGATTAACCTCCCGCCCAGACCTTGTCCCTCGCACTGTCCTTGTACAAAGGCAACAAAGTGATATGGGTCCAACTTCCCGTTCCAAGGAGAAATAAGACTTCTTGTGGCTGGGGGTGGGTGGTTTGCGGAGTCCAGCTCTGCTTTCTGGCCTTCCTCACAAGTGAGGAGCAAAGGTGAGTGCGAGACAAGGAGACAAAGGGGAAGAGACAGAGCGCGAGAGAGGGAAATGAGTGCGAAAGGAATAGAGGAACTAAGCGGAGGATGAACAAAGACACTTGGTGAGCGAGAGATAAGGGGAGATACTTAACAAAGAGAGGAAGCGCAGGTAAAGGCTGCACAGGCAGGCAGGAAGGGAATGGGTGACCGCCAGGCAGAGTGGTAGGCGCAGGCAGGTAGTGCCATCCCCCTCTCAAACAGATATACCAATTTGGATATTGTTGAGGGAGATGGCTTATCGGGGGAAGGCAGCAGCAGCCAACTTCCTGGCACCGTGGGTGGTTCTGCTGCACAGGACGGGAGGAAAAAGAGGGGGAGAGCTATAGTAATATTGGATTCTATTGTAAGGGGAATAGATAGGTGTTTTTGCGGCCGCAAATGAGACTCCAGGATGGTGTGTTGCCTCCCTGGTGCAAGGGTCAAGGATGTTTCGAAGCGACTGCAGGGCATTCTGGAGGGGGAGGGTGAACAGCCAGTTGTCGTGGTGAATATAGGTACCAACGATATACGTAAAAACCGGGATGAGGTCCTAAAAGCTGAATATAGGGAGTTAGGAGGTAAATTAAAAAAATAAGACCTCAAAGGTAGTAATCTCAGGATTGCTACCAGTGCCACATGCTAGTCAGAATAGAAATAGAAGGATATTTCAGATGAATACGTGGCTAGAGGAATGGTGCAAGGGGGAGGGATTCAAATTCCTGGGACATTGGAACCGGTTCTCGGGGAGGTGGGTCCAGTAAAAACTGGACGGTTTGCACCTGGGTAGGACCGGGACCGATGTCCTAGGGGGAGTGTTTGCTAGTGCTATTGGGGAGGGTTTAAACTAAAATGGCAGGGGGTTGGGAACCTGTGCAGGGAGACAGAGGAAAGGGAAGCAAGGATAGAAGCAAAAGACAGGAAGGAGAAAAGCAAAAGTGGCAGTCAGAGAAATCAAGGGTTTAAATCAAACATGGCCACGACAAATAATAATTCTAAAAGGCCTAAGAGTGTTAAAAAAACAAGCCTGAAGGCTTTGTGTCTTAATGGGAGGTGCATTCGTAATAAGGTGGATGAATTAGCTGCGCAAATAGATGTAAATGGATATGATATAATTGGGATTACGGAGACATGGCTCCAGGGTGACCAAGGCTGGGAATTCAACATCCAGGGGTATTCAATATTCAGGAAAGACAGGCAAAAAGGAAAAGGAGGTGGGGTAGCATTGCTGGTTAAAGAGGAGATTAACACAATAGTAAGGAAGGATATTAGCTCTGATGATGTGGAATCTGTATGGGTAGAGCTGAGAAATACCAAGGGGCAGAAAATGTTAGTGGGAGTTGTATACAGACCCCCAAACAGTAATGCTGAGATTGGGGATGGCATTAAACGGGAAATTAGAGACGCGTGCAATAACAGCACAGCCGTTATCATGGGTGACTTTAATCTACATATAGATTGGGCTAACCAAATTAGTAACAATACTGTGGAGGAGGAATTCCTGGAGTGTATACGGGATGGTTTCCTGGACCAATATGTCGAGGAACCAACTAGAGAGCAGGCCATCTTAGACTGGGTATTATGTAATGAGAAAGGATTAATTAGCAATCTTGTTGTGTGAGGCCCCTTGGGGCGGAGCGATCATAACATGATAGAATTCTTCATTAAGTTGGAGAGTGAAGTAGTTGACTCGGAGACTAGGGTCCTGAATTTAAATAAAGGAAACTACGATGGTATGAGGCGCGAGTTGGCCAAGATGGATTGGGGAACGTTACTTAAAGGGTTGACGGTGGATAGGCAATGGCAAACATTTAAAGATCGCATGGATGAACTACGGAATTTGTTCATCCCTGATTGACATAAAAATAAAACAAAAAAGGTGACTCAACCGTTGCTAACAAGGGAAATTAGGGATAGCATAAGATCCAAGGAGAGGACATATAAATTGGCCAGAAAAAGCAGCAAACCTGAGGATTGGGAGCAGTTTAGGATTCAGCAAAGAAGGACAAAGGGATTAATTAAGAGGGGGAAAATAGAGTATGAGAGTAAGCTTGCAGGTAACATAAAAACTGACTGTAAAAGCTTCTATAGAAAAGTGAAGAGAAAAAGATTGGTGAAGTCAAACGTAGGTCCCTTGCAGTCAGAATCAGGGGAATTTATAAGGGGGAACAACGAAATGGCAGACCAATTAAATACATACTTTGGTTCTATCTTCACAAAGGAGGACACAAATAATCTCCCAGAGATGTCGGGGAACATAGGGTCTAATGAGAGGGAGGAACTGAATGAAATCAGTATTTGTAGGGAAATGGTATTTGGGAAATTGATGGGATTGAAGGCCGATAAATCCCCAGGGCCTGATAATCTACATCCTATGGTACTTAAGGAAGTGGCCCTAGAAATAGTAGATGCATTGCTGGTCATCCAAAATTCTATAGACTCTGGAACAGTTCCCATGGATTGGAGGATAGCTAATGTAACCCCACTATTCAAAAAAGGTGGTAGAGAGAAAACGGGGAATTATAGACCGGTAAGCCTGACATCAGTAGTGGGGAAAATTATAAAAGATGTAACAGCAGAGCACTTGGAAAACAGTGACAGGATCGGACAAAGTCAACATGGATTTACAAAAGGTAAATCGTGCTTGACTAATCTACTGGAATTTTTTGAGGATGTAACTGGTAGAATAGATAAGGGAGAACCAGTGGATGTGGTGTATTTGGACTTTCAGAAGGTTTTCGATAAGGTCCCGCATAAGAGATTAGCGTGTAAAATTAAGGCACATGAGATTGGGGTAAGGTACTGACTTGGATAGAGAACTGGTTGGCAGATAGAAAGCAAAGAGTTGGAGTAAACGGATCTTTTTCCGAGTGGCAGGCAGTGACTAGTGGGGTACCGCAGGGATCGGTGCTAGGACCCCAGCTATTCACTATATATTAATGATCTAGACGAGGGAACTAAATGTAATATCTCCAAGTTTGCAGACGACACAAAGCTGGGTGGGCGTGTGTGCTGTGAGGAGGATGCCGAGAAACTCCAGTATGATTTGGACAGGTTGGGTGATTGGGCAGATGCAGTATAATGTGGATAAATGCGAGGTTATCCACTTTGGTGACAAAAACAGGAAGGCAGATTATTGTCTGAACAGCAATAGATTGGGAGAAGGGGAAGTGCAACGAGACCTGGGTGTCCTTGTGCACCAGTCGTTGAAGGTAAGCATGCAGGTGCAGCAGGCGGTTAAGAGGGCAAATGGTATGTTGGCCTTCAAAGTGAGAGGATTCGAGTACAGGAGCAAGGATGTCTTGCTGCAGTTGTACAGGGCCTTGGTGAGACCACACCTTGAGTATTGTGTGCAGTTTTGGTCGCCTTATCTGAGGAAGGATGTTCTTGCCATGGAGGGAGTGCAGCGAAGATTCACCAGACTGAAACCTGGAATGGCAGGAATGACGTATGAAAAGAGATTGGGTCGATTGGGCTTATATTCGCTGGAGTTTAGAAGAATGAGAGGGGATCTCATTGAAACTTATAGAATTCTAACAGGACTAGACAGACTAGATGCAGGAAGGATGTTTCCGATGGTCAGGGAGTCCAGAACCAGGGGTCACAGTCTAAGGATAAGGGGTAAGCCATTTAGGACTGAGATGAGGAGGAATTTCTTCACCCAGAGAGTGGTGAACCTGTGGAATTCTCTACCACAAAAGGCAGTTGAGGCCAATTCATTAAATATATTCAAGAAGGAGTTAGATATATTTCTTAAGGCTAAAGGGATCAAGGGATATGGGGAGAAGGCAGGGACAGGGTACTGAGCTTGGATGATCAGCCATGATCTCATTGAATGGTGGAACAGGCTCGAGGGGCCGAATAGCCTACTCCTGCTCCTATCTTCTATGTTTCTATGTTTTACTTTATCTTTGTCTGTCAGCGATGTCCTAGAAAGTCAACTGGTAAAAGATTAACATCTGTGGCAAGGGGAGGGGTTTAATGAGTGAGAGCCCCAGGTGGGCAGAGGAAACGCTTCAAGGACACCCTCAAAGCCTCCTTGAAAAAGTGTAACATCCCCACCGACACCTGGGAATCCCTGGCCCAAGACCGCACAAAGTGGAGGAGAAGCATCCGGGAAGGCTCCGAACACCTCGAGTCTCTTCGCCGGGAGCAAGCGGAAGCCAAGCGCAAGGAGCGCACGTCAACCCAAGCACCCCACCCACCCGCCCCTTCAACCACCGTCTGCCCCACCTGTGACAGAGACTGTAGGTCCCGCATTGGACTCATCAGTCACCTGAGAACTCATTTTTAATGTGGAAGCAAGTCATCCTCGGTTCCGAGGGACTGCCTAAGAAGAAGAATGAGGGAGCTGCAGAATGCGGGGAGTGATAACTGAAGATCAGATTAGATACAGAGTAACGCTTCCTCTACACTGTCCCGTCAAACACTCCCAGGGCAGGTACAGCACGGGTTAGATACAGAGTAAAGCTCCCTCTACACTGCCCCATCAAACACTCCCAGGGCAGGTACAGCAGAGGTTAGATACAGAGTAAAGCTCCCTCTACACTGCCCCATCAAACACTCCCAGGGCAGGTACAGCACGGGTTAGATACAGAGTAAAGCTCCCTCTACACTGTCCCATCAAACACTCCCAGGGCAGGTACAGCACGGGTTAGATCCAGAATAAAGCTCCCTCTACACTGTCCCATCAAACACTCCCAGGGCAGGTACAGCACGGGTTAGATACAGAGTAAAGCTCCCTCTACACTGTCCCATCAAACACTCCCAGGGCAGGTACAGCACGGGGTTAGATACAGAGTAAAGCTCCCTCTACACTGTCCCATCAAACACTCCCAGGGCAGGTACAGCACGGGTTAGATACAGAGTAAAGCTCCCTCTACACTGTCCCATCAAACATTCCCAGGGCAGGTACAGCACGGGTTAGATACAGAATCCAGTCTTGCAAATATTCCATGTTTCTCTGCCCGGAGGGACAGAAACCATTTGATCAGGAACCGAGAATTTAGATTTATTTTTTGTTTTATATGAAGCAAAGTGTTCACCAATTCTACCTGCCTGTCTCTCTTCCTGAAGTCTATCACTCTCCTCTTCACCGTTCAGTATACGTCTCCAGGTTTTGTGTCATCTGCAAATTTTGAAATGTGCCCGGTACTCCCACATCCAAGTCATTAATATATATCAAGACAAGAAAAGCAGTGGTTTTAGAACCGCCCCCTGAGGAACACCACTGTATACCTTCCTCCACTCCGCAAAACAACCGTTCACCACTACTCTCTGTTTCCTGTCACTTAGCCAATTTCGTATCCATGCTGCCACTGTCCCTTTTATTCCATGGACTTCAACCTTGCTGGCAAGCCTATTATGTGGCACTTTATCAGACGCCTTTTGGAAGTCCATGTACACCACGTCAACCACATTGCCCTCATCAACCCTCTCTGTTACTTCATCAAAAAACTCGATACAGAAGTGTAGGGAGAGGGTGTGGGAGGGGAAGGGTAGGGTGGGTGAGTGGGGGTTTGAACGACAGGGTGGTGGAAGGGAGAGGGTGGGGGAGGGAGGGGGTGTGGGGGGGTGAAGGTTGGGGAGGGGGTGGGGGGTTGAAGGGTGAGGGGCTGAAGGGGAGGGCTGAGTGGGGTGAAGGGAGGGGGTGTGTGGGGGAGGTGAAGGGAAGGGCTGAGGGGTTGTGGGGAGAGGGTGTGGGGGGATGAAGGGAGGGGCTGAGGGGGGTGAAGGGAGGGGAGGGTGTAGGGGGCTAGGTGGGGGAGGGGGGAGGGGGCCTGAAGAGAGGGCGCACCGTTCCCTATAAGCTGCATGGTTGCGCAGCTCTCTCCCGGTTCCGCCCAGCTAGTGATCGGCTTTTCCGATGTTCAAGTTCACACACGCGCGCAAAACTGTGAATGGGCCTCGCACCCAAAAACAAATTATGGGGAGCATTGGAGGGGGCTGGGGAAAAGATGGGGGAATGATAGAGGGGTGGGGGGAGGGGTTCTGTCATGTGTGCCAGGCTTCATGGACCAGCAGGTCTTTTCCTGCCCATTAATTTCTTGCATGCGTTTGTTAATATTCTTCTTGCAGTTGTTCGTCCATGTCGGTGTTTCGGCCATTGCGACCACTGTGACACTGGAGACATGTGGGCACAACCAGGGCTATCATGTGCTGGATAATCTAGGCTACTGCCCAGACACCCACTGCTGCATCCAGGGAGGAGCCGGCTGCCTCCTGTCCATCATCGACATGGATGTCGTATGTAACAAAATCGCGGACCCTCAGCTGGGTGTGGCCACTTCGGTTTCGAAGGACGCAGGAAGGTAGGGGAGCCCCATCGTGGCAGTGGCCCCGGGTTTGTTGGAGCAGGAGACCTCGCCCCCCCCCCCCCTTCAGCTCCAAAATCTTTCGCGCGGCTGAATTGCTGGAAGTGCGAGCTGATAAGCGGGGCATTCGGGACCTTGGCGAGCGACGGGACTGGCGGTCTATCTCCTGAACCAATTGGTTTTAAGGTTGGAGATAGAAACAGAGGAACGACGGAGAGGGAAATGGGGTGAATTAGAGTCAAATCAGGGAGAGAAAGAGAAATAGAGAGGGTAAGAAAATTGGATCAAAACAGAGAGGAAAAAAAGAGGCAGAAAGGAAAAGTAGGAGGGAAAAAAATCTCTCCCAGCGTTTAGGGTTTGATGGGCGGCACAGACACCAGGTGTGCTCCCAGTGTACAGCAATGCGCGTCAGAGGAAAGAAATAGTTAAAGTGGTTCTTCCATCCTTTGAACAGCAGTAACTTGCATTTATGGCATGCCTTTAATGGAAAAAGCGTCCCAGCAGATTGGCGCAAGGGCAAACGGACACCGAGACCAGAAGAGGTTAGAAAGGATGAGTCAAGGCCTTGCTGAAGAGATGGGCTTTCGGAAAGTTCAGTTTAACAGCAAGAACTTGTATTTATATAGCGCCTTTAACACAGTAAAACGTCCCAAGGTGCTTCACAGGAGTATTATAAAACAACATTGGACACCGAGCCCCATAAGGAGGTGACCAAAAGCTTGGTCAAAGAGGTAGGTTTTAAGCAGCGTCTTAAAGGAGGAGAGAGAGGTAGAGGGGCGGAGAGGTTTAGGGAGGGAATTCCAGAGCTCAGGGTCCAGGCAACTGAAGGCACGGCCGCCAATGGTGGAGCGATGAAAGCCGGGGATGCACAAGAGGCCAGAATTGGAGGAGCGCGGAGATCTCGGAGGGTTGTGAGGCTGGAGGAGGTTACAGAGATAGGAAGGGGCCATGGAGGGAAAACAAGGATGAGAATTTTAAAATTGAGGCGTTGCCAGACCGGGTGCCGATATAGGTCAGCGAGCACAGGGGGTGATGGGTGAACGGGACTGGGTGCGAGTTAGGACACGGGGCAGTGAGCACAGGGGGTGATGGGTGAACGGGACTGGGTGTGAGTTAGGACACGGGGCAGTGAGCACGGGGTGATGGGTGAACGGGACTGGGTGTGAGTTAGGACACGGGGCAGTGAGCACAGAGGGTGATGGGTGAACGGGACTGGGTGTGAGTTAGGACACGGGGCAGTGAGCACAGGGGGTGATGGGTGAACGGGACTGGGTGTGAGTTAGGACACGGGGCAGTGAGCACAGGGGGTGATGGGTGAACGGGACTGGGTGTGAGTTAGGACACGGGGCAGTGAGCACGGGGTGATGGGTGAACGGGACTGGGTGTGAGTTAGGACACGGGGCAGTGAGCACAGGGGGTGATGGGTGAATGGGACAGGGTGTGAGTTAGGATACGGGGCAGTGAGCACAGGGGGTGATGGGTGAACGGGACTCGGTGTGAGTTAGGACACGGGGCAGTGAGCACAGGGGGTGATGGGTGAACGGGACTGGGTGTGAGTTAGGACACGGGGCAGTGAGCACAGGGGGTGATGGGTGAACGGGACTCGGTGCGAGTTAGGACACGTGGCAGTGAGCACAGGGGGTGATGGGTGAACGGGACTGGGTGTGAGTTAGGACACGGGGCAGTGAGCACAGGGGGTGATGGGTGAACGGGACTGGGTGTGAGTTAGGACACGGGGCAGTGAGCACGGGGTGATGGGTGAACGGGACTGGGTGTGAGTTAGGACATGGGGCAGTGAGCACAGGGGGTGATGGGTGAACGGGACTGGGTGCGAGTTAGGACACGGGGCAGTGAGCACAGGGGGTGATGGGTAAACGGGACTGGGTGTGAGTTAGGACACGGGGCAGTGAGCACAGGGCGATGGGTGAACGGGACTGGGTGTGAGTTAGGACACGGGGCAGTGAGCACAGGGGGTGATGGGTGAACGGGACTCGGTGCGAGTTAGGACACGGGGCAGACGAGTGTTGGATGAGCTGAAGTTTACGGAGGGAGGGAGATGGGAGGCCGGCCCGGAGAGTGTAGGAATAGTCGAGTGTGGAGGAAATAAAGGCAGGGATGAGGGTTTCAGCAGCGGATGAGCTGAGGCAGGGACGGAGACGGGCGATAGCGCTGCGTGGGTTGGAGAGATATAGAGATGGAATTCAGAGAGCAGGGCCCAAGCAGCTGAAGACCTCAGTCACCAACAGTGGGATGAAGGGAGGGAGGGACAAACTGTCAGAGTCTATGGGACAGAAGTGTTCTAAGGACATAAGAAACTGGAGCAGGAGTCGGCCAGTCGGCCCCTCGAGCCTGCCCCGCCATTCAATAAGATCATGGCTGATCCAATCTTTTCCTCAACTCCACTTTCCCGCTCTCTCCCCGTACCCCTCGACTCCCTGTAGTTCAAAGGTCTGTCAATCTCCACCTTGAATATATTCACTGACTCCGCCTCCACAGCTCTCTGGGGTAGAGAATTCCACAGATTCACGACCCTCTGAGAGAAGAAATTCCTCCTCATCCCCGTCTTAAATGGGCGACCCCTTCTTCTGAGACTGTCCCCTAGTTCTAGATACCCCTACTAGGCAACCTAGTGAACCTTCTCTGCACTGCCTCCAATGCAAGTATATCCTTCCTTAAATATGGAGACCAAAACTGTACGCAGTACTCCAGGTGCGGTCTCACCAGCGCCCTGTAAAGTTGCATCAAAACTTCCCTACTTTTATACTCCATCCCCCTTGCAATAAAGGCCAACATTCCAATAGCCTTCCTAGTTACTTGCTGTACCTGCATACTAACTTTTTGTGTTTCATGTACTAGGACCCCCAAGTCCCTCTGTACCGCAGCATTTTGTTGTCTCACTCCATTTAAATAATCATTTGCTTTTTCTTCTTCCTTCCAAATATTATGGGGTACAGGAAACTTTGTTATATCCGGCACCGACGGGACCGAGCTGTTACATAAGAACATAAGAAATAGGAGCAGGAGCAGGCCAATCGGCCCCTCGAGCCTGCTCCGCCATTCAATAAGATCATGGCTGATCTGATCCTAACCGCCAATCCACTATCACAGTTGCCGATCTATCAACTGCCGGACATACAAAGTTAATGTTGAAGCATACGGAGGTTTTCATCTCCGTATCTGACAACAAACACTGTTGCTTAGCAACAGCTTGTAAACAGTCGGCCCGTACCTTGGAAGCGTCTCTGTAGCTTAGCAACAGCTTCAGAGAGACTTTCCAGAGCCTGACTGTTGAAAACAAAGCCACGAGAAGAAAAAAAAACCTAACAAAACGGCTCCTGATTTCTGCCGGTAGATCGAGGTTTCCGGACATACAACCTCCGGATAAACCAAAGTTTCCTGTATTTGACATTTCGGAAGGATAGGCAGAAAGGAAAAGGAGGTGGGGTAGCTCTGTTAATAAAGGATGAGATCACTGCAGTGGTGAGGAATGATCTTGGCTCGGAAGATCAAGATGTCGAATCAGTTTGGGTGGAGATAGGAAATAATAATGGTAAGAAGTCACTGGTGGGAGTAGTATATAGGCCCCCTAACAGTAGCTACACTGTAGGACAGAGTATAAATCAAGAAATAATGGGGGCTTGTAAGAAAGGTACTGCAATAATCATGGGCGATTTTAATCATCATGTAGATTGGACAAATCAAATTGGCAAGGGTAGCCTTGAGGACGAGTTCATGGAGTGTATTCGGGATGGTTTCTTAGAGCAAAGGTGGATAACCTCACATTTTCCCACATTATACTCCATCTGCCAAATCTTTGCCCACTCACTGAACCTATCTATATCCCTTTGCAGACTCTGTGTCCTCCTCACTACTTTCTAACCCACCAATCTTTGTATCATCAGCAAACTTGGCTATAGTACACCTCGGTCCCTTCATCCAAGTCATTAATATAGATTGTAAATAGTTGAGGCCCCAGCACTGATCCCTGTGGCACCCCACTAGTTACAGTTTGCCAACCGGAAAATGACCCATTTATCTCGACTCTCGGTTTTCTGTTAGTTAGCCAATCCTCTATCCATGCTAATATATTACCCCCAACCCCATGAGCTCTTATCTTGTGCAGTAACCTTTTATGTGGCACCTTATCGAATGCCTTCTGGAAATCCAAATACACCACATCCACCGGTTCCCCTTTATCCACCCTGTTTGTTACATCCTCAAAGAACTCCAGCAAATTTGTCAAAACACGATTTCCCTTTCATAAAACCATGCTGACTCTGCTTGTCTGTCTTATGATTTTCTAAATGTCCTGCTATTGCCTCCTTAACAATGGATTCCAGCATTTTCCCAATGACCGATGTTGGGCTAACTGGCCGATAGTTTCCTGCTCCTGGGGTGTGGTGGGGGGTGCACTTTAGAGCTGGTGGAGGTTGCAGAGGAAGGTTGGGTGAGTTTGTGGAGGGAATTTGAAGCCGAGGACGGGAATTTTAAAATGAGTTCATTGTCCGCTGTGGCTCAGTTGGTAGCATCCTCGCCTCGGAGTCAAAATGACAAGAGGGACGATGCACAGACTGACGTAAGAAACTCGCAACGCACTTGGTTTGAGTATAAAGCAAGGCTTTAATCAACTTGTTTCAGAACATGGAGGTCTAGTTGTCCTTCACTAGTTCCTGTCTTACAAAATGTCCCTGGGCAAGCTGGGCCCACGCCCGAGTATTTATACTCCTTGGACGGCGCCACCAGCTGGCCATCCAGCGTTATTTCATGAGTCGTTTCTTCATGATGATGAGATTTATTACACAGACTGTTCAAGTTATCTACTTTATCCAGAGGCTGATGTACGTGTGGAGCAGACTGGACAGGGAGCGAATGGAGGTGGATAGTCTGGGGCGGGGAACTAGGAGAATCAGATAGGTATTTGATGGATTGGGGTTATGGAACTGGCCAGATGGATTGCAGAGAGCTTTCAGCTCCTGAGCTTCTTTATTTTCTAGAATTGCAGGAGCTGATTGAAAGCTGTTGAAGATTTGGGGTTTTGAGGAGGTCTTTGAGAGAGTGAGATGACATGGGGGGGTGGTGGAGTTTAGGGAGAGAGTTTCAGAGCGCAGGGACATGGTGCCTGAAAGTTGTGTCGGTGATGGTGGTGCCGAGTAGCACGCGCACAGGACCAGAATCTGAAGAGTAGAGCGTGTATTGTGGGACATGGGTACATGGTGGGACGTCATGCTGGAGAAGGTCACAGGACTAGGGTGTAACGGGACCCTGGAAGGAATTGGAGAAGAGAATAGCTAAATATTAAGTTGAGAGACACCTAAGAATCTTGATGGACTCTACACTTAATGTGGAAAATGGAGTTGCGGCGCAGATCAGCTATGATCTCACGGAATGGCGGAGTAGGCCCAAGGGGCTGAATGGCTGCCTCCTCGTCCTATGTTTCTGGCATGTCCAACCAATGCAGAGCAGCAATCAAAGCCGATAGCATGTTGAACTACACTAGCCAAAACAGTAGAATACAAATTGGAGAAAGTCGTGATGGAACTGCAGGGCTTTGAGCACTGAAAGAAAAAAAGACGTGCATTTATATAGCGCCTTTCATGACCACCGGACGTCCCAAAGCTCGTCACAGCCAATGAAGTACTTTTTGAAGTGTAGTCGCTGTTGTAATGTAGGAAACGCGGCAACCAATTTGCGCACAGCAAGCTCCCACGAACAGCAATGTGATAATGACCAGATAATCTGTTTTGGTGATGTTGGTTGAGTGATAAATATTGGCCCAGGACACCGGGTAGACCTCTCCTGCTCTTCTTCGAAGTAGTGCCATGGGATCTTTTACGTCTACCTGAGAGTGCAGACGGGGCCTCGGTTTAATGTCTCTTCGGAAAGACAGCAGCTCCTCAGTACTGCGCTGGGAGTGTCAGCCTAGATTTTTGTGCTGAAGTCTCTGGAGTGGGACTTGAACCCACAACCTTCTGACCCAGAGGCGAGAGTGCTACCCACTGAGCCATGGCAGAGTTGCTTCTGTAAGGAATTCTTTGAGGATTATATTTCTCTCTATCTCCTACTTTAGAGCCCAATCTCTCAACCTGTCCAAATCCTTCTTTGACCATCTGCTTGCTCCCTACTATTTACGACCCCCCCCCCCCCAGTTTGGTATCATCAGCAAACTTGGTGATCTTGGGAAGCTGGTTTTTGTTTGGGGCAGGAGGGAAGAGTTTGAAGAGGTGTGCATTCCTGCTCCTGACCACGGTCCAGTGCCCCCTGCTGGAAGTACTTGTGTGCGGCTAACGGGTGAGAACAGGGTTGGGCTGCTACAACAAGTGAGATGTCGCTCACGGTCTCGTCCGGGGGACGGCACCTCTGACAGTGCAGCACTCCCTCAGTACTGTACTGGAGTGTCAGCCTGGATATTGTGCACAAGTCTCTGGAGTGGGACTTGAACCGACAACCTTCTGACTCAGGCGAGGGTGCTACCCAGTGAGCACTGGCTGACACTAGGTATTCTACCAGCTCCCCGATACTAATGTCCTGTAACCTTGGCTAAAATGGCACAATTTAATGTTGGTGACACTTAACTCACTGCCTCAAATTGTTCCTCACTGCGACTGACAGACCTGCAACTACCACGTGAGGGAGAAAGGATTAGAAGTTTACGGTGATAGGGTGAGATGAAGAGCGTTGGGAGGAGGCTCATGTGGAACATAAACACTGGCACGGAGCTGTTTCGGTGCTGTACATCCTATCTCTCTATGTACAGGAAACTCTCGTTTAAATGGCACCTAAATATCCGGAATTCTTTATTAACCAGCATAATTCTCACTCCGAAAACAACACCTCAATCACCGACAATGTTGCCGAGTCCGAGTCTCCCGCGGTGGCCGAGTTAGTCAGTGGGGGTAGTTCTCCAAACTGCCAGTACTCGGCTTCTTGGCGCTGTCGGAAGTCCGAGCACCTCAATAACAGGAGTCTGACTCTCCCGCGCTGCCGGTAGTCTCTTCCCATCCGCCATTTTTCTGTTTACTGTATAGGTTTTGTTTTACCGTTAAGTAAGTAAAGAGTTATGGATTACCCTCAACTGGCAGTACTGTACTTAATCAAGCATCTTCCACCATCCATTTAACACAACATTCTGTAGGTGAGTACCCAATTACTGTATACTGCACATTTCTTGATTTTTTAATTTTTTTTTGTTAAAAATAGCCTCGGTGGATAACCCTCTCCGTCATCTGGAATTTTTAATCAACCAGCAACATCCCGGTCCCGTCGGTGCTGGATACCAAAGAGTTTCTTGTAAATTGCAAGTAGAACCAAGAGGACCTGGGTTCAAACTAGTTAAATGCAGATTTAGGAGGTTTTCTTTGCATCCACAAGATGGAAGGGTCTCCCGTCTAGCGTATTGAAGGTGTAAGCCCTGAAATCATTTTTGAATCAATTGGATGCTGGAATGGTTAGAGGGACTCAAGTCTCAAAGACTGGCCTTCATCAGCCATAATCATCTTGTGACCTTGAGTGAGGAATTAAAGTTGCTTCCTTTGAATGGTCATTGGAGCTTCACAGCAATGTTTGTTGCGAGGGAGGCACCCCTCAACCAAAGCCAGAAAGTTTAAATAAAAACAGAAACCGCTGGAAATACTCAGCAGGTCAGGCAGTTTCTGTGGAGAGAGAAACAGAGTTAACGTTTCCGGTCGATGACCCTTTCATCAGAACTGGAAAAAGTTGGAGATGGAACAGGTTTTTAAGCAAGTAAGGGGGGAGGGGAGGAAAGAACAAAAGGGAAGGTCTGTGATAGGCTGGAAGGCCGGAGAGATTAAATGACAAAAGGGATGATGGTGTGAGGCGAAAGGAGATGGTAATGGGACAAGTTAAGAAACAAAAGACGGGTCTAGATGAGGTGTAAATGGCAATGACAGAATGATTGACAGCTGCCATGAGAGAAAGAAAAAAAATGATCGGGGCCGAGGTTATGGTCTGAAATTGTTGAACTCGATGTTGAGTCCAGAAGGCTGTAAAGACGAGGTGCTGTGGTTTGTAAAAAGTATCCGAGAGTCCATGGGGAGATTTAATCGAGGTGTTCAAAATCATGAATAGTTTTGATAGATTAAATAAGGAGAAACTGTTTCCAGTGGCAGGAGGTTCGGTAACCAGAGGACACGGATTGAAGATAATTGGCAAAAGAACCAGAGAGGAGATGAGAATGTTTTTACGCAGCGAGTTGTTGTGATCTGGAACGTGCTGCCTGAAAGGGCGGTGGAAGCAGATTCAACAGTAACTTTCAAAAGGGAAGTGGATAAATACTGAAAAAATTGCAAGGCTCTGGGGAAAGAGCTGGAGGGAGTGGGACTAATTGGAGAGCTTGTTCAAAGAGCCAGCACAGGCACACCAGTAGATGTGGTGTATTTGGATTTCCAGAAGGCATTCGATAAGGCGCCACATAAAAGGTTACTGCACAAGATAAGAGCTCACGGGGTTGGGGGTAATATATTAGCATGGATAGAGGATTGACTAACTAACAGAAAACAGAGAGTCGGGATAAATGGGTCATTTTCAGGTTGGCAACCTGTAATTAGTGGGTGCCACAGGGATCAGTGCTGGGGCCTCAACTATTTACAATCTATATTAATGACTTGGATGAAGGGACCGAGTGCACTGTAGCCAAATTTGCTGATGATACAAAGATAGGTGGGAAAGCAAGTTGTGAGGAAACATAGAAGATAGGAGCAGGAGTCGGCCATTCGGCCCCTCGAGCCTGCTCCGCCATTCAATGCGATCATGGCTGATCATCCAAATTCAGTACCCGGTCCCTGCTTTCTCCCCATACCCCTTGATCCCTTTAGCCTTAAGAAATATATCCAACTCCTTCTTGAATATATTTAATGTATTGACCTCTACTGCCTCCTGTGGTAGAGAATTTTATAAGTTTCAATGAGATCCCCTTTCATTCTTCTAAACTCCAGCGAGTACAAGCCAATCGACCCAATCTCTCCTCATACGTCATTCCTGCCATCCCAGGTATCAGCCTGGTGAATCTTCGCTGAACTCCTTCGATGGCAAGAACATCCTTCCTCAGATAAGGCGACCAAAACTGCACACAATACTCAAGATGTGGTCTCACCAAGGCCCTGTATAACTGCGGCAAGACATCCTTGTTCCTGTACTCAAACCCTCTCGCTACGAAGGCCAACATGCCATTTGCCTTCTTAACCGCCTGCTGCACCTGCATGCTTACCTTCAGCGACTGGTGCACAAGGACACCCAGGTCTCGTTGCACTTCCCCTTCACCCAATCTATTGCCATTCAGATAATAATCTGCCTTCCTGTTTTTGCCACCTCACATTTATCCACGTTATATTGCATCTGCCCATGCTTTTGCCCAATCACCCAACCTGTCCAAATCATCCTGGAGTTTCTCGGCATCCTCCTCACAGCACACACGCCCACTCAGCTTTGTGTCGTCTGCAAATTTGGAGGTATTACATCTAGTTCCCTTGTCTAGATCATTAATATATATTGTGAATAGCTGGGATCCAAGGACCGATCCCTGCGGTACCCCAGTAGACACTGCCTGCCACTCGGAAAAAGACCCGTTTATTCCAACTCTTTGCTTTCTGTCTGCCAACCAGTTCTCTATCCAAGTCAATACCTTGCCCCCAATCCCATGTGCCTTAACTTTACACGCTAATCTCTTATGCGGGACCTTATCGAAAGCCTTCTGAAAGTCCAAATACACCACATCCACTGGTTCTCCCTTATCTATTCTACCAGTTACATCCTCAAAAAATTCCAGTAGATTAGTCAAGCACGATTTACCTTTTGTAAATCCATGTTGACTTTGTCTGATCCCGTCACTGTTTTCCAAGTGCTCTGCTATTACATCTTTTATAATGGACTCTAGCATTTTCCCCACTACCGATGACACACAGAATCTACAAAGGAATATAGACAGGCTAAGTGAGTTGGCAAGCATTTGGCAGATGGAGTATAATGTGGGAAAGTGTGAGGTTATCCACTTTGGTAAGAAAAATAAAACAAATTATTATTAAAATGGCGAGAGATTACAAAATGCTGCAGTACAGAGGGACCTGGGGGTCCTTGTGCATGAAACACAAAAAGTTAGCATGCAGGTACAGCAAGTAATCAGGAAGGCAAATGGAATGTTGGCCTTTATCGCAAGGGGGTTGGAGTATAAAAGCAAGGAAGTCCTGCTACAACTGTACAGGGCGCTGGTGAGACCACACCGGGAGTACTGCGTACAGTTTTGGTCTCCTTATTTAAGGAAGGATATACTTGCATTGGAGGCAGCTCAGAGAAGGTTCACGAGGTTGATTCCTGAGATGAAGGGGTTGACTTGTGAAGAAAGGTTGAGCAGGTTGGGCCTATACTCATTGGAGTTTAGAAGAATGAGAGGGGATCTTATTGAAACATATAAGATTCTGAGGGGACTCGACAGGGTGGACGCAGAGAAGATGTTTCCCCTCATGGGGGAATCTAGAACTAGGGGGCATAGTTTCAGAATAAGGAGTCACCCATTTAAAACTGAGATGAGGAGGAATTTCTTCTCTGAGGGTTGTAAATCTGTGGCAGTCTCTGCCCCAGAGAGCCATGGAGGCTGGGTCATTAAATACAGTTAAGGTGGAGATAGACAGATTTTTGAACAATGAATGATGGGTTATGGAGATCGGACGGGAAAGTGGAGTTGAGGTCGATGATCAGCCATGATCTCATTGAATGGCGGAGCAGGCTCGAGGGGCCGAATGGCCGACTCCTGCTCCTATTTCTTATGTTCTTATGATGGGCCGAATGGCCTCCTCCTGTGCTGTGTGATTCTATGATTTGATTATAAATGTTGTCTCTCTCTCTCTCTCTCCAGATACCTCTGTGATTTTACCTACTATACATCTCTGCAGCACAGCCAAGGCAGATCAGCCTTCATTCATGTCCCTCCTTTGGAGAAGCCATACACGGCCGAGCAGCTGGGACGGGCTCTCCAAGCCATTATCGGGGAGATGCTGGATATGCTGGAACGCCCCAATGCCAAGATGAAGTGCCAGATGGAGCACTGAGCTCTCTGGAGTCGGCGACGGGGGGAGAGAAAACCAGACATCAAAAAAATAATAATTTTTCTCTTTCTAAGCTGTTGTGGGGCTCAACCTTTTTCATAACTGCAGTTGTAAAATTCACCTGTTCAGGAGTGGGAAGGGGGCGATTGGGTGGGAGCGGAGCCTGTATCTCGGCAACTGGATTGTATTGTCTTTGGGAAAGGGGGGAAAGCACGATCCATTTTTAAAGCTCAAATCCTCAGCTTGCTGAGACGGTGCTAACTCCAGAGGGCTGGCGTAATGAGTGCACATATACACTGTGATACATTTAGTTCTGTGTTGAACTTTTTTTTACATGTTTTAAAATGAGTGTTTTCTGGTTAAGCAGTTTTTAATCTGAGCCTGGAGCAGGGGCTGTATTTGTGATCTTTTCCGTTTCTTTGGTAATTCTGTCACTTTTTGTGTGTCTGTCTTGGTGTGTGTTTTGTTCACTCTGTTTCTGCCTTGCTTGCTCTCCCCGTGTGTGTATCTCTGTGTCTGTGGTGTGCATCTCTCTCTCACTTGCACACGCGATCGCTCGCTCTTGTGCTCTCTATTTCACACGTGCTTTCTCTCTCCCACTGTCACACGCATGCTTTCTCTCCCTCTGCGCTTTCTCTCCCTTTCTCTTCCTCTGCGCTTTCTCTCCCTTTCTCTTCCTCGCCCTCGCTCTCTCTCTCCATCCGCTCTCTCTCTCTCTCTCTCTCTCCATCTGCTCGCTCTCTCTCTCTCCTCTGCTTTCTCTCTCTCCCCCTCTGCTCTCTTTCTCTCCCTCCTGCGCGCGCTCTCTCTCTCTCTCTCCCTCTGCGCTCTTTCTCTCCCTCCGCGCTCTCTCTCTTTCTCTCCCTCTGCGCTCTCTCTCTTTCTCTCCCTCCTCTGCTTTCTCTCTCTCCCCCTCTGCTCTCTTTCTCTCCCTCCTGCGTGCGCTCTCTCTCTCTCTCTCCCTCTGCGCTCTCTCTCTTTCCCTCCGCGCGCTCGCTCTCTTTCTCTCCCTCTGCGCTCTCTCTCTCCCTCCGCGCTCTCTCTCTCTCTCTCCCTCTGCGCTCTCTCTCTTTCTCTCCCTCCGCGCTCTCTCTCTCTCCCTCTGCGCTCTCTCTCTCTCCCTCTGCGCTCTCTCTCTTTCCCTCCGCGCTCTCTCTCTCTCTCCCTCTGCGCTCTCTCTCTCTCTTTCTCTCCCTCCGCGCTCTCTCTCTTTCTCTCCCTCCGCGCTCTCTCTCTTTCTCTCCCTCCACGCTCTCTCGCTCTTTCTTTCTCAAATGTTCTGTTTCAGAAAGATAATGTTTAGTTATGTGTAGTGAGCCAAGACAGATGGTCACAGAAACTCGACTTCGAACACTCTGCTGAACTTTACCCGGAGTCTCAAAGGCCACAGCCCCTGAGGCCAGATGCACTGAGGCACTTGGATATTCGAACTACTGAAAGAGAAAACGTGCTCGCAGCCTGTGTATGCAATGTTTGCTTTGTACTTAGTCAGTCTTGACTAGATTTTGTATTTCTTTAAGGTTTGGGCTAAACTAATCATAGCTTAGATGAGGCTAACTAGGTTTAAATAATCCAAGAAAAATGAGTTATAGGTTAATTTAGCTATTTTGAAGCTGGTTTAAGACCTTTGCTATTTTTGTGGTTATGGGTTTCAACAACAACAACAACAACTTGCATTTATACAGCGCCGTTCACGATCACCAGACGTCCCAAAGCGCTTTACAGCCAATGAAGTACTTCTTGAAGTGTAGTCACTGTTGTAATGTAGGAAACGCGGCAGCCAATTTGAGCACAGCAAGCTCCCACAAACAGCAATGTGATAATGACCAGATAATCTGTTTTAATGATTGTTGATTGAGGGATAAATATTGGCCCCAGGACACCAGGAAGAACTCCCCCTGCTCTTCTTCGAAATAGTGCCATGGGATCTTTTACGTCCACCTGAGGGGGTCAGACGGGGCCTCGGTTTAATGTCTCATCCGAAAGACGGCACCTCCGACAGTGCAGCACTCCCTCAGCACTGCGCTGGAGTCGAGTCCGAGGATGACGTCCAGCTCATAACAAACTCTAGCTAACTTCCCTCAACCACTCATCACCACCCACGATTGTATCTGGGGTCTCCCCTTGTGGCTACATTGGTGGAGGGTTATTGTTGGGGTTCAATGCTGTTCTGCCCCCTCTCTTGGTTTCCCACTATATTGGCGGCTGGGCTGTTCCTCCGATGAGCCCAAGGGTCACTTGGCAATTCGCCATCTGCGACGTGATTGAGCGCGGGATCTCCCCGTCCGAGACATTACACTGCGGACCCCATATCCCCCAGGGAGCTGCCGCCTTTCGACGAGCTGCGCCTTGTGGCCCCTGAGATGCTGCTCCATTGCAGCGGGCTCCACTGCAGCGAGTCCATGCACCTAGACGTGTTCTGCTGTGCCAGATGTTTTGGGGGAGAGAGAAGCTGGGTGGGCCATTCCTTCAGGTAACCGCCTCGCTTTCTTGGGTTCTCCCTTGCTCTCATTGGAACTTATCCCCGTCTAGAAAGGGAAGGCAATTTGGCACCAGGACCAGCCATCAACCAACCCTTCCTCTGATTTCTCCTCACTATCTCCCCTGCAGCTCTCTATTAGGGAAAGCACCTGGTCTCTTTGACCGCCCCCCGTCTGTGTCCCACACCAGCCGGAACTCGGTGCAGAGTTGTGGCTGAAAGCCGGCTCGTGCCTCGGTTGGTGCGTTCCCGTGACGCTGGCCCAATATTTGTTTAAATTGCGTTGCTTTGCTCCACACTGGAGACTTCTCCGCAGAGGCAGATGTTCTCAAGCCGGCTGGTGGCGGGAGGAAGCTGTTTGCTTGTAATGGAGCAAAATAATATATTCAAGGCTGGGATCGATAGATTTTTGGACTCTAGCGGAATCGAGAGATATGGGGATCGGGCGAGAAAGTGGAGTGGAGGTCGAAGATCAGCCATGATCTTATTGAATGGCAGAGCAGGCTCGAGGGGCTGAATGGCCTCCTCCTGCTCCGAATTCTTGCGTTCTTTCTAGTGAAACTTCTCAAAAAAAGGGAATGTAGAGCATCGTGGTTTGAGTGCTGCAGAACGCCGTTCTTGTCACTTCCTCTGAGGCGCTTGCTTGAAGGGTCAAGGCCCAGTGTCCAGGGCAGTGTTGAGCCTCAAAAGGCGAGATGAGGTCAATCGAGTGGAAATTGTTAGATGACGCCAAGCTCGGGTTGTATGGCAGGTGAGGGGTTCCACAGTGATGAGGTGCTGGGGCAGAACACTAGAGCAGGAGAGGGGACAAGGAGTTGGGCCCCAACACAATATGCACGCATGGAGGAGTGAGTGTGCACAGGACAGATGAGGTATTTGGCGCTTATAGGACAAGAAGGTTCATAGTGGCACTGCTCATAGTGACATTAATAAAATAGACAAAGTTGGTGAGAGAGAGAGAGTTTATAGTTTAGAACTGAGGCAAAGATCAGCTATCAGGTGAGGTATTCCTTGTGTCCTGTCCGCGGTACTTGAATCTCTAGATGCGAGAGGGGCATTCAGGCCTTGGGGATGGCGGAGGCAGGTGACTTAGATGTTAGAGACCTGGGCATTGCTGTGAGAAAGGAGAGAGTCCATCTGTTGGGTGAGATCTGGGCGTGTTGGTTAGCCTCCGTGTTGGCATTCAGCTAGCGTACAGCTTGGTATCTGAATGTGTGTCTCTCGGGGAGGCAGCAGTAAGTTGGCGAAGGCGTGGAGCAGGTACGGTAAGTAGACCTTGGAGTAAATTGGTTCTTCTGTTTGAAATATGGTTGACACTTTTTTCCCCCGTTTTTAAGACCCCAACATGATCTAAACAGATTCAATGAATCTTTCCAAAGTTTGAATCTTGACCTGACCGTGCTTGTTGAGATGGGGCTAAGCTTGCACCTATCCTGTGCTCTGTACCATGCGTAGAGAACAATGGAAGCGGTCACTCCCCTCAGCAACATCGCCTCTCAACTTGATGACAATAAAAAATTTACCAATAAACTAGACAACGGGGGACATTTTCTGCCTCAAATAAGTAGCTCGGTAACACCTCTACAACTTATTCGTGAATTGAACAGGATAGTGGGCTTCAGATTCTCATAGAATCAAAGAATAGTACAGCACGGAAGGAGGCCGTTGGGCTCTTTCGAAGATCAATCCAGTCAGTCCCGCTCTTTCCCCATATCCCTGCAATTTTGTCTCCTTCCAGTATTTATCCAATTCCTTTTTGAAGGCGACTGTTGAATCTGTTTTCACCGCCCTATCAGGCAGTGCATTCCAAATCCCAACCACTCGCTGCGTAAAAAAGTTTTTCCTCGTGTCCTTTTCCTGCTGGACCTGCATTCAAATCCAGCTCCAAAAACCAATACGGAGAAAGTCGCTCTCGGCTGCACGCAAGGGTCCTGTATCTGTGGCAGCCTTAACCCAGTATCTGTGGTGGTTGGACCTTAATATGGCAATCCCTGGCCTCTCAGTTGGTGCAGGAACTAGAAATGTCACACGGGTACAGTACAGGGCACTGCTGGGGGGGGTGCAAGAGAAATTGATGGGACAGTGTAGAGGGAGCTTTACTCTGTATCTAACCCGTGCTGTACCTGCCCTGGGAATGTTTGATGGGACAGTGTAGAGGGAGCGTTACTTTGTATCTAACCCGTGCTGTACCTGCCCTGGGAATGTTTGATGGGACAGTGTAGAGGGAGCGTTACTCTGTATCTAACCCATGCTGTAACTGCCCTGGGAGTGTTTGGTGGGACACTGTAGAGGGAGCTTTACTCTGTATCTAACCCGTGCTGTACCTGCCCTGGGAGCGTTTGATGGACAGTGTAGAGGGAGCTTTACTCTGTATCTAACCCGTGCTGTACCTGCCCTGGGAGTGTTTGATGGGACAGTGTAGAGGGAGCTTTACTCTGTATCTAACCCGTGCTGTACCTGCCCTGGGAGTGTTTGATGGGACAGTGTAGAGGGAGCTTTACTCTGTATCTAACCCGTGCTGTACCTGCCCTGGGAGTGTTTGATGGGACAGTGTAGAGGGAGCTTTACTCTGTATCTAACCTGTGCTGTACCTGCCCTGGGAGTGTTTGATGGGACAGTGTAGAGGGAGCTTTTCTCTGTATCTAACCCGTGCTGTACCTGCCCTGAGAGTGTTTGATGGGACAGTGTAGAGGGAGCTTTACTCTGCATCTAACCCGTGCTGTACCTGCCCTGGGAGTGTTTGATGGGACAGTGTAGAGGGAGCTTTACTCTGTATCTAACCCGTGCTGTTCCTGCCCTGGGAGTGTTTGATGGGACAGTGTAGAGGGAGCTTTACTCTGTATCTAACCCGTGCTGTACCTGCCCTGGGAGTGTTTGATGGGACAGTGTAGAGGGAGCTTTACTCTGTATCTAACCCGTGCTGTACCTGCCCTGGGAATGTTTGATGGGACAGTGTAGAGGGAGCTTTACTCTCTATCTAACCCCGTGCTGTACCTGCCCTGGGAGTGTTTGATGAGACAGTGTAGAGGGAGCTTTACTCTGTATCTAACCCGTGCTGTACCTGCCCTGGGAGTGTTTGATGGGACAGTGTAGAGGGAGCTTTACTCTGTATCTAACCCGTGCTGTACCTGCCCTGGGAGTGTTTGATGGGACAGTGTAGAGGGAGCTTTACTCTGTATCTAACCCGTGCTGTACCTGCCCTGGGAGTGTTTGATGGGACAGTGTAGACGGAGCTTTACTCTGTATCTAACCCGTGCTGTACCTGCCCTGGGAGTGTTTGATGGGACAGTGTAGAGGGAGCTTTACTCTGTATCTAACCTGTGCTGTACCTGCCCTGGGAGTGTTTGATGGGACAGTGTAGAGGGAGCTTTACTCTGTATCTAACCCGTGCTGTACCTGCCCTGGGAGTGTTTGATGGGACAGTGTAGAGGGAGCTTTACTCTGTATCTAACCCGTGCTGTACCTGCCCTGGGAGTGTTTGATGAGACAGTGTAGAGGGAGCTTTACTCTGTATCTAACCCGTGCTGTACCTGCCCTGGGAGTGTTTGATGAGACAGTGTAGAGGGAGCTTTCTTCTGTACTATCGCTCGGGTTAGCTACAAAGTGCTGGATGTCCATATTGGAAAAGTGTGTTGTCCAACATTACCATCACTCGCATAGGCAAACCCAAAAAATGAATGTGGGGAGTGAACAATGGGCACAATATCACCCAACTGGACGGGAAGGGGAAAGGATCTGATTATATACCAATTGCAGAAACTGCAACGGCAGAACCTCAGTGTTTAGTTGTCAATGCCGGACTCTTGAGTTTACAGTCTGAAATCACTCCTACGTATGATATATTTTTAATAACGTACACTCTGCCAGTTTGATTTTGTGCCGGTGCCCTAATGGGTACCTAGAGTTAACGAGTGATGAGGGTGCCCAGACTGAAGATGATTGCGACGTAAACTTGTGGTGGTTTCCAAGCGGTAACAGAGTGATTAAGACGGGATGGTGGTGGGATTAACGGGAAATCCTTTGGTTGTTTCATGGGTGGGGCGCTCGGGAGAGATACAGTGGGCAGAGAACGACAAGGAGACCTGAGCGGCTTTTAAAATTATTTGAGGGTTCTGAGATGGAGTAAGTTTGAGGGGAGAATATTTCCTGTGGTTGTGGAAGCAGTGATGAGGGGGGTCATCAACTTAAAATCGTGACAAAGAGTGAGTGGCCAGGTATGGGGGGAGGGGGGGAGAGAGAATGCTTTGCCACAGGGAATGGTTGAGGCAGGGACTATTGCATCTTTTATAGAAAAGTGGGTAAATATTTATAGCGGAGCAAAAGACACGAGAGCAGGTCATTGGGATTAGTTTTGGATTGTTGTAGCCAAGAGCCAGCATAGACGCAGTGGGCCGAATGGGCCTCACCTGGGCTCTGTGGGACATGCAGCGGGGTCTGATGTGCATTTGTGAAGATTTCCTCTGGCGAAATCGTCAACTGTTCCGTTGCAGCTTGCAGAGATTTCGCTAATTAGTTTGGCACAGCAGCACTCCCGAGTTCTGGGTTTAAGCCCCCCGCCCCCAGGACTTGAGCTCATGGTCGAAAGTGGCCCTTTCTGAATGCTGCACCCGGGGCGTGCTGCATTGGTGGAGGCGCCATCCACCGGGGCAAGAACACCCGTCGTAACCGTGCTTGGAGAGGCTTTCCTCGGAGAAATACGGTGCTGTGCGTTTTCTTTATCCTTCAGGAACAGCGAACGGTGGTAAATCGCCACCAGCTTTTAGGATGTGGCCACGCGTAGCGGACAGAGGAATTCCCACCGTACAGTCAGTACTTATCGCACAATAGCACCGTTAGTCTGTGTGCTAACAGAGCAGATCCTAATCTGATCAGGAAACTGTCTCGCATGAGATTCCGAATCCCCAACTTGAAACTTCTGTGGTTCCGAACAATATTAATAATAAGTATTTCTTCTGAAAAATGTTGGGGATTATCATTTGTTAACCCTGTGAAATGGCTTAGGTTCTGTGTACTGTAATAAAAATATGTTGGGAGGGGGAGAACATTTTTTACAAGTAGTTTTGAGGAAAACATTTATAAAAAAAATACTAATCTAGTTTGAGAGGAAAAATGTGAAGATTCTGATCAGAAAATAAAAATGCATTTTTGAATATCAAACAGTTCTGAGTGTTTTAATTAGTTAGTGAACCTCTCCTGGCATTGCTCACTGTGCGTTGGATGGTATGCTGTTTCATAACGGGTGTTTTCATACCGTGTAATGCACAACGTATTATTCTGCTGTTACGGTGCTGCTGTGTTTAGCTTTGCCTGTCCTATTGAGAGACTAAAGTCTAATTGCTGTGAATTAGCCGTGGCTCAGTGGGCAGCACTCTCGCCTCTGAGTCAGAAGGTTGTGAGTTCAAGTCCCACTCCAGAGACTTGAGCACAAAATCCACTCTCGCACTCCCAGTGCAGTACTGAGGGAGTGCCGCACTGTCAGTGGTGCCATCTTTCGGCTGAGCCATTGAACCGAGGCCCCGTCTGCTCTCTCAGGTGGATGTGAAAGATACCATCCACTGGCTTAAACATCCACCACCAGCGCACCGTGGCTGCAGTGTGTACCATCTACAGGATGCACTGCAGCAACTCGCCAAGGCTTCTTCAGCAGCACCTCCCAAACCCGCGACCTCCCCCACCTAGAAGGACAAGGGCAGCAGGCGCATGGGAACACCACCACCTCCAAGTTCCCCTCCAAGTCACATCTCATCCTGAATTGGAAGTAAATCACCGATCCTTCATCATCACTGGGTCCAAATCCTGGAACTCCCTCCCTAACAGCACTGTGGGAGCACCTTCACCACACGGACTGCAGCGGTTCAAGAAGGCAGCTCACCGCCACCTTCTCAAGGGGCAACTAGGGATGGGCAATAAATGCTGGCCTTGCCAGCGACGCCCACATCCCGAGATTGAATTTGAAAAAATCTCTCCCTCAATGGTTTGGTGCTCATTTCCTATCTTTTCCCCCTTCTAGGACGTTCCTTGTGACATTTTTGTTGATAAAGATTGTATTGAAATGCAACGTTATTTGTGTTAAAATGTGGCTTGAGATTCCTTATTTCTTAACTCCACCCAGACCCACTCCAAGCGCTGCTCGAAATAAAATCTTTCTGTCCTCCAGCCCTACAACCCCCCCGAGATCTCTGCGCTCCTCCAATTCTGGCCTCTCATCCCCGATTATAATCGCTCCACCATTGGCGGCCGTGCCTTCAGCTGCCTGGGCCCTAAGCTCTGGAATTCCCTCCCTAAACCTCTCCTCCTTTAAGATGCTCCTTAAAACCTCCCTCTTTGAGCAAGCTTATGGTCGCCTGTCCTAATATCTCCTTATGTGGCTCAGTGTCACTCTTTGTGTGATAATCGCTCCTGTGAAGCACCTTGGCATGTTTTACTATGTTAAAAGTGCTGTATAAATGCAAGTTGTTGCTGTTTGACTACTTCACTTCAGTGATGAATCGACAGCAGTGAGTGTTATTGTCTTCGGTCCCCACCACCAACTCCGTTCCCCGGCCACCGACTCCCACCCTCTCCCTGGCAACTGGCCGAGGCTGAACCCGACCGTTCACAACCTTGGTGTTGTGTTTGACCACGAGATGACCTACCGCACCATCACCAAGACCGCCTACTTCCACCTCCGGAACATCGCTCGACTCCACCCCACGCAGCTTAAAGGGAACATCGGAGGCTCGGAGTCTAATTTTGTTTGATAATTGCTCCTGTGAAGTGCCTTGGGACGTTAAAGGCGCTATATAAATGCAAGTTGTTGTAGTCAACATCAAAAATAAAGGCAGAAAATGCTGGAGACACACAGCGCAGTATCTGGTGGAGACAAGGCGAGTCAGTGCTTCAAGTGAAGGCTCCTAGTGCCACCTGGTGTCTGTTCCAGAGCAGTTTCCCTCACAAACACAGAAATCCCCACAGTGCAGATAGAGGCCATTTCGGCCCATCGAGCCTGCACCGACACATATCCCACCCTATCCCTGTAACCCCACGTATTTAATCCCCTAACACTAAGGGTAAATTTATCATAGCCAAATCAACCTAACCCGCACATCTTTGGACTGTGGGAGGAAACCGGAGCACCCGGAGGAAACCCACGCAGACACAGGGAGAATGTGCAAACTCCACACAGACAGTCGCCCAAGGCCAGATTTGAACCCGGGTCCCTGGCGCTGTGAGGCAACAGTGCTAACCACTATGCCACCATGCCTCTACTGCATTTCCAAACTCTTCCTCCTTCAAAGTTAGCTCAACACTTCCAGGTGAAACCACTCCGATATCTGAAAGCCCTCAAGAGTCTCCATCGGTCACACTCTCCAGCAGGGGATTGCCTATCGGTGTCAGTGCACCTGGGATGGAGCAGTGAAGAATTAAATAGGCTAGGGCTCTGGCTCCGGCTCACTGTCCTGTGACTCCCGCTGGAAAATGCTCCGTAACATCACCCGTCTCTGCCCTTGCCTCAGCTCATCCACTGCTGAAACCCTCATCCGTACCTCTAGACTCGACTATTCTAACGCACTCCTGGCCGGCCTCCCACATTCCACCCTACATAAACTTGAGGTGATCCAAAACTCGGCTGCCCATGTCCTAACTCGCACCAAGTCCCGTTTGCCCATCACCCGTGTACTCGCTGACTTACACTGGCTCCCGGTTAAGCAACGCTTCGATTTCAAAATTCTCATCCTTTTTTTCAAATCCCTCCATGGCCTCGCCCCTCAGAATCACAGAATCACAGAAACCCCACAGTGCAGATAGAGGCCATTTCGGCCCATCGAGCCTGCACCGACACATATCCCACCCGATCCCCGTAACCCCTACACCAACACATATCCCACCCTATCCCCGTAGCCCCTCCCTAGCTCTGTAACCTCCTCCAGCCCCACTGTGTCAGCTAGGTAGCACACTCGCCTCTGAGTCAGAAGGCTGTGGGTTCAAGTCCCACTCCAGGGATTTGACCACATAAAGCTAGGCCGACACTCCCAGTGCAGTGCTGAGGGAGTGCTGTACTGTGAGAGGTACCGTCTTTCAGATGAGAGACTGAACTGAGGCCCCGTCTGTTTTCAGGTGGATGGAAAAGACCCCCTGGCCACTATTTCGAAGAAGAACAAGGGAGTTCTCCCTGGTGTCCTGGGCCAATATTTATCCCTCAATCAACATCACTAAAATACAGATGATCTGGTCATTATCACATTGCTGTTTATGGGAGCTTGCTGTGCGCAAACTGGCTGCCACGTTTCCCACATTACAACAGTGACTACACTTCAAAAAGTACTTCATTGGCTGTAAAGCGCTTTGAGACGTCTGGTGATCGTGAAAGGCATTATAGAAATGCAAGTGTTTCTTTTTCTTTCACAACCCTCCGTGCTCTCTGCACTTCTCCAATTCTGGTGCTGGGGACAGAACTCTTGTCCATTTCTCTCGCCCAGTGGCAGCACCAAGTACTCCCAGATCTGATACAGCACTGTAGAAGCAGCCTAGCTGCTGCCGAACTAGCCCCTCCCTATCTCTGTAACCTCCTCCAGCCCTACAACTCTCTCAGATCTCTGCGCTCCTCCAATTCTGGCCTCTTGCACATCCCCTGATTTTAATCGCTCCACCATTGGCGGCCGTGCCTTCAGCTGCCTGGGCCCCGAGCTCTGGAATTCCCTCCCTAAACCTCTCTACCGCTCTGTTTCCTTTAAGACGCTCCTTAAAACCTACCTCTGTGACCAATGGTCACCTGCCCTAAATTCCTATGTGGCTCGGTGTCAAATTTTTTGTCATATAACACTCCTGTGAAGCAGCTTGGGACATTTTACTACGTTAAAGGCGCTATATAAATACAGGTTGCTGTTATTGAGGAAGTGGGTGGAAATGCGGCAAAAACCAGTGTTTGTGAGGGAAGCTGCTGTGCAACCAGACACCAGGTGGCGCTAGGAGCCTTCACGAGAAGCACTGACTTGCCTTGTCTCTCCCAGTGTGTGTGTCCAGCATTTTCTGCCTTTATTTCTGATGTCCAGCACTCTGTTGTCTCTTTTCATCACTGACTATGAAGTCGGCAAACAACAACAGCAACAACCTGTATTTATGTAGCGCCTCTAACTTAGTAAAATGTCCCAAGGCGCGTCACATAGAAACATAGAAGATAGGAGCAGGAGTAGGCCATTCGGCCCCTCGAGCCTGTTCCGCCATTCAATGAGATCATGGCTGATCATCCAAATTCAGTACCCTGTCGCTGCTTTCTCCCCATATCCCTTGATCCCTTTAGCCTTAAGAAATATATCCAACTCCTTCTTGAATATATTTAATGAATTGGCCTCTACTGCCTTCTGTGGTAGAGAATTCCACAGGTTCACCACTCTCTGGGTGAAGAAATTCCTCCTCATCTCTGTCCTAAATGGCTTACCCCTTATCCTTAGACTGTGACCCCTGGTTCTGGACTCCCCGACCATCGGGAACATCCTTCCTGCATCCAGTCTGTCCAGTCCTGTTAGAAGTTTCAATGAGATCCCCTCTCATTCTTCTAAACTCCAGCGAGTATAAGCCCAATCGACCCAATCTCTCCTCATACGTCATTCCCGCCATCCCAGGTATCAGCCTGGTGAATCTTCACTGCACTCCTTCCATGGCAAGAACATCCTTCCTCAGATAAGGCAACCAAAACTGCACACAATACTCAAGATGTGGTCTCACCAAGGCCCTGTACAACTGCAGCAAGACATCCTTGTTCCTGTACTCAAACCCTCTTGCTACGAAGGCCAACATACCATTTGCCTTCTTAACCGCCTGCTGCACCTGCAAGCTTACCTTCAGCGACTGGTGCACAAGGACACCCAGGTCTCGTTGCACTTCCCCTTCTCCCAATCTATTGCCATTCAGATAATAATCTGCCTTCGTGTTTTTGACACCAAAGTGGATAACCTCGCATTTATCCACATTATACTGCATCTGCCATGCTTCTGCCCAATTACCCAACCTGTCCAAATCATACTGGAGTTTCTCGGCATCCTCCTCACAGCACACACGCCCACCCAGCTTTGTGTCGTCTGCAAACTTGGAGATATTACATCTAGTTCCCTCGTCCAGATCATTAATATATATTGTGAATAGCTGGGCTCCAAGGACCGATCCCTGTGGTACCCCTCTAGCCACTGCCTGCCACTCGGAAAAAGAGCTGTTTATTCCAACTCTTTGCTTTCTGTCTGCCAACCAGTTCTCTATCCAAGTCAGCACCTTGCCCCCAATCCCATGTGCCTTAACTTTACACGCTAATCTCTTATGCGGGACCTTATCGAAAGCCTTCTGAAAGTCCAAATACACCACATCCACTGGTTCTCCCTTATCTATTTTACCACAGGAGCGTTGTGACACAAAAATTCGACATCGAGCCACATAAGGAGATATTAGGGCAAGTGACCAAAGAGGCAGGTTTTAAGGAGCGACTTAAAGGAGGAGAGAGAGGCAGAGAGGTTTAGGGAGGGAATTCCAGAGCCTAGGCAGCTGAAGGCACGGCCGCCAATGGTGCGCAAGAGGCCAGAATTGGCAGAGATCTCGGAGGGTTGTGGGGCTGGAGGAGATTACAGAGATAGGGAGGGGGCGAGGGCCATGGAGGGATTTGAACACAAGGATGAGAATTTTGAAATCGAGGCGTTGCCAGACCGGGAGCCAATGTCGGTCAGCGAGCACAGGTGGTGATGGGCGAATAGTCATCCTGTTAACAAGTTTTCTGTCTGCCAGAAACACACCGATGGCTCCTGTAACTAGTCTGCCCTTTCCTCGTGTACTCTGCAGCTTGTGAGACAGCGGGAGACTGGGGAGGAGGTCAGAGCGAAGAAAGGAAGGAAGGGTAGGGGGGGGTGAAGTGAGTAAAGAACTGTGAGCAACAGTTCCCATCTAAGCAAAGAAATGAATGTCATTTGTGTTCTGACGGTGACACTTGGGTTTTGGGGTTTGCAGCTGTTGCTCTCGCTCGCCAGATGTGTTGGAGAATCGTCGAGGGCAGAGGTCAGAAAAACCACTGGCTTTGCTTCCTCAAAGGAGCTCTCGAGATGTCTTCAGCCAAGAGGCGGCAAGCGGCCGACGGTGTCCGCCTGATTCCGAGGTCCCCACCATCACCGACGCAATTCGGGTCACGGCCCCGGCACCGGACACAGCGAAGGATACCGGTCCTGCCAACATAGCGGACAAGGGTCGCCAACTCTGATTGGACGTATTCCTGGAGGTTTCATCACATGACCTCCAACGGGCCCGCCATTGGTTGCCCGACACCACATTACAGGAAGGATGTGATCGCACTCGAGAGGGTGCAGAGGAGATTTACCAGGATGTTGCCAGGACTGGGGAATTTTAGCTATGAGGAAAGATTGGATAGGCTGGGGTTGTTTTCTTTGGAACAGAGGAGGCTGAGGGGAGACCTTATTGTGGTGTATAAAATTATGAGGGGCCCAGATAGAGTGGATGGGAAGGACCTATTTCCCCCAGCAGAGAGGTCAATAACCAGGGGACACAGATTTAAAGTAATTGGTAGAAGGATTAGAGAGGAGTTGAGGAGAACTTTTTTCACCCAGAGGGTGGTGGGGGTCTGGAACTCACTGCCTGAAAGGGTGGTAGAGGCAGAAACCCTCATCGCATTTAAAAAGTACTTGGATATGCGCTTGAAGTGCCGTAACCTACAGGGCTACGGACCAAGTGCTGGAAAGTGGGATTGGGCTGGAGAGCTCTTTGTCGGCCGGCACAGACACGATGGGCCGAATGGCCTCCTTCTGTGCCGTAAATTTTGACGATTCTTTGACACGTCCACCCTCACGGAGCCCCGCCTTCCCACATTAATCAAAAAACGAACAGACTCTCCGTTACCTGATTGGATTATTCTTTACTGTTAGTCAAACCCTTCCCCCCCCCACCACCCCCCCACGTCTGATATTTTTTATAACTAATGAATTAAAATGTTCAAAGTGAACAAAACACAATTTTTTTTAATGCTCCCTGTGACTTTTCTCCCGGGTGTTGCTGGCGGCCAGTGTCCCGGAGATTAATCTTTAATTCCTGGAGACTCCAGGGCAATCCTGGAGTGTTGGCCACCCCCCTAGCAGTGAATGAAGCCCTGTTGCACCGGAGCTCGATGCTTCCTGAGCCAAGCTGACCCAGGGCAGCTACGACACTGGCATCGACCCCGGCAACGCAGAAGCTCGTCCAGGTACGTCCCATCTGCGGAAAAACAGGATGGATTTAATTCTGCTCCCATTCGCAGTAAAGTGATGGACGAATTCATCATCAGTAGCAGCAAGTGCCCCCTATGAAGAAGGGCAGGGGGAGTTCTCCCCGGTGTCCTGGGGCCAATATTTATCCCTCAAACAACATCATTAAAAACAGATGATCTGGTCATTATCACATTGCTGTTTGTGGGAGCTTGCTGTGCACAAATTGGCTGCTGCGTTTCCCACATTACAACAGTGACTACACTTCAAAAGCACTTCATTGGCTGTGAAGCACTTTGGGATGTCCTGAGGTCATGAAAGGTGCTATAGAAATGCAAGTCTTTCTTTCTTTATTCACCAATAACCTGTTCACCGATGCTCAGGCTGGGTTCTGCCAGAACCACTCATCTCCAGATCTCATCACAGTTTGATCCAGGCATGGAAGGAAGAAGTGAGTGTGAGAGGAGAGCTGAGAGAGAGAGAGAGAGATCAAGGCAGCCTTCGACTGAGTGTGGTGCCCATGAGCCCAAGCAACAGTTTTAGTGATGTTGGTAGAGGGATAAATATTGGTCGCAGGACACCGGGGAGAACTCCCCTCTGCTCGTCTTCAAATAGTGGCCGTGGGATCTTTTATATCCACCTGAGAGGACAGACAGGGCCTCGGTTTAACGTCTCATCCCAAAAGACGGCACCTCCGACAGTGCAGCACTCCCTCAGCACTGGCACTAGGAGTGTCAGACTGGATTATGGGCTCAAGTCTCTGGAGTGGGACTTGAACCCACAACCTTCTGACTCAGAGAGCAAGAGTGCTGCCCACTGAGCCTGGGGCCTGAGAGAGTCCAAGCGAAAATAAAGGGATTTGGAAGTAACGGGCTAGGAATGGACAATAAATGCTGCCTTCTCAATGCTCATATACGAACACACGGACAGGTAAAGACTCTCTGGTCCATCTAGCCTGTCCCACACAACTGCGATTCCTCATGTATCACAATATATACACTCCCAATTACTTTAAATCTCTGCCCCCTGGTTATTGACCTCTCTGCTAGGGGAAATAGGTCCTTCCTATCCACTCTATCTAGGCCTCTCATAATTTTATACCCCTGAACCCATGTGATCTCCTGGGAGAGGCAACAAAAACAGATAAAAAAAACTCAGGCAAATTTGGGGAGAAAAGAATCTGGGGAAATTCCTCTCCGACCCATCTCGGCGATGGAAGCTAGTCCAGGAGCTCACACTCGCCCTGAATGCCCTGCAGTGCCGACCTTCTGTAAGAGGTGATCTCCGCCCCAGCCAGAAACAGGTCCAGCTCTCGCTCAAAGGAATTCAGCGAATCAGCCTCCACCGCACCAGACGGCAGCCTGTTCCAGAGGTCCTCTGTTCTCTGGGAAAGAACCACCTCCTGACCTCGAACCTAGATCTAGCCTTGTCCAACTTATAATTGGGACCCAAGAACAAAGGCATAAAAATAATGTAAGGAAACAGGGAAGCCAGTAACAGCAGCGGATCTGTGTTATTATTTTATTCCAACATATAAAACATACAAATTGCTTCACATTATTGATTCGCAGCTTACTTACGATTACATTTTCTGGCTTTGTCTTAAAAATAAGGTATTTCTACAAACAGTGTGTTTTCATAGTAAAATCTCGGATAACATTCAGACGTTGAAATTGCTCTTTCAGAAGAGGATTGCCGCTCCATGTTGGGTTGCCAACTCCAGGTGGACGTATTCCTGGAGGCTTCATCACATGACCTCCCACCTCCCAACCGCCCCACCCGGTCAAGCAGCCTATTTCCCCCCCACCCCCCAGATCTCCAATATTTTTTATAAAACACTATTTTTTTTTAATGCCCCTGTGATTTTTCTCCTGGGTTTTGCTCGCTGCCATGTCTGGCAGATTAATCTTCAAATCTTGGGGAATGCAGGGCAACCCTGGAGGGTTGGCAACCCCTAGCTCCTTGGCACTGGGCGGCAGGCTTCGGTAGTTGGCACTGTCTGACTAGGCCCGATCGTAACCAACAGCAATGACAAGTTCCCAGACTTACACCGCTACTCAGGGGAGGTGGGATACCCTGCCCCTCCTCCCCCCCCCACCCCAACAGTCCAGGGCCGACTAAACATTCCAAGTTATCAGTAGTATATCTGGAAATTTCTAAAATGTAAAGTAGTTTGAATCTAAAGGAGCTACAAGCTTTAATTTGGGCCTAACTAAGGCTTAAACCTAAAGGGGGAAAAATTCGGTATCGCCCCGTTTGGGGCGCCATTATCGGCAGCGCGCAATGTTTAGCGCCTGGCGCTAATTATCGCCTCCGACGGCAAACTTGACTTCTATCGCCCCTGGAGGTGATTGGAGCGCTAAATCAGGCGCTACACACCTGTCTTAAGGCACTAACGCCGAGTAGCGAGGCGCTACCTCAGAGCGCTGGCGAAGCTCAGGTGATGTCAGTCAGCAATGGAACACAGACACACTGGCGCCGGCCAGTTCTTAAAGGGGAGGGTCAATCTTGTTCTCCATCCACATCCTGCTCATTGCAGCCTTGAATCTCGGCCTGGAGAGACCTGTGCATCAAATCTGCTGGAAAGAACAATGGAGAGGCCCAGGGAAAGAGCTCAGAGTGCAGCCCCCACAGTCTCTTCTAAATTGATGCAAGGAAGGTCAAATCAAAATGAACCTGCAAAGTGCTGCTCAGTACCCAAAACTCCTTCACACAGCGATGAATCTCTCCAGAAGTCTCTCTCTCTCTCAGAATGCGTGGTGCAAAAATGTCACCAACAAAAAAAGGCAGGATGCGGTCGCCTTTAAAGAGCGCTCCCCCAGTCCCTTCCTGACTGCAAAACGCTCCCCTCAACCTGTCGTTGCTAGTGGCAGGCGGTAAGGCAGGGGGCGCCACTCAATATCCGGTCCGGGGCGCTACCGGGGCATTGCGCACTCGACTGACGTCATGATCTGCCGGCGCAGGAGATCGTGGCGGTAGTGTTTAGCGCCGCCACAAAATGTCTAGTTAATATTGCCGTGCCCGGACACTAGTTGCTTTGTGCCCCATTAGTGCTAACGGGAGGTGCAAAGCAACCGAATTTTTCCCCCAAAGGGTTCGTTACTACATTTGTCTTCTCAAGCCCGCTATTATTGACAGCGTCTTTGAGGGCATTGGCTGTCGAAACTCACAAGACGCAAGCGCACTTTTGAAAAGCGCTGTTGTCGATGCCAACACACAGTCTCCGGAACCTGTTGCAGCAAGGTGACAATTTCTGACTGAAAAAAAGTGCGGACTGCGGCCTCTCTCCACCCTCCATGACGCTGCTGCCCAAGACTCGCTGCTAATGCAATTAAATTTGACCGCTGTCTACCGTGGCTGGGAGTTTTCAGCAAAGCAAAAACTTAGATAAGAGTTGTTAAGTGAGAAAGACTAGAAAAGCTGGGCGGAGTGCTTTGTGTTAGGGTGCCAGTGTTTACTGAGGGGTGGAGTAAAGCGTGCCATCCTGAATTGAGGGGGGGGAGAAGGGATAAACAGTGCCAGGTTGAATTGAGTCGGGAGTGCCAGTATAAATGGAGGGGTTGGATGAGAATTGTTTCACTAGAACACTATAAAGTTTACTCGTTACTTCCTCTAACTCATATTCTACAACTTTGGCCCTTGTTGCTCAACACCCTGTTGGCTTTGTTGATTACTCCTCTGCATTGGTTGGACATGTTTAGCCTTGAATCTATTAAGACTCTTCTGTTTCAGCTTCACCCTTCGCTATTCCAGCACCATTCATGCGTGGCATTGGGGATGGGCGCGTGGTCTGAAATGCGCATGTGCGTTTTTGAAAAGCGCCGTTGTCAATCCCAGCACCATCTCTGGGACCATTGTATATACTGGATGGAATTCTATGACATGGCTCCTCCAGAACTGTGTGCAGGAAATTGCTAAACTAATGATTTGGCCAACAAAAAGGTATAGTGTGAGGGACCAGGGTATAGTGTGAGGAACCAGGGTATAGTGTGAGGGACCAGGGTATAGTGTGAGGGACCAGGGTATAGTGTGAGGGACCAGGGTATAGTGTGAGGGACCAGGGTATAGTGTGAGGGACCAGGGTATAGTGTGAGGGACCAGGGTATAGTGTGAGGGACCAGGGTTTAGTGTGAGGGACCAGGGTATAGTGTGAGGGACCAGGGTATAGTGTGAGGGACCAGGGTATAGTGTGAGGGACCAGGGTATAGTGTGAGGGACCAGGGTATAGTGTGAGGGACCAGGGTATAGTGTGAGGGACCAGGGTATAGTGTGAGGGACCAGGGTATAGCGTGAGGGACCATGGTATAGCGTGAGGGACCAGGGTATAGCGTGAGGGACCAGGGTATAGTGTGAGGGACCAGGGTATAGTGTGAGGGACCAGGGTATAGTGTGAGGGACCAGGGTATAGTGTGAGGGACCAGGGTATAGTGTGAGGGACCAGGGTATAGTGTGAGGGACCAGGGTATAGTGTGAGCGACCAGGGTATAGTGTGAGGGTCCAGGGTATAGTGTGAGGGACCAGGGTATAGTGTGAGGGACCAGGGTATAGTGTGAGGGACCAGGGTATAGTGTGAGCAACCAGGGTATAGTGTGAGGGTCCAGGGTATAGTGTGAGGGACCAGGGTATAGTGTGAGGGACCAGGGTATAGTGTGAGCGACCAGGGTATAGTGTGAGCGACCAGGGAATAGTGTGAGGGACCAGGGTATAGTGTGAGCGACCAGGGTATAGTGTGAGGGTCCAGGGTATAGTGTGAGGGACCAGGGTATAGTGTGAGGGACCAGGGTATAGTGTGAGGGACCAGGGTATAGTGTGAGGGACCAGGGTATAGTGTGAGCAACCAGGGTATAGTGTGAGGGTCCAGGGTATAGTGTGAGCGACCAGGGTATAGTGTGAGGGACCAGGGTATAGTGTGAGGGACCAGGGAATAGTGTGAGGGACCAGGGTATAGTGTGAGGGACCAGAGTATAGTGTGAGGGACCAGGGGATAGTGTGAGCGATCAGGGTTTTATATTCTGAGCCTTACTCTGCCTTATGGAGCTGATAATTCGCCTTGGGTGACAGTGCAATAGCGAATCAAAATCTTTTTTTAAATGTGATTTTTATTGTAAAAAACTGGTAATGGAGCAAAGTCATTGTTCGTTGTTGAAATCCAGTCTGTGTGCCGATCCTAAAAAAATAAAACAAAGAGCTTTTAAATCACAGAATCTCACAGCACAGGAGGAGGCCATTCGGCCCATCGTGCCTGTGCCGGCTCTTTCAAAGAGCTCTCCAATTAGCCCCATTCCTCCGGCTCTTTCCCCCTAGCCCTGCAATTTTCTTTTCTCCTTCAAGTATCTATCCAATTCCCCTTTGAAAGTTACCAGTGAATCTGCTTCCACTGTCCTTTCAGGCAGCGCATTCCATAGTGACAGAATATGCAGGACTTTTGAAAGCAAAATATGTATACTGAATAAATTGCACAGCGTCTGCACATGACCGGGATCCAAGATTGTGAACTGGGGAAGGCCAATTATCCACCAGTTTTTGACCACTTGAGGGATCTTCACCAGACATCCACTGTACCAGGGATGGGACAATTATCTGGGCTGGAGGGCCACTTAACAAGTCTTGGTGAGCTGTTGAGGACCGCACGCCAATGTTCCCCCGAAGGCGCCCGGCCGCGGACCAATCGCGAGGTCCCGTCCTGGCCGCTCACCAGCTCCTGCCGCTGGAAGAGATACTGCGCACGAAAAAAAAAGTCAGAGGGAACGTTGCCGCACACATGAACCACAGCTACCATGAAAATTTGTTCTGGTATTTGTTGCATAAAGAACTCTGACTTGAATCAGTCATTCATGAAAGAAAGACTTATGAAATAATACAGAGCGGCCTGCGGGTGGCGCTGTCCAGGGAGAGTATAAATACTCGGGCAGGGGCCCAGCTTGCGCAGGACATTCTTAACAGGAACTAGTGAAGGACACAACTAGACCTCCATGTTGTAAAACAGTTGATTAAAGCTTTGTTTAACGCTTAGACCAAGTGTCTAGTAGTTTTCTTATGTCAAACCCTTCATGTCATTTCCACATTTAATAAAAATAACAACACTTATTAACAGGCCAACGAACATGATGCAGGTTCACGAGTCACATTGAAAAGTGCTCAGTCTGTTTATTCCAAAAGGTCTCAATTCGTTCTTACAGTGGAAAATGAGAGATCGACTCTGCTTCCACAGGCAATTATAACCATGGTGTAAGGCACAATTGAGGATAAAATCATTGATACAGCCTTTAAAAATTGCCCATGAAAGTGCTACTTTGCAGCTTTTGAAACCTCGCTGAGAAATAATCAGGTGACTCAGAAAATAATTTAATCCACAAATTGCGCCCCAGGTCAGCCATCAAATTGGGCTTGTTCATTGTCAACGTGCGATCGCTCCTGAGAAAAGCCAAGGCGCCGATAGAGTTTGCGGACTTTCACTTGAGAAATGGCCACAAGTGGAATGACTTGGCGAGCCTGGTACCGCCTCCCAGGCTGAATTTTGCCCACCACTGCACTGCACCCACCTGACCTTCCGCGGCCACGTACGCGCCCGGGTGGCCCTGGAGATGGAGCACATGGTGTTCGCCGGCACACTCGAGGCCTTCCGCGACCGGCGGGCGCCGCAGGAACTGGAGTGCATCATCACCCCCGGCAACCAAATTTCAATTTACAGGAGCTTCTTTTTTATCCGGCACCGACGGGACCGGCGTGGTGTTGGTTGATCAAAAAGTCACGGTGGCATAGTGGTTAGCACTGTTGCCTCACAGCGCCAGGGACCCGGGTTCGAATCCGGCCTCGGGTGACTGTCTGTGTGGAGTTTGCACATTCTCCCCGTGTTTGCATGCGTTTTCTCCGGGTGCTCCAGTTTCCTCCCACAGTCCAAAGATGTGCGGGTTAGGATGATTGGCTATGATAAATTGACCCTTAGTGTTAGGGGGATTAAATACGTGGGGTTACGGGGATAGGGTGGGATATGTGTTGGTGTAGGGGTTACCGGGATCGGGTGGGATATGTGTCGGTGCAGGCTCGATGGGCCGAAATGGCCTCTATCTGCACTGTGGGGTTTCTGTGATTCTGTGATCTGGATTACAGAGCGGTATAGTAAAAGGTACGAGAGCTCCGTACACAGCAACAGGTGCAGGAGCCCCGGTTACACGGCACTTGTGCAGGAGCCCCGGTTACACGGCCACAGATCCAGGAACCCCGGTTACACGGCCACAGATCCAGGAACCCCGGTTACACGGCCACAGATCCAGGAACCCCGGTTACACGGCCACAGATCCAGGAACCCCGGTTACACAGCCACTAATATATAGTAAAACTTACCTGAACCTACTGCTGAATTTTGTCGGTTAAGAGAGATTTCCGGATAGTTAGGTGTCGGTTAAAAGGGAGTTTCCTGTAATTTGTTAAGTTTCATTTAATGTTTTATTAGTTACGGTATTTTTGTTATGGGTTGCTCAAAAAAAGAGTACACCCACCTGATGTACCGAGGGTGCAACCAATGGGCGGGGCTCACTCCCCAGTGTTTCAATGGGAAGATGTATTACGCAGTGTGGTCAGAATGATACTAGGGCTACAGAATGATACCGGGGCTAAAAGGGTTAAATTCCGAGGACAGGTTACACAGACTGGGCTTGTATTCCCTCGAGTTTAGAAGATTAAGGGGTGATCTAATCGAGGTGTTTAAGGTGACTAAAGGATTCGATCGGGTCGAGAGAGAGAAACTATTTCCTCTGGTGGGGGGAGTCCAGAACAAGGGGCAGAACCTTAAAATTAGAGCCAGGCCGTTCAGGGGTGATGTCAGGAAGCACTTCTTCACACAAAGGGTGGTGGAAATCTGGAACGCTCTCCCCCCAAAAGCTGTTGAGGCTGGGGGTCAATTGAAAATTTCAAAACGGAGATTGATAGATTTTTGTTGGGTAAAAGTGTTAAGGGATTCAGAACCAAGGCGGGTAGATGGAGTTAAGATACAGATCAGCCATGATCTAATTGCATGGCGGAACAGGTCTAGAGGCTGAATGGCCTCCCCCTGTTCCGATGCAACAGGCTCGAGAGGCTGAATGACCTTCTCCTGTTCTGATATTCCTATGGTACTGAGCCACACAGATCAGGAAGGTCCTAGGTTTGATCCCTGCTCTACATTGCATTAACTGATCAGGATGTGGGCATCGCTAGCTAAGAAAATTATTTATTGTCCATTCCTAGTTGCCCTTGAGAAGGTGGTGAGCCATCTTCTTGAACCGCTGCAGTCCGTGTGGTGAAGGTGCTCCCACAGTGCTGTTAGGGAGGGTTCCAGGATTTTGACCCAGCAACGATGAAGGATCGGCGATATACTTCTAAGTCAGGATGGTGTGTGACTCGGAGGGGAACTTGGAGGTGGTGGTGTCCCCATGTGTCTGCTGCCCTTGTCCTTCTAGGTGGTCGAAGTTGCAGGTTTGGGAGGTGCAGCTGAAGAAGCTTTGGCGAGTTGCTGCAGTGCATCTTGTAGATGGTATACACTGCATCCACGGTACGCCGGTGGTGGAGGGAGTGAATGTTTAAGGTGGTGGATGGGGTGTCAATCAAGCGGGGTGCTTTGTCCTGGATGGTGTCGAGCTTCTTGAGTGTTGTTGAAGCTGCGCTCATCCAGGCAAGTGGAGAGTATTCCATCACACTCCTGACTTGTGCCTTGTAGATGGTGGAAAGGCTTTGGGGAGAGGAGGTGAGACACTCACCACAGAATACCCAGCCTCTGACCTACGATGGTGGATCTGTATTTAAAGTGGCCAGATTCTTTAAGGCTACAAAGACTAACATCGTCTGAGAAGCAGAGTCTAATTGCTGTTAATCCTGAGATCAATTCGAATGATTGCAGTAAATCCTGAGGTCAACCAGAGTCTAATTGCTGTAAATCCTGAGGTCAATCAGAGTCTAATTGCTGTAAATCCTGAGGTCAATCAGAGTTCAATTGCTGTTTGGGGAGGGAAGTTTGCAGATCAGCAGGAGCTCTTAAATTTCAGGCTCCAGGTCAGGTAAAGAGTAGCAAGAAATGACTCTTTCTTATGGTTTTGACTCTAATACGATACTTGAAGTTTAATGGAGGATCAAAATGTTCGATAGTTATTCTTAGAAAGATAAATGAATGACTATAGTGACACTTACCTCTAACCGTACAGTAAACTTTGACACAATAGAGCAAGAACAATCCAGAAGATGTAGGGCCCGTGCATTGTACTCGCGTGGCCATGCAGTTGTGCTTGACATCTTTCTCTGTAAAAAAAGTAAATAAATAAAATTACTTTAGAAAAGTTTGGCGAGATGTGCAGAGTGTGAGTTTAAGAAGAAGACACAAAGGGGAAAAGGAAGAACAACAGCAAGTCTCGAGTGAGAATAGGAGAAATCGTTTCCCATAGATCGGCGGACATGCCACTAGAAGTAGCTGGGATTATGTAATTAAGTTGATCGGAAGGAGTTGGCTATATACCCAATTAAGAACAGGGTTGTACATATAGTGACATATAGGACCACTGGGGTTTACCTGGCCAGTGTCTGGGAAATCTATCTCATGATATCTCTGGCTAATTGTTCCCCAGGCCATAGAATCTTACAGCACAGAAGGAGGCCATTCGGCCCATCGTGCCTGTGCCAGCTCTTTGAAAGAGCTCTCCAATTAGTCCCACTCCCCCCTGCTCTTTCCCCACAGCCCTGCAAATTTTCCTTTTCAAGTATTTATCCAATTCCCTTTTGAAAGTTACTATTGAATCTGCTTCCACCGCCCTTTCAGGAGGTGCTTTCCAACTCTCTCTCTCTCTTAAATTGGCATTCAGACCATACTACCTTCCTGGACAGTCCATTCTGCACATTCATCAAACTCTCTGTAAACGAGTTAAATCAGAATTATCTTTTCACCCTCCCTCTTCTACATTTAAGACTATGCCCTCTTGTAGGATCGGTGACATTGTTAAATATATTGCTCTTTATGTTGTCTATAACCTTGAATCCATGCCTTTGTTACCTCTAGACTCGACGATTCCAACACTCTCCGGGCCGGCCTCCCACATTCCACCCTCCGTAAACTTCAACTCATCCGAAGCTCTGCTGCCCCGTGTCCTAACTCGCACCGAGTCCCGTTCGCCCATCGCCCCCTGTGCTCGCTGACCTACATTGGCTGCCGGTCCGGCAACGCCTCGATTTTAAAATTCTCATCTTTGTTTTCAAATCCCTCCATGGCCTCGGCCCCTCCCTATCTCTGTAACCTCCTCCAGCCCCACAACCCCCCGAGATCTCTGCGCTCCTCCAATTCTGGCCTCTTGCGCATCCCCCGATTTTAATCGCTCCACCATTGGTGGCCGTGCCTTCAGCTGCCGAGGTCCCAAGCTCTGGAATTCCCTCCCTAAACCTCTCCGCCTCTCTCTCCTTCTTTAACACGCTCCTTAAAACCTGCCTCTTTGACCAAGCCTTTGGTCACCTGTCCTAATATCTCCTTATGTGGCTCGGTGTCAAATTTTATTTAATAACACTCTGTGAAGCACCTTGGGACGTTTTACTATGTTAAGGGCGCTATATAAATGCAAGTTGTTGTTGTTGTCACTCACCTGCCCTGCTGACACTGGCGCAACCTGTTCTCCTCCCTCTGCAGCTTATCGTTGGTTGCGGCCACGTTCCTTTCACATTCGGTGAATTGCTCTTGCCATTTCTGCACTGCAGCTAATCAGCACAAACATCTCCGTTAAAATGACGATAAGAAAGACAAGTAAAGAAATTGGCCGACTTTCACCTCTGGGACACGGGATCACATCCAAACTAGACAATGGGATGAAAATCTTCTCCCTGTTGGCTCTATGGGGGCTATGTGAAATGGGGTTGCCTGTTTCATCTCAGTTTTTGGTAGCTGTGGTCACGGAAGATACAACAGGCCTTAAATTGGCAAACTCTTTCAGCGACTTTATGAGGAAAGATCTCATGCAAATATCAATGTCAGACTGGTGCAGCCGGGGGCACTTTTTAGGTTGGGGTTGAAGCATGTTTGATGGGACAGTGTAGAGGGAGCTTTACTCTGTATCTAACCCGTGCTGTACCTGCCCTGGGAGTGTTTGATGGGACAGTGTAGAGGGAGCTTTACTCTGTATCTAACCCGTGCTGTACCTGCCCTGGGAGTGTTTGATGGGGCAGTGTAGAGGGAGCTTTACTCTGTATCTAACCCGTGCTGTACCTGCCCTGGGAGTGTTTGATGGGGCAGTGTAGAGAGAGCTTTACTCTGTATCTAACCCGTGCTGTACCCGCCCTGGGAGTGTTTGATGGGACAGTGTAGAGGGAGCTTTACTCTGTATCTAACCCGTGCTGTACCTGCCCTGGGAGTGTTTGATGGGACAGTGTAGAGGGAGCTTTACTCTGTATCTAACCCATGCTGCACCTGCCCTGGGAGTGTTTGATGGGACAGTGTAGAGGGAGCTTTACTCTGTATCTAACCCGTGCTGTACCCGCCCTGGGAGTGATTGATGGGACAGTGTAGAGGGAGCTTTACTCTGTATCTAACCCATGCTGTACCTGCCCTGGGAGTGTTTGATGGGACAGTGTAGAGGGAGCTTTACTCTGTATCTAACCCATGCTGTACCTGCCCTGGGAGTGTTTGATGGGACAGTGTAGAGGGAGCTTTATTCTGTATCTAACCCGTGCTGTACCTGCCCTGGGAGTGTTTGATGGGACAGTGTAGAGGGAGCTTTACTCTGTATCTAACCCGTGCTGTACCTGCCCTGGGAGTGTTTGATGGGACAGTGTAGAGGGAGCTTTACTCTGTATCTAACCCGTGCTGTACCTGCCCTGGGAGTGTTTGATGGGACAGTGTAGAGGGAGCTTTACTCTGTATCTAACCCGTGCTGTACCTGCCCTGGGAGTGTTTGATGGGACAGTGTAGAGGGAGCTTTACTCTGCATCTAACCCGTGCTGTACCTGCCCTGGGAGTGTTTGATGGGACAGTGTAGAGGGAGCTTTACTCTGTATCTAACCCGTGCTATACCTGCCCTGGGAGTGTTTGGTGTTGTGACCGAGTGCCTGATATAAGCAGTATCCTATTTTCTGGCTCTCACATACTTAAATCAATGCTCAAATCTTGTTGCTGTAGCTCATAAGTGTAAAGATGAACCAAACCGAGGAGCATTCCAAGTCCAAGTCCAATTCTTGCGCAAGCCAAGAGGTTGAAGTAGAAACTACAGAGATGTTGGTGCGTGGTGCTAAGGAATGATGGTAGCCAAGACAACAATGAATCGTTAGGGAGAATTCTGTTTATTATCGGATGTGACAAAGGAGGTCCCTGGAAACCGATCAGGAGAGGGCACGCTGGCTGAACTGTCAAGTTTTCTGTTTAGAAACTCGGGAAATTATAAGAGGCAAGGTTTTTACGATTGTCCTGGTGGAACTCCCGAGACTCAGAGACACTTTCTCAGTGAGAAAATTCCTCAAATTAAAGAAGGAACTTTCAAAATTTCTCCGAACCGAAATAAAAAGAACTTGCATTTATACAGCACCTTTCACGATCGCCGGACATCCCAAAGTGCTTTACAGCCAATGAAGTACTTTTTGAAGTGTGCTCGCTGTTGTAATGTAGGAAACGCAGCAGCCAATTTGTGCACAGCAAGCTCCCACAAACAGCAAGGTGATAATGACCAGATCACCTGTATCAGTGATGTTGGTTGAGGGATAAATATTGGCCCAGGACACCGGGGAGAACTCCCCCTGCTCTTCTTCCAACAGTGTCCGTGCGATCTTTTACATCCAACTGAAAGGGCAGATGGGACGTCAGTTTAACGTCTCATCTGAAAGACGGCACCCCCGACAGTGCAGCGCTCCCTCAGCACTGCACTGGGATGTGTCGGCCTGGATTATCTGGGGTGTCTCTGGAGTATGGCCTTGAACCCACGACCTTCTGACTCGGAGGTGTGGGTGCTGCCCACTGAGCCACGGCTGACATGGCTACTCACGGGCACCCCGCGGGGGGTCAATGACTAGTAATCGGATGTGAACCTGGGATGAACTTTGAGCCGCTGGTGGGGAGGCAGGGGGTAAGCTCGTGTTCCAACAGGTGACACCACGATTCCTCGGCACTTGTGTCCAGGAGATTGCTTCTCCTGATCGGTTTCCCGCGAACATCCCCGGACAGGAGCGATTGCGGAATAATGAACAGCACTAACCTTCCAGTTGCTGTTGTTTATTGGCCAGGTTGGCGTTGAGGAGATCGAGCTCTTTCACTTTCTGCTCCAATGCCACAATATTCTCACTTTGGCGAGCCTGAAAAAAACATATTTATCTCAGGTTTTTTGTGAATTTTTGTGCTTATCAAGGTGAGGGATGTTAGGGGTGAGAGATAGAACACTTTCTCAATTTGGGCACTCAGTATTAGCACCAAAGCACTTAGGTACCGCACGGGTTAGATACAGAATAAAGCTCCCTCTACACTGTCCCATCAAACACTCCCAGGGCAGGTACAGCACGGGTTAGATACAGAGTAAAGCTCCCTCTATACTGTCCCATCAAACACTCCCAGGGCAGGTACAGCACGGGTTAGACACAGAATAAAGCTCCCTCTACACTGTCCGATCAAACACTCCCAGGGCAGGTACAGCACGGGTTAGATACAGAGTAAAGCTCCCTCTACACTGTCCCATCAAACACTCCCAGGGCAGGTACAGCACAGGTTAGATACAGAGTAAAGCTCCCTCTACACTGTCCCATCAAACACTCCCAGGGCAGGTACAGCACGGGTTAGATACAGAGTAAAGCTCCCTCTACACTGTCCCATCAAACACTCCCAGGGCAGGCACAGCACGGGTTAGATAGAGTAACGCTCCCTCTACACTGTCCCATCAAACACTGCCAGGACAGGTACAGCACGGGTTAGATACAGAGTAAAGCTCCCACTAAACTGTCCCATCAAACACTCCCAGGGCAGGCACAGCACGGGTTAGATACAGAGTAAAGCTCCCTCTACACTGTCCCATCAAACACTCCCAGGGCAGGTACAGCACAGGTTAGATACAGAGTAAAGCTCCCTCTACACTGTCCCATCAAACACTCCCAGGGCAGGTACAGCACGGGTTAGATACAGAGTAAAGCTCCCTCTACACTGTCCCATCAAACACTCCCAGGGCAGGTACAGCACGGGTTAGACACAGAGTAAAGCTCCCTCTACACTGTCCCATCAAACACTCCCAGGGCAGGTACAGCACGGGTTAGATACAGAGTAAAGCTCCCTCTACACTGTCCCATCAAACACTCCCAGGGCAGGTACAGCACAGGTTAGATACAGAGTAAAGCTCCCTCTACACTGTCCCATCAAACACTCCCAGGGCAGGTACAGCACGGGTTAGATACAGAGTAAAGCTCCCTCTACACTGTCCCATCAAACACTGCCAGGGCAGGTACAGCACGGGTTAGATACAGAGTAAAGCTCCCACTAAACTGTCCCATCAAACACTCCCAGGGCAGGCACAGCACGGGTTAGATACAGAGTAAAGCTCCCTCTACACTGTCCCATCAAACACTGCCAGGACAGGTACAGCACGGGTTAGATACAGAGTAAAGCTCCCACTAAACTGTCCCATCAAACACTCCCAGGGCAGGCACAGCACGGGTTAGATACAGAGTAAAGCTCCCTCTACACTGTCCCATCAAACACTCCCAGGGCAGGCACAGCATGGGTTAGATACAGAGTAAAGCTCCCTCTACACTGTCCCATCAAACACTCCCAGGGCAGGCACAGCACGGGTTATATACAGAGTAAAGCTCCCTCTACACTGTCCCATGAAACACTCCCAGGGCAGGTACAGCACGGGTTAGATACAGAGTAAAGCTCCCTCTACACTGTCCCATCAAACACTCCCAGGGCAGGTACAGCACGGGGTAGATACAGAGTAAAGCTCCCTCTACACTGTCCCATCAAACACTCCCAGGGCAGGTACAGCACGGGTTAGATACAGAGTAAAGCTCCCTCTACACTGTCCCATCAAACACTCCCAGGGCAGGTACAGCACGGGTTAGATACAGAGTAAAGCTCCCTTTACACTGTCCCATCAAACACTCCCAGGGCAGGTACAGCACGGGTTAGAGACAGAATCCAGTTTTGTAAATAATCCATGTTTCCCTTGCCGGAGGGACAGAAAACGGTTTAATCGGGGCCCGAGAATTTAGATTTATTTTTTGTTTTATATGCTGCAAAGCGCAAAATGAAAGTAGCAGTGTGGTTAAAATATTTCACCCTAAACGGAACCTGGCTGCTGCTGTCTGCCTACCAGTGCGACACGTCATTCTGCGGTTGTGTGGCTTTTTGTTTTTAAAGTTTGTAACGTGAGCTTGTGTTAATGAACTGCTGCCATGATACTGAACTAATATAAAAGAATAAGATTGTACACGGGTGTGAGATGGAGAGGAGGCGGCAATTCAGTATAATTTATAGCCTTTCCCTTCAGATGAGACATTAAACTGAGGCCCCGTCTGCTCTCTCAGGTGGACGTAAAAGATCCCGTGACACTCTTTCGAAGAAGAGTAGGGGAGTTCTCCCCGGTGTCCTGGGGCCAATATTTATCCCTCAACCAACATAACAAAAAAAATTATCTGGTCATTATCACATTGCTGTTTGTGGGAGCTTGCTGTGTGCAAATTGGCTCCCGAGTTTCCTACATTACAACAATGACTACACTTCAAAAAGTACTTCATTGGCTGTAAAGCGCTTTGAGACGTGAAAGGCGCTATAGAAATGCAAGTCTTTCTTCTTCCTCACTGGGGATGCATAGAATTACCTTTTGAGTGTACAGCTCAGAAACAGGCCATTCGGCCCAACTGGTCTGTGCCGGTGTTTCTGCTCCACACGAGCCTCCTCCCACCCCTCTTCATCTCACCCCATCAGTGTATCCTTCTATTTCTTTCTTCCTCATGTGTTTATCTAACTTCCCCTTAAATGTATTAATACTATTCACCTCAACCACTTCCTGTGGTAGCGAATTCCACATTCTCACCACTCTCTGGGGAAAGAAGTTTCTCCTGAATTCTCAATTGGATTTATTAGTGATTACCTTATATTGATGGCCCCTAGTTCTGGTCGCCCCCACAAGTGGAAATGTCTTCTCTACGTCTACCCTATCGGACCCCTTCATGATCTTAAAGACCTCTATCAGGTCACCCCTCAGCCTTCTGTTTTAGAGAAAGGAGCCCAGCCCACATGTTCCCAACCCACTGGGATTGGCCTGGACTCTCCAGGAATTCAAGATTAATCTCTGGGACAGGGCCGCCAGCAAAACCCTAGAAGGTAAATCATAGGCCATTAAAAAAAAACGGTGTTTTAAAACTTGAGCCCTTGTGTTTATTCGTTAGAAAAATATTGGAAATTGGGATAAAAAAAGGCTGTTTGACAGAGTCAAGAATCACCCAATCGGGTAATGAAGAGCCTGTTTGTTTTCCGATTGGCCGTGGGGAAGGCGGGGCTCCGCGAGGATGGGCGTGTCAGGCGACCAATAGCGGGAGAGTGGGGCGGTGGGAGGTCATGTGATGAAACCTGCAGGAATACGCCCAACCAGAGTTGGCGACCCGCGTCCTCATGCAGCTTTTTAAAGGCACCAACCAACGTGGCGCTGAGCTACACAGATCATGAAATTCCCAGGCTTGATCGCCCCACCGCGCCCCCCCTTCCCCCGCCCCAGTCAGTGCTGAGTTGACAGCTGAGACACTGTTATTAGCCTGAGTTAACCCTGTGCTGCGGAGGGCAATACAAAATAAAATCAACCTGGGGTTCCCTGCTCCTGATCTTTACCCAGGGACCTCTGCTGAAAAGAGCATGCGGATGTGTGTTGGACCGGATTGGCGCTCGGTTGCGAGGGCATCCATGGTCGAATGGCCCACCGACATTTGCTGTATAGGCTTGCCCATGGAGAATGGCCACTTGTGATCGCGAGTTACTGAAGGGGGCGGCTGGCAGCCATGGAGAGTGTAGCGCAGCAAGGAGCCAGCTCCCTACAGAGAGGTCAGGGGGGTGGGGGGAGGAATGGCGGGGCAATGAGGTGGGGAGGGGGGCATGTAGGTTTAGTTCTACCTGCCTCCCCTTTGCTTCATTGTTATCCCGAAGCTCTGTGTACGATTGGGTGGTTTGTATTAACTATGTGGCCTGAAGGAGAGTAAATGTGACCACGTGCTCGGAGGTAAAATTTCCCCCTAACACCGGGGCTTAAAGGGTTAAATTAAAAGGACAACTTGCACAAACTTATGTTCTATTCCCATGTGTTTATAAGGTTGAGGGGTGATCGACTCAAGGCACTTAAAATGATTAAGCAATTTGATTGGTGCAGTACCCACAACACTCAAGAAGCTCGACACCATCCAGGACAAAGCAGCCCGCTTGATCGGCACCCCATCCACCACCTTAAACATTCACTCCCTCCACCACCGGCGCACCGTGGCTGCAGTGTGTACCATCTACAAGATGCACTGCAGCAACTCGCCAAGGCTTCTTCGGAAGCACCTCCCAAACCCGCGACCTCTTCCACCTCGAAGGACAAGGGCAGCAGGCGCATGGGAACACCACCACCTCCAAGTTCCCCTCCAAGTCACACACCATCCTGACTTGCACATATCTCGGCCGATCCTTCATTGTCGCTGGGTCAAAATCCTGGAACTCCCTCCCTAACAGCACTGTGGGAGCACCTTCACCACACGGACTGCAGCGGTTCAAGAAGGCGGCTCACCACCACCTTCTCAAGGGCAATTAGGGATGGGCAATAAATGCCGGCCTTGCCAGCGACGCCCACAATCCCGAGAATGAATTTTTTTAAAAAGATAGAGAAAAACTATTTCCTCTGGTGGAGGGAGTCCAGAACAAGGGGGCAGAACCTTAAAATTAGAGCCAGGCCATTCAGGGGTGATGTCAGGAAGCACTTCTTCACACAAAGGGTGGTGGAAATCTGGAACTCTCCCCCCCAAAAAGGCTGTGGATGCTGAAGGTCAATTGGAGCTTTCAAGACTGAGATCGGTAGATTTTTGTTGGTTGAGGGTATTAAGGGATTATGGAGCAAAGGCGGGGGTGGATGGAGTTGAGGTGCAGATCAGCCATGAACTCATTGAATGGTGGGACAGGCTCGAGGGGCTGAACGGCCTCCTCCTGTCCTGCGAGATCGTCCCAATCTCCCGCCGGAACTTTGGTCGCTTGTGCCATCTCTCCGGGCTTTACACCGATCTTCCACCGAAGTTACGACTGGGAATTGAGAGAACCGCCTCCCGTGGAAATTTCACCCCTAGGTGTCAGCACGCAGATACCACCCGGGAGACTGAACAACACTGGGGTCGGCGTTACTTCCTGTGTGGCTTTCATTTTTCTTGGGTGTTAAAACCTCTTATAAATATTCATTTTGAGTTATTTCCATATCTTTTCTGTGGCTCAGTGGGTAGCACTCTCGTCTCTGAGTCAGAAGGTTGTGGGTTCAAGGCCCACTCTAGAGGCTTGAGCAGGCAATCTAAGCTGACACTCCCAGTGCAGTGCTGAGGGAGTGCTGCACTGTCGGAGGTGCTGTCTGTCAAATGAGATGTTAAACCGGGGCCCCATCTGCTCTCTCAGGTGGATGTAAAAGATCTCACGGCCACTATTTAGGAGAGTTCTCCCCGGTGTCCCAGCCAATATTTATCCCTCAATCAACATCACAAAAAAAAGATTATTTGGTCATTATCATTTTGCTGTTTGTGGGAGCTTGCTGTGCGCAAATTGGCTGCCGTGTTTCCCACATTACAACAGTGACTCCACTTCAAAAAGTACTTCATTGGCTGTGAAGCACTTTGGGACGTCCTGAGGTGGTGACAGGCGCTGGAGAAATGCAAGTTCTTTGTTTATATTTTTGGTTTGGGGAAGTTTTGAAAGTTCCTTCTTTAATTTGGGGAACCATCCAGCTGAGGAAATGGCTCTGAGTCTCGGGATTTCCACCAGGGCGTCATTAAAAACCTCGCTGAGTTTCTGAGCAGACCAGCCAGTGTTCCGTCTCCCGATCGGTTCCCAGCGAGCGACCCCCTGATAGAAGCCCCCACATTGGGGGGGGGAGGGGCGGTCAGCGGGTGAGGATGGAATGTGATGGGCTTGGATCGGAATCTCCCTCCAATTACTGGGGCTGACATTGAGGGCCCCCCCCCCCCGCCGGGCTCTCGTGCTAGTGGCGGTAGCGGTCTGAAAATGGCGTTGGGCAGCTTACCGCCATGTTTACGTTGGTGCTCTGGCTGCTGCCATCTTGGGTGGGGTCCTGAGATGAGGGCCCGACTGTTCCAAGCGGGAGGCTGTTTGTAAACGTGCCAATTGGTGGGGGGCAAGAGACATACATTGGACCCCGATTGGGTTTTTGAAGTGCCAAGAGGGACGTGGGAGTCCTTGTACACGAATCACAGGAAGTTAACGTGCAGGTACAGCCAGCAATTAGGAAGGCAAATGGTATGTTGGCCTTTATTGCAAGGGGGTTGGAGTATAAGAGTGAGGAATTATTGCTGCAGTTGTACAGGGCTGTGGTGAGACCACACCTGGAGTACTGGGCACAGTTTTGGTCTCCTTATCTGAGGAAGGGTATACTTGCCTTGGAGGCAGTGCAACGAAGGTTCACTAGATTGATTCCTGGGGTGAGAGGGTTGTCCTATGAGGAGAGATTGTGTAGAATGGGCCGATACTCTCTGGAGTTTAGAAGAATGAGAGGTGATCTCATTGAAACATACAAGATTCTGAGGGGGATTGACAGGGTAGATGCTGAGAGGCTGTTTCCCCCTGGCTGGAGAGTCTAGAACTAGGGGGCACAGTCTCAGGATAACGGGTTGGCCAGTTAGGACTGAGATGAGGAGGAATTTCCTTTGTTCACTGTTCGGTGTCCCACATGGAACCACCGGATGACCATCAGGAGTGGGATCTGTTGGACTGCTTTCACATTTGATGTAGTTTGGTCACCTTCAGTAACAGAGTGTGTGCTTGCACCTACAGTTGTAACAATGCAAGAGCCGGTCTTTGCTGAGACGCCACACTCACAGTTCAAGTATGAGTGCCACGATACAGGGATTGGCTCACACGCATATACCATTTTTACCTTCGATCATTACATTCCATGTATATTATCAATAAATCGCAGTGAAGCAAAGAGACAGCAGAACATGGACTCTGCAAGGTTTACTTCGCCCACTGCAAATCCTCTCCAATTATCCTATTATCCTGGTTACGTTGCATTAATTAACTCATTCCCATTCTCCAGGGGCACAGGTGATCAAACAGACAATCTTGAATGCTTACTTTAGATAGTGCACCATCCTCTTTGCCTGCACAGATGCTCGTACCTTGCAGAGCAGCGCTTACAAACCCCACCTTTGCACTCATCTCCGGAGGTTAACCCATCGCACCCTGGTCCCGCAGGCAGCACCGGACATTCAGGTACTCGGGTGGTGTGGGCTCTCCTTCCCACAGGAACTAAGGCTGATTTTTTTTTTAACCCACTCCCTAACTTCTGGAGCATGGAATTCAATTACAGTATCATGTTGCCCCTGTCTTAACCGAGGCTGAGATGAGATAAGTCAGCACAGAGCGGGGAATGAACTTGGGACTTTCCAGTGTTATGTTGCTTAGAATGGCACCATGTCAATGAAGCAGTCCACACGGTGATTTATGTATTTTTTTTTTCTATTCATTCTCAGGATACGGACATTACTGGCATGACTGGCATTTATTGCCCATCCCTAGTTGCCCTCGAGAAGGTGGCGGTGAGCCGCCTTCTTGAACCGCTGCAGTCCGTGTGATGAAGGTACTCCCACAGTGCTGTTAGGGAGGGAGTTCCAGGACTTTGACCCAGCGACAATGAAGTAACGGCCGATATATGTCCAAGTCAGGATGGTGTGTGACTTGGAGGGGAACTTGAAGGTGGTGGTGTTCCCATGCACCTGCTGGCCTTGTCCTTCTAGGTGGTAGAGGTCCCGGGTTTGGGAGGTGCTGTCGAAGAAGCCTTGGCGAGTTGCTGCAGTACATCTTGTAGATGGTACACACTGCAGCCACGGTGCGCCGGTGGTGGAGGGAGTGAATGTTTAAGGGGTTGGATGGGGTGCCAATCAAGTGGGCTGCTTTGTCCTGGATGGTGTCAAGCTTCTTGAGTATTGTTGGAGCTGCACTCGTCCAGGCAAGTGGAGAGTATTCCATCACACTCCTGACTTGTGCCTTGTAGATGGTGGAAAGTTTTTGGGGAGTCAGGAGGTGAGACACTCGCCGCAGAATACCCAGCCTCTGACCTGCTCTTGTAGGCACAGTGTTTATGTGGCTGGTCGTTAGGTTTCTGGTCAATGGTGACCCCCCCAGGATGTTGATGGTGCCTTGCACAAGTTGTACATCTTTTGCACAACTGAGTGTCTTGCTGGGCCACTTCAGAGGGGCAACTAAGAGTCAGCCACGTTGGTGTGGGACTGGAGTCACATGATAAACCCAGACTGGGTAAGGACAGTCTTTCCCTAAAGGGACATTAGTGAACCAGTTGGGTTTTTAACGACAATCTGACAGCTTCATGGTCACTTTTTACTGATAACAAGCTTTTTACTTCCAGCTTTTAAAAAAAAACTGAATTTGAATTCTCAAACGGCCGTTTTGAACTCGCGTTCTCTGGATTACAGGTCCGGAGTAACATAACCATGACACTACTGTACCCATGTTACGTACTTCCAGACAAAATTAAAAAGATTTGATATATTACGAAGCCTCCGAGTTTTACTAAAAAAATGGCAACACTTTATTTTTTAATAACAAGTATCATCGCTAAAAGGTTTCCTAATCCCCAAACGTGACAAAGCTTGCTTTGGCTACATTTACTGTCGATACTGCCCGAGCTCTCGATGGTTTTACTACTCACCAATCGATCCTGCCAGTCCTTTAATGAGGATTGTGTCTCCGCTAGTATCTGCATGTTCTTATCCAGCAGAGAGGTGTTGTTTTGAAGTTTCTGTCTACACTCGGTCAGCTTACGGACGGGGTCTGTGTTCATCACAATGAACGCCGCACACACAGCCACCACTGCAATCATGAACAGTGGCAAAACCATCCATTTTAAAGTGTAACAGCATTTTTTAGGGAAAGCCGTCTTGCTGTCACACTTCATCTTCAAAGACTGGCACTGTCTGATGCAGGCAAGGCGAAACACTACAGCCGACTCAGCACTAGCAGGCCAGCAGCAGCTGTGTCGCAATATTTCTACTCAACAGAAAATTGCTTCACTTTATCATCAGATATGTTTAAATTCCCTGCCGCTGGCCCGCCTCCCACCCCCCCCCATTTACTGGAAATCACATGATTCAAATCATTTCAAGTATTGGCAACAGGCCAGCTGTTCCTGAGTTTCAATCCTTAGCTTAGTTTCACTTCATGTTATTTTAGGAAAGTCACTTGTGGATAAATCCATCGAACTTCCTCATCTTCTCAATATCCTTCTCATCGCATTCTCCCCATATCCCTCAACCCCACCGACCCACCTTCTCCCCATATCCCCAACTCCACCAACCCGCTTAATCCCCATATCCCCAACCCCACCTACCCACCTTTTCCCCATATCCCCCAACCCCACCTACCCACCTTCTCCCCATATCCCTCAACCCCACCTACCCACATTCTTCCCATATCCCCAAACCCACCGACCCACCTTCTCCCCATATCCCCCAACCCCACCTACCCACCTTCTCCCCATATCCACCAACCCCACCTTCTCCCCATATCCCTCAACCCCACCTACCCACCTTCTCCCCATATCCCTCAACCCCACCTACCCACCTTCTCCCCATATCCCCCAACCCCACCTACCCACCTTTTCCCCATATCCCCCAACCCCACCTACCCACCTTCTCCCCATATCCCTCAACCCCACCTACCCACATTCTTCCCATATCCCCAAACCCACCGACCCACCTTCTCCCCATATCCCCCAACCCCACCTACCCACCTTCTCCCCATATCCACCAACCCCACCTTCTCCCCATATCCCTCAACCCCACCTACCCACCTTCTCCCCATATCCCCCAACCCCACCTACCCACCTTCTCCCCATAGCCCCCAACCCCACTCCTCCCCATATCCCCAACCCTACTGACCCAACTCCTCCCCATATCCCCAACCCTACTGACCCAACTCCTCCCCATATCCCCAACCCCACTGACCCAACTCCTCCCCAACCGACCTGCCTAATCCCCCTATCCCCAAACCCCACCTTCTCCCCATATCCCCCAACCCCACTGACCCACCTTCTCACCACACCCCTCAGTCCCACCTGCTGAATGACCTCCTCCTGTTCCTATGTTCCTGAGTGCAGGAGATGCAACACCTGCCCTTTCACCTCCAACCTCCCCATCGTCTAGGGTCCCAAACACTCCTTTCAGGGGAAACAGAGATTTACTTGTCGTACTTCTCCCAATTTAATATACTGTAATCGCTGCTTACGATGCGGTCTCCTCTACATTGGGGAGACCAAACGCAGATTGGGTGACAGCTTTGCGGAACTCCTCCATTCAGTCAGCAAGCGTGACCCCAAGTTTCCCACTGCTTGCCATTTTAATTCTCCGCCCCACTCCCACTCTGACCTCTCCCTCCTACACTGCTCCAACGAAGCTCAATGCAAGCTCGAGGAACAGCACCTCATCTTTCGGTTCGGCACTTCACAACCTTCCGGCCTCAACATTTGAGTTCAAAAACTTCAGATCATAACCACCGCTCCCATTTTCTTAGACAGCAGGTGCTGGTAATGATTCTGTTGTCGCCATTTACACCTCCTCTGGACACACCTTTTGTTTCTTCACTTGTCCCATTACCACCCCATTTCGCCTCGCACCATTTTCCCTTTTCTCGTTTAATCTCTCCTGCAATCCACTCTATCACAGACCTTCCTTTTGTTTTTTTTCCTTCCCTTACCCCAGTTTTCCCAGGCTCTGTGCCTACTTGTAAACTGTTAAACCTCTAACATTTTCCAGTTCTGACGAAAGGTCACCGACCTGAAACGTTGACCCTGTTTCTCTCTCCTCTGATGCTGCCGGACCTGCTGAGTCTTTCCAGCATTTTCTCTTTTCACTTCCCTCTTTCGGTTACTTGTTCCCGCATTAAACCCCCGATTCTGACCATACCCACCCGGCGAGATCAGGACCTGTTGGAGGTGGATGTTCGATTCACTCCCCACCCAATTCTACGCTCGATTGACTTCAATAGAGCTGAGAATCGGGCGGGGCATAAATTGGGCTCCTGACCCAATTGTGCCCCGGTTTTAATTATTTGTGTTGATTCACGTTGAACGACATCTGCCATCTGCTGGCCCACTTCCGATAAGTTTTCTGAGACTATCTACACTGTCCTCTTATTTTCCCATTGAAACAGAACCTGAGTGTGAAAGATTATCGAAAGCTCAATTTCCCCACCTCCGATGGTTCATTTGTAAAATGCACGGCTCAGAGTGATGCTGGGTCGTGCAGAGTAGGACGGCCCCGGGCTCAATCCACGGGCTGTGCCGAGGTAGCTGATCTCAGCCACCACAGCAGTGAGGGTCCTACATAGAGACCCCAGGACGAAGGAGGGGGCTAAATCAGCCGGATTTCCCACTGTGGCCTGCTGATCGAGAACCCCCCTTAGCAGATCCTGCACAAGTGAAGGTTCAGTGAGGGCACGACTTAGATTTGAGTGATACCCCCTGCCCCTACCGAGGGTGGAAGACCCTCCTGACACTCACTGTCTAGAGTCACACATGAGGAATGGCTACCTAGGCAAGGTCCTCGAGGCTGGAATCTAATCGAGGGGTTCATATATAGAATAACAGATACCCGGGAGTGTTACAGGCTGGAATCTAATCGAGGGGTTCGGGGGGTTTATATATAGAATAACAGATACCCGGGAGTGTGTTACAGGCTGGAATCTAATCGAGGGGTTTGGAGGGTTTATGTATAGAATAACAGATACCTGGGAGTGAGTTACAAGCTGGAATCTAATTGAGGGATTCGGGGTGGTTTATATATAGAATAACGGATACCCGGGAGTGAGTTACACGCTGGAATCTAATCGAGGAGTTCGGGCGGTTTATATATAGAATAACAGATACCCGGGAGTGAGTTACAGGCTGGAATCTAATCGAGGGGTTTGGGGGGTTTATATATAGAATAACAGATACCCGGGAGTGTGTTACAGGCTGGAATCTAATCGAGGGGTTCGGGGGGTTTATATACAGAATAGCAGATACCTGGGAGTGAGTTACAGACTGGAATCTAATCGAGGGGTTCGGGGGTTTTATATACAAAATAGCAGATACCCGGGAGTGAGTTACAGGCTGGAATCTAATCGAGGGGTTCGGGTGGTTTATATATAGAGTAACAGATACCCGGGAGTGAGTTACAGACTGGAATCTAATCGAGGGGTTCGGGGGGTTTATATACAGAATAGCAGATACCTGGGAGTGAGTTACAGGCTGGAATCTAATCGAGGGGTTCGGGTGGTTTATATATAGAATAACAGATACCCGGGAGTGAGTTACAGGCTGGAATCTAATCGAGGGGTTTGGGGTGGTTTATATATAGAATAGCAGATACCCGGGAGTGAGTTACAGGCTGGAATCTAATCGAGGGGTTCGGGGGGTTTATATATAGAATAACAGATACCCGGGAATGAGTTACAGGCTGGAATCTAATCGAGGGGTTCAGGGTGGTTTATATATAGAATAACAGATACCCGGGAGTGAGTTACAGGCTGGAATCTAATCGAGGGGTTCGGGTGGTTTATATATAGAATAACAGATACCCGGGAGTGAGTTACAGGCTGGAATCTAATCGAGGGGTTCGGGTGGTTTATATATAGAATAACAGATACCCGGGAATGAGTTACAGGCTGGATTCTAATCGAGGGTTTCCGATGATCTATGCATGAGGTTTAATTCGCTCCCTCGCTCACTGAATGTGTGAATCAGAAAGTTGGGCATGTACTGTGCATTGTTTCCCAAAAGCTTAAAAATGAATGGTCAGAAAATTGTAGACCTGGGTTTCTGTCACTTGCTGCCGGTAGTGAGTCAGTAGCGTGAAGCTGGAATGTTCCCCCCTGTAGTGACAGACGTCAATGTCTGTGTCACGTGCTCTGCTCCAATCAGGATGGGGTTCGGAATGACTGCAATTTCTTCTGGAGGTCAGTGGAAGCAACAAAATCTCTCCACTTCATACGAGAGTTGTTTTTTTTACCGTTATATGGTATTGCAAATATGTACAGAAGTGGTTTATTAAAAATACAGACACAAATTAACTTGGTGTTCTGTTAGTTAGTCTCTGAATAAGTATAAACTGCCATAGAATTAAACAGCACAGGAGGAGGCCATTCGGCCCATCGTGCCTGTGCCGGCTTTGGAACTGTGGAACTAGACTGTGGGAGGAGATTAAACGGGTGGGTAGAGTCCATGATAGGGTAGAGTGTCCATGGGCCGTGGGAGGAGTGGGACTGATGTAGAGTGGCCTTTTCACATTCTGTGTCTCGTACGTCCATGTTTACTCCAGGGCAAGCTTCACTATCACTGTTACTTAAACCAGCTAGGTTGGAAACCGCACCGTGCTACAGATCTGTGTCCACCAGCCCCAACACCACTTCTTCGAAAGAAAGCCTTCAGTCTGTTAATATGAAGACACTGCGGGACACGACGGGGAGAGTGACAACCTGCTGGCAACCAAGTGAATCTGGGCTTTGGTGAGAGGCCACCACAGCGATTCCATCTCTCGACAATCTTTCAGCTGTAAAGGACAAGGATCTTGCTTTCCATTTGCATCACAGAGAAGCTCGTTTGCATTATTTTTCCTTTGAGGATGGCTATTCAGAGACTAGAAGAGAATGTTGCTCCCTACAATCACAGTCAGCCTCATTCCCTTCGCACAGGAGCATTTGCTTCATCTCTACGTGTTGAGGGCTTCTCGTCATCATGCCAGGTCTTTGGAGGAGTCCTGTACAACACAAGGGAAAGGTTTGAGAATGTTTATTTTCCTTTCCCCAAGTTCATCCACCCCCCACCCCAACACCCCGTCCCGTTCTCCCCCCACAGCCTGGCCCCCCCACCCACCCCCCTTTCCTCATGTCATGTTGGGTACCAATCCACAGATTCTTCTGTTTTGGTTCAACTTACCATTAACTGCATTGATAGCACGACCCAAAACCCAGGCAATAACCGTAAACACAAAGCAAAAAGGTCAACAGACTGTCATTCTTATGTTTGTTGCGTGGCGTACATTCGTCTCTGTCAGAAGATAAAGTCAGAATTAATTTCCAATATTAAGAATGATTGGAATGTAAAGCACAAAATGAGAAAAGGTCATTAGACCATCAGCCCATGGACACTCTACCCTGTCATGGACTCCACCCACCCATTTAATCTCCTCCCACAGCCCATGTACACTCTCCCCTATCATGGACTCTACCCACCCATTTAATCTCCTCCCACAGCCCATGTACACTCTCCCCTATCATGGACTCTACCCACCCATTTAATCTCCTCCCACAGCCCCTGTACACTCTCCGCTATCGTGGACTCTACCCACCCATTTAATCTCCTCCCACAGCCTCTGGACACTCTCCCATATCATGGACTCTACCCACCCATTTAATCTCCTCCCACGGCCCATGGACACTCTCCCCTATCATGGACTCTACCCACCCATTTAATCTCCTCCCACAGCCCATGTACACTCTCCCCTATCATGGACTCTACCCACCCATTTAATCTCCTCCCACGGCCCATGTACACTCTCCCCTATCATGGACTCTACCCACCCATTTAATCTCCTCCCACAGCCCCTGTACACTCTCCGCTATCATGGACTCTACCCACCCATTTAATCTCCTCCCACAGCCTCTGGACACTCTTCCCCTATCATGGACTCTACCCACCCATTTAATCTCCTCCCACAGCCTCTGGACACTCTCCCATATCATGGACTCTACCCACCCATTTAATCTCCTCCCACAGCCCCTGTACACTCTCCGCTATCATGGACTCTACCCACCCATTTAATCTCCTCCCACAGCCTCTGGACACTCTTCCCCTATCAAGGACTCCACCCACCCATTTACTCTCCTCCCACAGCCCCTGTACACTCTCCGCTATCATGGACTCTACCCACCCATTTAATCTCCTCCCACAGCCCATGGGCACTCTCCCCTATCAAGGACTCTACCCACCCATTTAATCTCCTCCCACAGCCCATGTACACACTACCCTATCATGGACTCTACCCACCCATTTAATCTCCTCCCACAGCCCATGGACACTCTCCCCTATCATGGACTCTACCCACCCATTTAATCTCCTCCCACAGCCCATGTACACTCTCCCCTATCATGGACTCTACCCACCCATTTAATCTCCTCCCACAGCCCATGTACACTCTCCCCTATCATGGACTCTACCCACCCATTTAATCTCCTCCCACAGCCCATGTACACTCTCCCCTATCATGGACTCTACCCACCCATTTAATCTCCTCCCACAGGCCATGTACACTCTCCCCCATCATGGACTCTACCCACCCATTTAATCTCCTCCCACAGCCCATGTACACACTACCCTATCATGGACTCTACCCACCCATTTAATCTCCTCCCACAGCCCATGTACACTCTCCCCTATCATGGACTCTACCCACCCATTTAATCTCCTCCCACAGCCCATGGACACTCTCCCCTACCATGGGCTCTACCCACCCATTTAATCTCCTCCCACAGCCCATGTACACTCTCCCTGATCATGGACTCTACCCACCCATTTAATCTCCTCCCACAGCCCATGTACACTCTACCCTATCACGGACTCTACCCACCCATTTAATCTCCTCCCACAGCCCATGTACACTCTACCCTATCACGGACTCAACCCACCCATTGAATCTCCTCCCACAGCCTCTGGACACTCTCCCCTATCATGGACTCTACCCACCCATTGACCTTCCTGAGGGAATGTTCTGTTGAAACACTCCCTCTTCGCCAAAGAGAATTGAGGAAATCTCCAGAATATTCGGCCATCCTCACATCTCCACTATTCAACCCTATTGCGATGCCCTCCCCCCATTCCTTTAGCTGTCAGTGGGTAGCACTCTCTCTCACCTCTGAGTCAGAAGGTTGTGGGTTCAAGTCCCACTCCAGAGACTTGAGCACAAAAATCTAGGCTGAGACTCCAGTGCAGTGCTGAGGGAGTGCCGCACTGTCGGAGGTGCCGTCTTTTGGATGAGAGGTTAAACCGAGGCCCCGTCTGCTCTCTCAGGTGGACGTAAACAATCCCGCGGCACTATTTCGAAGAAGAACAGGGGGAGTTCTCCCCGGTGTCCTGGGGCCAATATTTATCCCTCAACCAACATCACTAAAACAGATTATCTGCTCATTATCACAATGCTGTTTGTGGGAGCTTGCTGTGCGCAAATTGGCTGCCGTGTTTCCAAATTACAACAGTGACTACACTTCAAAAGTACTTCATTGGCTGCAAAGCGCTTTGGGACGTCCCAAGATTGTAAAAGGAGCTATATTAATGTAAGTCTTTCTTTCTTTCCACCTCATCCTCGCTCATAGAATCACACAGCACAGAAGCAGCCCATTCGGCCCATCGTGTCTGTGCCGGCTCTTTGAACGAGCTCGCCAATTAGTCCCACTCCCCCCTGCTCTTTCCCCACAGCCCTGCAAAATTGTCCTTTTCAAATATATATCCAAATCTCCTCCAGTTTCCTGCTGCTGTGTGCCTATCTCTGGACCTTGAGCAATCTCCAGTGCTTCTCAATGTAAAATTTTATTTAAGAGACACACGGGCGCTTACAGTTGCCGATACAGGCTTGAGGTTTGGTGATTCAACTTATGAACTTCCCTCTGTTTCTCTTCCAGTCTGTCAGCCAGCCCACTGAGTTTCTGCTCCTGGTTCTGTTGCTCCCGTTTCAGGTGGGAAAAATCCGCTTTGCAACGTTTCAGATCACCTAATAAAGTAAGAGTAAAAAAACCTGTTGAAATCGCAAAGTGAGCGGGAGTCCCAGTGAGTTACAACAGCCTTTAACTTGCTCCCTGGGCCTTTTCAGTATTTCATGCTGTGTTTGACCCAGAATAATTTTTTTTAAAAATCCTCCCCCTTATTCATTTTTCTAATGCTCTCCTCTACCTCTACTGAATGCAATGGCTCTTGATGGGATTCAGGTCCACTTGGATCAGCGACCAACCCAGAAGTGGCCCATTCTTGGAGCCTGAGTCCAGTTAGTGAGCGTCATCGGGCTATTCTGGCGTGGGGGGCATCACTGCCGAGGCCTGACGTCCTCATGTTTCCAGCAGGGATCACTGGGAATGGGAATCCCAGTGATTCCGGTTTGCCGATTTTCCTCTGTCCAATTTGGCCGGACTTATTCCACGAGAAGAGGAATCTCTGGAGTTGGCGGTCGATGAATCCTTTCCTTGCTGTGCTTCTTAACTTCTTTGCAAAAATAAAGAGCAGCGACGCTTCTGATGGATCTCGGAGGGTTTAATCCGCGAGTCTGTGCCTCCATGGCCTCGACACTCACTCTCTCCGTAACCTCCTCCAGCCCTACAACCCTCCGAGCTCATCCAAACCTCTGTTGCCCGCATCCTAACTCGCACCAATCACCCATCGCCCCTGACCTACACTGGCTCCCGGTCCAGCAACACCTCGATTTTAAAATTCTCATCCTTGTTTTCAAATCCCTCCATGACCTTGCCCCTCCCTATCTCTGTAACCTCCTCCAGCCCCACAACCTCCCCCACCGCCCACCCCCCCCACCCCCCCGAGATATCTGCGCTCCTCCAATTCTGGCCTCTTGCACATCCTCGATTTTAATCCAATTGGCGGCCGTGCACCTAAGCTCTGGAATTCCCTCCCTAAACCTCTCCGCCTCTCTCTGCTCCTTTAAGACCTCCTTAAAACCGACCTCTTTCACCTGTCCTAATATCCTTATGTGGCTCGGTGTCAAATTGTGTCTGATAATCGTTCCTGTGAAGCACCTTGGGACGTTTTACTACGTTAAAGGCGCTAGATAAATGCAAGTTATTGTTGTACTGACCTTGCAGGTTAGTGTTTTCATTCTTCAGGTCCTTGTTCTGTTTCCGTAGGTCTGCGATGGTTTTCTCCTGAACTGCGATCTGCTTTTGCAGGGACGTCTGTTTAAAAAGGTGCAAAAAAAGACAACCAAAAAAAGAGACATGGGTAAAATATTTGTCAGGTCCCTTTGGGAAAGCTGGGTGACGCAGTGGGATGGCAGACAGGAGAAAGGACTGAGGTCACTCTATGAGGGAGGGAGGGAGAAAGAGAGAATGAAAGGAGGAAAAGAAAGAAAGGAGGAAAGAAAGAAGGAAAGAACGAACGAACTACCGACGTCCCAAAAAAAACACTTATCCCTTTGATCTGGGAATCTCCAGCCTGTGGCAGTGGTTAATTAGAACTCAGCAGTACTAAATTGGGGCATAGGAACAGGAGGAGGCCATTCAGCACCCCCCTCCGCCCTCCCCCGAGCCTGTTCCGCCATTCAATTAGGTCATTCCTCATCTGTATTCCCCCCCCTCCCCGTGGTACTTAATCAGTCCCTCGAAATGGCGGGGTGCGATGCAAAACGTGAACTTGTCCTTGTTGGGATGAGGGAATTTGGTACAAAGTACACGGTGTGACTAATACTGCGTGGCCTGCTCACAGGCATCTTTTATTTAAAGTCGCAGCGAAGAAACAAACATCTTTACCATCACCAGGAACACGGTGAGAATACTGGGAAAGTCTCCACTACACATTCACTTACTAACTGACCCGAAATATAATCAATTCATACCATCATTAATTGTAGATTAAAGATTTCATGATGTAATGGTTGCACTTATGATCCTACTTGTAAACCTGTTGTGATATGCCATGGGCGGCCCTGGTTTCGGAGGTGAGATGGAAGAAAACTAAAGACTCATGGGTCCTTCTTGATCAAAATTTAAAAAGACCATTTCAGCATTTTCTCATAAAAGAATAGCTGCCTGCAAACCAACGAGGCCAGCTTGGCAAAATTCCAGAGACCCTGATATGGACAACTGCGAAGTCATAGTGAATCATAACTGTTCTTTTCCCAGGCGAGATAAATGATGGACAAGGACACCATGTCTTGTTTGAATTAGGCCCTGTTAGGGAGTGAAACACAGATGGTGTCAGGAGAAGGAGGGGGTCGTGAGGGTGATGGCCTGACAGGGGCGGGCGGGACCAGTGAGCACGTGGCATCCCTATAACTGGGTAGTGAAATTCAGGTGCAAGTCTGTGATTGGGTTAACTGGTCCCCATAGACATTGCTGTGAAGAAGGGATATAAGAGGGGGTTCGCCCTCTTAGACACAAGGGTTGTGGGGGTATTCGGCAGAGAAGCTTGGGACTATCCACAGACGGGCCAGGAGGGACGGACTGGTGGAGGGGCGGACTGGTGGAGGGGCGGACTGGTGGAGGGGCGGACTGGTGGAGGGGCGGACTGGTGGAGGGGCGGACTGGTGGAGGGACCACATGCGCGACACCGACCGTACGCAGAGTCTAAGGGGCTAACGGGCTGGCGGGGGTTCGCCTGTGGAGATCGTAACCTTTCTACCCAGGGCACAACAGGTAATATAACACTTGAATGCGCCTTGTTAACCACTGCTCAGATACTAGTGATGTATCGAGTCTCGCTTACACTGAATAAAGTATAATCGCTGTCACCAATAAGGGTTAAACCGAATCTTTCGGAACTTAAGGGTGAAAGGGTTAATTGGCACAGACCCAGGAACTCAACAGCGCCTACTTCCACCTCTGTAACATCGCCCGTCTCCGCCCCTGCCTCAGCTCATCCGCTGCTGAAACCCTCATCCATGCCTTTGTTACCTCCAGACTCGACTATTCCAGTTCTCTCCGGGCCGGCCTCCCATTTTCCACCCTCCGTAAACTTCAGCTCATCCAAAACTCAGCTGCCCCGTGTCCTAACTCGCACCGAGTCCCGTTCACCCATCACCCCCTGTGCTCACTGCCCCGTGTCCTAACTCACACCCAGTCCCGTTCACCCATCACCTCCTGTGCTCACTGCCCCGTGTCCTAACTCGCACCAAGTCCCGTTCACCCATCACCCCCTGTGCTCACTGCCCCGTGTCCTAACTCACACCCAGTCCCGTTCGCCCATCACCCCCTGTACTCGCTGACCTACATTGGCCCCCGGTCCGGCAACACCTCGATTTCAAAATTCTCATCCTTGTTTTCAAATCCCTCCGTGGCCCTCACCCCTCCCTATTTCTGTAACCTCCTCCAGCCCCACAACCCCCCAAGATCTCTCTGCTCCTTCAATTCTGGCCTCCCACACATCCCCGATTTCCATCACTCCACCATTGGCGGCCGTGCCTTCAGCTGCCTGGGCCCTAAGCTCTGGAATTCCCTCTCTAAACCTCTCCGCCTCTCTCTGCTCCTTTAAGATGCTCCTTAAAACCGACCTCTTTGACCCAGCTTTTGGTCACCTGTCCTAATATCTCATGATGTGGCTCGGAGTCAATATTGTGTTTGATAATCGCTCCTGTGAAGCACCTTGGGATGTTTTACTACGTTAAAGGCGCTATATAAATGCAAGTTGTTGTGTTTTGCAGGCACTGACGGGCACAGTCCCACTGTGCAGGCAAGAGAAATGATTGAATCTGCAACTTGTCACCAGGGTAGCTAAAGGTCCCTCAAAAAAGTGTCTGTTTACAGCTCACTGATCAATTTCAATTTCAATTTTATTGGTCACATAACTAAATACAAGTGTAATCTAGTCAGTGAAATGCTTTTTTCTTGACGAGCCGACAGCACCAAGCAGCAAGAACACTGAGCTGCCTGGTACGCACGGAGCTCGCAAGGACGGCAGCCATCTTCATCGGCGCCATCACAAAAAAACACATACCGACATATACACGCAGACATACTTTAAATATAAATAAAGCAGACATAAAATAAATAAAAGACATAAAAAGACAGCACATAAAATGAACAAGCAATAATGTAAAAAAAGTAATTTCTACAGTAATTACATTGATATTTCTACCCAGGCTTCTAGAATAATCTCTGGTTACAGGGTGGCCGCACTGGGAGAGCATCGTGAGGAACTCGCAACTTATAATTAAATAAATTTATTGATTATTTATCGATAAATAAATTGATCGGTGGGGGTTGGGGGGACTGTCTAGGTTATAAATGCCATTCGACAGCAACATGTACACAGCCCATACAGCAACAACAACAACTCGTATTTATATAGCGCCTTTAACGTAGTAAAACGTCCCAAGGTGCTGCACAGGAACGATTATCAAACAAGATTTGACACCGAGCCACATAAGGAAAGAGAAACATAAGTGAAGTTGAGGTCGAAGATCAGCCATGATCTTACTGACTCGAGGGGCCGAATGGCCGACTCCTGCTCTTATTTCTTATGTTCTTCTTCGTCAAAGAGGTAGGTTTGAAGGAAAGTCTTAAAGGAGGACAGAGAGTTGGAGAGGTTTAGGGAGGGAATTCCAGGGCTTAGGACCTGGTCAACTGAAGGCACGGCCACCAATGGTGGAGTGATGAAAATCGGGGAATGCGCAAGAGGCCGGATTTGGAGGAACGAAAATAATCGCACAGAGGAGAAAGACAACTAGGAAGAATCCAGAAAGTTGACTGGCTGGAAGTGTAATCGAGAAAAGATTAATAAAGATGGGGAGGGTAATTACAAAGCAAAGTGGTTTAGGGAAACCTGCAGGAGTGTGTGTGTGTGTCTGGATACCAGGCCTGGCTGTGATGCACACTGTGGTGGAAGAGCCTGCCGAAGCACTGTCTAGGATCACATGTGATGTAAGGTTGCTATGGAGAAGTGCGGGAGAGAGGCTGGGTGGGTGCAGTTGTTTCATTTTAGTGATAATCACTGACAGTAAATTCTCCCGGAGAACAGAGCCCTTTGAGTGAAGAAAGACTGTGTGGTAAACCACTGTTATACCTGTCTGTATGTGTATGTGTATTCCACTAGGTACAGGTCTGGACATGCCTAGGCTGACTCCTCCCACTATTCCAGGTATATAAGTGACTACCTCCCAGTCCCTTAGTATTCTGGATGGGTCGACCACTCGAGACTAGACCTTCATTCTTTAGTTAATAAAAGCCTGGTTGTTACTCGCTTAACCTCAGTCTTTTGAGTAATTGATGGTGCATCAATTTTATTAACTAAATTTTTTATAATGGAGAAGATCCTCACACCAGCATGCCTGGACCTGGACAGTCGGGAAGCGGACGCTTCCACCAAGTTTGCTCACTGGCTCATGTGCTTCGAGGCATTCCTGACTGCCTCCACTGCGGTCGCAACGGATGCGGACAAACTGTCTGTCCTGATCTCCAAGGTGAACCACCGAGTGTACTCAGTCATCCGGGACGCGACCTCGTACACAGCCGCCCTCCAGCTCCTCAAGACCCAGTACACGCGCCCTGTGAATGAAGTTTACGCCAGGCACCTCCTGGGGAGTCGCAAGCAACAACCTGGGGAATCGACTGAGGAATACCTCTAAGCACTGTCCGTGCTTGGCCGGGCCTGTGGGTGTAAGGCGGTAACGCCCACTAAGTACACGGAGGAACTGATCCGGGATGCCTTCGTAGTGGGCCACAGGTCCAACTACACCCGACAGCGACTGCTGGAGCAGAGTGACCTCACCCTCGACAAAGCCTCCGAAATCGCACTAACGCTGGACGCAGCCTACCGGGGCATGGATGCCTACTCCTCTGCACCGTGGACGCCGCGGGGAACGACAACCTGGGACACGGTAGGACAGCCCCATAGCACCGTGCCACCCCAGCCACAGCCCAACAACGGCCCAACCACCGCAGCAGTGTCCCAAAGCCAGACAGCAGTATCCCAAGGCCAGATATGCTACTTCTGTGGCCAGGCCAAACACCCCAGAGCGCGCTGCCCGGCGAAGAATGCGACCTGCGGGAAAAAGGGACACTACGCTAGCGTCTGCAAGGCCAAAGCCACCCCGAACGCCAGCAGCGCCGCGTGTGGGCCGTGCGAGCCGCCATCTTGGGCCCCCAACAGCGCCGCGTGTGGGCCGTGCGGGCCGCCATCTTGGGCCTCCCCAGCCATGTGCGAACCACCGCAGCAGCAGCCATCTTGGACGACTCCAGCCACATGGGAATCATGGACGCCGCCATCTTGGACACCAGCCGGGACGCAGCAGGCCGCCAACCCCCCCCCCCCCCCATCTGATACCCGCAGCGACACACCGACCCCTACGCTGGCCTCTGTTACGCTGGACCAAACGAGACCGCACCAACTAGCTCGGTCCAAAATGGACGTTAAGGTAAACGGCCATGCAATAAACTGCCCTTTTGACTCCGGGAGCACAGAGAGCTTCATCCACCCCGACACGGTGCGGCGTTGCTCTCTCCCAGTCCTGCCTGCGCACCAGCGGATTTCTATGGCCGCCGAGTCCCAGTCAGCGGACATTGGCGGCTACTGCGTGGTGACACTAGTAGTAGACGGGACTGTGTTCAATAATTTTAAACTGCTGGTCCTGCCCCAACTTTGCGCTGCCGTTCTACTGGGGTTGGATTTCCAGTGCCACCTCAAAAGTGTTACGATGGCGTACGGTGGCCCCCTCCCCCCACTCACAGTCCGCAGCCAGCAGCCTCCAAATTGCCCGCCGCGCACCAGATGCAACCTCTCCACACTCAGAGTCCCACCCCCTCCACTGTTTGCTAACCTCACCCCCGACTGTAAGCCCATCGCCACAAAGAGCAGGCGATACAGTGCTGGGGACAGGGTTTTCATCAAAACCGAAGTGGAGCAGCTCCTGAAGGAGGGGATTATTGAGGGCAGCTCCAGCCCCTGGCGAGCCCAGGTTGTGGTCGTTAAGACCGGCGAGAAACAACGCCTGGCCATCGATTACAACCAAACAATAAACCGCTACACCCTGCTGGACGCCTACCCACTCCCCCGCATAGCTGACATGGTCAACCAGATCGCGCAGTACCGCGTCTTTTCGACCACTGACCTGAAATCAGCGTACCACCAGCTCCCCATCCGCCCTGAAGACCGCCAGTATACTGCTTTTGAGGCAAACGGCTGCCTCTATCACTTCCTTAGGGTTCCCTTTGGCGTTACCAACGGGGTCTCTGTCTTCCAAAGGGAGATGGACCGGATGGTCGATCAAAACGCGCTGCAGGCCACTTTTCCTTACCTAGACAATGTGACCATCTGCGGCCATGACTTGCAGGACCATGACGCAAACCTCGAGAAATTCCTCCGCACCGCCCAACTCCTGAACCTGACATATAACAAGGAGAAGTGCATATTCCGCACAGACCGCCTCGCCATCCTTGGCTGTGTTGTGGAACACGGGGTCATCGGTCCCGACCCGGACCGGATGCGTCCCCTTATGGAACTCCCACTGCCCCACTGCCTAAAAGCTCTGAAGAAGTGCCTAGGGTTTTTTTCCTACTACGCCCAGTGGGTCCCCTACTATGCAGACAAAGCCCGTCCGCTGATCAAATCCACCTCTTTTCCCCTGATGGCAGAGGCCCGCTCGGCCTTCCACCGTATCAAGGAGGACATTGCCAAAGCCACCATGCACGCAGTGGACGAATCCATCCCCTTCCAGGTGGAAAGCGATGCGTCCGACTTCGCTCTGGCCGCCACCCTTAATCAGGCGGGGAGACCTGTGGCATTCTTCTCACGAACCCTCCAGGGCCCGGAGACCAGACACTCCGCGGTCGAGAAGGAGGCCCAGGCTATTGTGGAGGCTGTGCGTCATTGGAGGCACTACCTGGCCGGAAAACGATTTACCCTGCTCACTGACCAGCGTTCAGTTGCTTTTATGTTCAACAACAAGCAGAGGGGCAAAATCAAAAATGACAAGATCTTGAGGTGGAGAATCGAACTTTCCACCTACAATTACGAGATCTTGTACCGGCCTGGGAAGCTCAATGAACCCCCAGATGCCCTATCGCGTGGCACCTGCGCCAGCGCGCAGATCGATAGGCTGAGGGCCCTCCACAATGACCTCTGCCACCCGGGGGTCACCAGGTTCTTCCACGTCATCAAGGCCCGCAACCTGCCTTACTCTATTGAGGAGGTCAGGACCATGACCAAGAACTGCCAAGTCTGCGCTGAGTGCAAACCGCACTTTTATAGACCAGACAGAGCCCACCTGATAAAAGCCACTCGCCCTTTCGAACGCCTGAGCGTCGATTTTAAAGGGCCTCTCCCCTCCTCCGACCGCAATGTGTACTTCCTCAACATCATTGACGAGTACTCCCGTTTCCCGTTCGCTATCCCCTGCCCGGACATGACCAGTGCCACGGTCATTAAATGTCTGAACAGCCTCTTCACCCTGTTCGGTTTCCCCAGCTATATCCATAGCGACCGGGGCTCATCGTTTATGAGCGACGAACTCCGCCAGTACCTGCTCGCTAGGGGTATAGCCACAAGCAGGACCACCAGTTACAACCCCCGGGGGAACGGACAGGTGGAAAGAGAGAATGCAACAGTTTGGAAGGCCGCCCTACTAGCCTTAAAGTCTAGGGGCCTTCCGACCTCCCGCTGGCAGGAGGTGCTCCCCGATGCGCTCCACTCGATTCGGTCACTGCTCTGCACTGCCACCAATGCCACCCCTCACGAGAAAATGTTTGTCTTCCCAAGGAAGTCCACATCGGGGACAGCGTTACCACCATGGCTGACGTCCCCAGGGCCGGTACTACTGAGAAGACACGTGAGGACCAATAAAATGGACCCCCTGGTCGAGAGGGTCGACCTCCTCCACGCCAACCCCCAGTACGCTTACATTGCGTACCCGGACGGGCGGGAGGACACAGTCTCCAGACGAGACCTCGCACCCTCGGGGACCGCTGTAACCCACTACCCATTACCACCCCCCCCCCACGACACCCTCGGGGACCGCTGTAAACCACTACCCATTACCACCCCCCCCCACGACCCGATATCCAACCCCAGCAGCCGGCTCGCCTTGGACCGTCACCCACGAGGACTACACTCCAGTGCCCCAGCCTACACGGGACGCGACGCCGGAAGCTCCACCACCCCGGCCGTCGCCACGTCGATCACAGCGGCAGACAAGACCTCCGGAGAGACTCCAATACACGAACTTTTAAATACACTTCACCCCGCCGGACTCATTTTTAAACAAGGGGTGAATGTGGTAAACCACTGTTATACCTGTCTGTATGTGTATGTGTATTCCACTAGGTACAGGTCTGGACATGCCTCGGCTGACTCCTCCCACTATTCCAGGTATATAAGTGACTACCTCCCAGTCCCTTAGTATTCTGGACGGGTCGACCACTCGAGACTAGACCTTCATTCTTTAGTTAATAAAAGCCTGGTTGTTACTCGCTTAACCTCAGTCTTTGGAGTAATTGATGGCGCATCAGACTGGCATTCCAATAGCCACCTCAGGAGGTCCCAAAGCACTTTACTGCCCCTCCGACTGTGCAGCACTCCCTCAGTGCTGCCCCTCCGACAGTGCAGCACTCCCTCAGTACTGCCCCTCCGACAGTGCAGCAGTCCCTCAATACTGCCCCTCCGACAGTGCGGCACTCCCTCAGTACTGCCCCTCCGACAGTGCGGCACTCCCTCAGTACTGCCCCTCTGACAGTGCGGCGCTCCCTCAGTACAGCCCCTCCGACAGTGCGGCACTCCCTCAGTACTGCCCCTCTGACAGTGCGGCGCTCCCTCAGTACTGCCCCTCCGACAGTGCAGCGCTCCCTCAGTACTGCCCCTCCGACAGTGCAAAACTCCCTCAGTACTGCCCCTCCGACAGTGCGGCACTCCCTCAGTACTGCCCCTCCGACAGTGCGGCGCTCCCTCAGTACTGCCCCTCCGACAGTGCGGCGCTCCCTCAGTACTGCCCCTCCGACAGTGCAAAACTCCCTCAGTACTGCCCCTCCGACAGTGCGGCACTCCCTCAGTACTGCCCCTCCGACAGTGCGGCACTCCCTCAGTACTGCCCCTCCGACAGTGCGGCACTCCCTCAGTACTGCCCCTCTGACAGTGCGGCGCTCCCTCAGTACTGCCCCTCCAACAGTGCGGCGCTCCCTCAGTACAGCCCCTCCGACAGTGCGGCACTCCCTCAGTACTGCCCCTCTGACAGTGCGGCGCTCCCTCAGTACTGCCCCTCCGACAGTGCAGCGCTCCCTCAGTACTGCCCCTCCGACAGTGCAAAACTCCCTCAGTACTGCCCCTCCGACAGTGCGGCGCTCCCTCAGTACTGCCCCTCCGACAGTGCGGCACTCCCTCAGTACTGCCCCTCCGACAGTGCGGCGCTCCCTCAGTACTGCCCCTCCGACAGTGCGGCACTCCCTCAGTACTGCCCCTCCGACAGTGCGGCACTCCCTCAGTACAGCCCCTCCGACAGTGCGGCACTCCCTCAGTACTGCCTCTCCGACTCACCGTGTCCTCCTTCAGGCTGAGGTTGACTTGCGAGAGCTGGGACTCCAGACCCTCGGCTTTCGCCTCCGACTGCTGCAGAAGTTTCTGCAGACGTACCTTCTCTGCCCGGAGCTGTGTGAGCTCCCTGCCCAGCCGGGCAATCTCCGCGGTAGCCGGCGCTGTGCGGTGCTCCTCCTGCGGAACGGGAACCATCATCTGGCCTCAGGTTAACAATAACATCAGACAGATCAGGATAACAACAGAGACTGGGTTTCTCATGACCCAGGCACCGAAAGATCTTTGCATTCTGCCCTAGTCCCAGGATCTGAAACCGTTATGTTCGTGTTCAGACAGCAGGGAGCCAGATAGTGGCGAATGTGCAATTTATTTTGTGGAATGCGACACAGTCACATTTGTGTTTTGCAACATCATTGGTGAAACTTCACAACGACAACAACTAGTTCTTGGAAACCACATGCTTCTCCGAGCTGCACTGATAGGTTCCACCAGGCTCAATTAAAGGGGAATTGTCAGAAAAACAGTTTCAGGTCCTGGGTGAGACTCCACAGTCCTGGGAGTTCAGCAATGTTCGCCTTAAGCTGCGCGACTGCGCAGCGCTCCAGGGATCCAGCGCAGTGCTCCAGGGGTCTCGGGCAGCTGGTGAGCAAGCTTTAAATTGGAATAAAAAACACGCGCCTGCACGGACTTTTGAATGGGCCGGGCAGCCCGTTAAAGGGCCCCAAAAAGAAATTACGGGGAACGTTGAGGGGTCCGGTATCTCTCCAGCTCAAGGCGAGGATGAAAGGTGCACTTGAGAAAAATACTGCGGCTGTTGAAATCCAGAACTGACGAAAGGTCATTGACCTGAAACGTTAACTGGGCTTCGCATGTCACAGATGCTGCCTGACCTGCTGAGAGTTTCCCAGTATTTTCTCCTTTTATTTATGAAAGAAAGACTTGGATTTATACAGCACATCGTCTAAAAATGTAAAAGTGCTTCACCCAGTGAGAGACTTGTTGGCCTGTAGGGTCTGTGTTATGTCGGCATGTTGGGCAACTGATCCGAGTCAATAACATCTCCCACAGCAAGCAATTAAAACAGGATTTAGATAACACCTCGAACAGAAGGGATATTAAAGGGTGCGAGGAGTGAGGGGGAGAGTGGGGTTAGACTGGGTGGGATATTAAAGGGTGCGGGGAGTGAGGGGGAGAGTGGGGTTAGACTGGGTGGGATATTAAAGGGTGCGGGGAGTGAGGGGGAGAGTGGGATTAGACTGGGTGGGATATTAAAGGGTGCGGGGAGTGAGATTAGACTGGGTGGGATATTAAAGGGTGCGGGGAGTGAGGGGGAGAGTGGGATTAGACTGGGTGGGATATTAAAGGGTGCGGGGAGTGAGGGGGATTGTGGGATTAAACTGGGTGGGATATTAAAGGGTGCGGGGAGTGAGGGGGAGAGTGGGATTAGATCGGATGGGATATTAAAGGGGGCGAGGAGTGAGCGGGAGAGTGGGATTAGACTGGGTGGGATATTAAAGGGTGCGGGGAGTGAGGGGGAGAGTGGGGTTAGACTGGGTGGGATATTAAAGGGTGCGGGGAGTGAGGGGGAGAGTGGGATTAGACTGTGTGGGATCAGTCTGTGCGAGGACAGGATCAGGCTCAACTGCGATGCTGCCCACAGTTGAATAGCCACTGATGGAAGGATCGTCTTTTTGGGAGAGGGACTGGGAGGGTTGCAAGCCGGAATCACATCCAAAATTCTCATCCTTGTTTTCAAATCCCTCCATGGCCTCACTCCCTCCCTATCTCTGTCTCCTCCTCCAGCTCCACAGCCCTCCGAGATCTCAGTACTCCTCCCATTCTGGCCTCTCACGCAGCCCCGATTTCCTGTCTTAAAGAAGGAGAGAGAGTTGGAGAGGCGGAGAGGTTTAGGGAGGGAATTCCAGAGCTTAGGACCTGGACAACTGAAGGTACGGCCGCCAATGGTGGAGCGACGAAAATCGGGGAATGCACAAGAGGCTGGATTTGGAGGAACGATAATAATCGCACAGAGGAGAGAGACAACTAGGAAGAATCCAGAGAGCTGACTGGCTGGAAGTGTAGTCGAGAAAAGATTAATAAAGATGGGGAGGGTAATTACAAAGCAAAGTGGTTTAGGGAAACCTGCAGGAGTGCGTGTGTGTGTCTGGATACCAGGCCTGGCTGTGATGCACACTGTGGTGGAAGAGCCTGCCGAAGCACTGTCTAGGATCACATGTGATGTAAGGTTGCTATGGAGAAGTGCGGGAGAGAGGCTGGGGTGCAGTTGTTTCATTTTAGTGATAATCACCGACAGTAAATTCTCCCAGAGAACAGAGCCCTTTGAGTGAAGAAGGACTGGCATTCCAATAGCCACCTCAGGAGGTCCCAAAGCACTTTACTGCCCCTCCGACAGTGCAGCACTCCCTCAGTACTGCCCCTCCGACAGTGCAGCACTCCCTCAGTACTGCCCCTCCGACAGTGCAGTGCTCCCTCAGTACTGCCCCTCCGACAGCGCGGCGCTCCCTCAGTACTGCCCCTCCGACAGCGCGGCGCTCCCTCAGTACCGCCCCTCCGACAGCGCGGCGCTCCCTCAGTACCGCCCCTCCGACAGCGCGGCGCTCCCTCAGTACCGCCCCTCCGACAGCGCGGCGCTCCCTCAGTACCGCCCCTCCGACAGCGCGGCGCTCCCTCAGTACCGCCCCTCCGACAGCGCGGCGCTCCCTCAGTACCGCCCCTCCGACAGCGCGGCGCTCCCTCAGTACCGCCCCTCTGACAGCGCGGCGCTCCCTCAGTACCGCCCCTCCGACAGCGCGGCGCTCCCTCAGTACCGCCCCTCCGACAGCGCGGCGCTCCCTCAGTACCGCCCCTCCGACAGCGCGGCGCTCCCTCAGTACCGCCCCTCCGACAGCGCGGCGCTCCCTCAGTACCGCCTCTCTGACAGCGCGGCGCTCCCTCAGTACCGCCCCTCCGACAGCGCGGCGCTCCCTCAGTACCGCCCCTCCGACAGCGCGGCGCTCCCTCAGTACCGCCCCTCCGACAGCGCGGCGCTCCCTCAGTACCGCCCCTCCGACAGCGCGGCGCTCCCTCAGTACCGCCCCTCCGACAGCGCGGCGCTCCCTCAGTACCGCCCCTCCGACAGCGCGGCGCTCCCTCAGTACCGCCCCTCCGACAGTGCGGCGCTCCCTCAGTACCGCCCCTCCGACAGCGCGGCGCTCCCTCAGTACCGCCCCTCCGACAGCGCGGCGCTCCCTCAGTACCGCCCCTCCGACAGCGCGGCGCTCCCTCAGTACCGCCCCTCCGACAGCGCGGCGCTCCCTCAGTACCGCCCCTCCGACAGCGCGGCGCTCCCTCAGTACTGCCCCTCCGACAGTGCGGCGCTCCCTCAGTACTGCCCCTCCGACTCACCATGTCCTCCTTCAGGCTGAGCTTGACCTGCGAGAGCTGGGACTCCAGACCCTCGGCTTTCGCCTCCGACTGCTGCAGACGTTTCTGCAGACGTACCTTCTCTGCCCGGAGCTGTGTGAGCTCCCTGCCCAGCCGCGCAGTCTCCGCGACAGCCGCCGCTGTGCGGTGCTCCTCCTGCGGATCGGGAACCATCATATGGCCCCAGATTAACAATAACATCAGACAGATCAGGATAACAACAGAGACTGGGTTTCTCATGACCCAGACACCTAAAGTACTTTGCATTCTGCCCGAGTCCCAGGATCTGAAACCGTTATGTTCGTGTTCAGACAGCAGGGAGCCAGATAGTGGCGAAGGTGCAATTTATTTTGTGGAATGCGACACAGTCACATTTGTGTTTTTCAACATCATCGGCGAAACTTCACAACGACAACAACTAGTTCTTGGAAACCACATGCTTCTCCGAGCTGCACTGATAGGTTCCACCAGGCTCACTTGGGGATTGGACTGGGTGCGATATTAAAGGGTGCGGGGAGTGAGGGGGAGAGTGGGATTAGACTGGGTGCGATATTAAAGGGTGCGGGGAAGAGTGGGATTAGACTGGGTGGGATATTAAAGGGTGCGGGGAGTGAGGGGGAGAGTGGGATTAGACTGGGTGGGATATTAAAGGGTGCGGGGAGTGAGGGGGATTAGACTGGGTGGGATATTAAAGGGTACGGGGAGTGAGGGAGAGTGGGATTACACTGGGTGGGTTATTAAAGGGTGTGGGGAGTGAGGGAGAGTGGGATTAGACTGGGTGGGTTATTAAAGGGTGTGGGGAGTGAGGGGGAGAGTGGGATTAGACTGGGTGGTATATTAAAGGGTGCGGGGAGTGATGGGGAGAGTGGGATTAGACTGGGTGGGATATTAAAGGGTGCGGGGAGTGAGGGGGAGAGTGGGATTAGACTGGGTGGGATATTAAAGGGTGCGGGGAGTGAGTGGGATTAGACTGGGTGGGATATTAAAGGGTACAGGGAGTGAGGGGGAGAGTGGGATTACACTGGGTGGGCTATTAAAGGGTGCGGGGAGTGAGGGGGAGAGTGGGATTAGACTGGGTGGGATATTAAAGGGTACGGGGAGTGAGGGGGAGAGTGGGATTAGACTGGGTGGGATATTAAAGGGTGCGGGGAGTGAGGGGGAGAGTGGGATTAGACTGGGTGGTATATTAAAGGGTGCGGGGAGTGAGGGGGAGAGCGGGATTAGACTGGGTGGGATATTAAAGGGTGCGGGGAGTGAGGGGGAGAGCGGGATTAGACTGGGTGGGATATTAAAGGGTGCGGGGAGTGAGGGGGAGAGCGGGATTAGACTGGGTGGGATATTAAAGGGTGCGGGGAGTGAGTGGGAGAGTGGGATTAGACTGGGTGGGATATTAAAGGGTACGGGGAGCGAGGGGGAGAGTGGGATTAGACTGGGTGGGATATTAAAGGGTACGGGGAGCGAGGGGGAGAGTGGGATTAGACTGGGTGGGATATTAAAGGGTACGGGGAGCGAGGGGGAGAGTGGGATTAGACTGGGTGGGATATTAAAGGGTACGGGGAGTGAGGGGGAGAGGGGGATTAGACTGGGTGCGATATTAAAGGGTGTGGGGAGTGAGGGGGAGAGTGGGATTAGACTGGGTGGGACATTAAAGGGTGCGGGGAGTGAGGGGGAGAGTGGGATTAGACTAGGTGGGATCTTAAAGGGTGCGGGGAGTGAGGGGGAGAGTGGGGTTAGACTGGGTGGGATATTAAAGGGTGCGGGGAGTGAGGGTGAGAGTGGGATTAGACTGGGTGGGATATTAAAGGGTGCGGGGAGTGAGGGGGAGAGCGGGATTAGACTGGGTGGGATATTAAAGGGTGCGGGGAGTGAGTGGGAGAGTGGGATTAGACTGGGTGGGATATTAAAGGGTACGGGGAGCGAGGGGGAGAGTGGGATTAGACTGGGTGGGATATTAAAGGGTACGGGGAGTGAGGGGGAGAGCGGGATTAGACTGGGTGGGATATTAAAGGGTGCGGGGAGTGAGGGGGAGAGCGGGATTAGACTGGGTGGGATATTAAAGGGTGCGGGGAGTGAGGGGGAGAGCGGGATTAGACTGGGTGGGATATTAAAGGGTGCGGGGAGTGAGGGGGAGAGTGGGATTAGACTGGGTGGGATATTAAAGGGTACGGGGAGCGAGGGGGAGAGTGGGATTAGACTGGGTGGGATATTAAAGGGTACGGGGAGCGAGGGGGAGAGTGGGATTAGACTGGGTGGGATATTAAAGGGTACGGGGAGTGAGGGGGAGAGGGGGATTAGACTGGGTGCGATATTAAAGGGTGTGGGGAGTGAGGGGGAGAGTGGGATTAGACTGGGTGGGACATTAAAGGGTGCGGGGAGTGAGGGGGAGAGTGGGATTAGACTAGGTGGGATCTTAAAGGGTGCGGGGAGTGAGGGGGAGAGTGGGGTTAGACTGGGTGGGATATTAAAGGGTGCGGGGAGTGAGGGTGAGAGTGGGATTAGACTGGGTGGGATATTAAAGGGTGCGGGGAGTGAGGGGGAGAGTGGGATTAGACTGGGTGGGATATTAAAGGGTATGGGGAGTGAGGTGGAGAGTGGGGTTAGACTGGGTGGGATATTAAAGAGTATGGGGAGTGAGGGGGAGAGTCGGGTTAGACTGGGTGGGATATTAAAGGGTGCGGGGAGTGAGGGGGAGAGTGGGATTAGACTGGGTGGGATATTAAAGGGTGCGGGGAGTGAGGGGGAGAGTGGGATTAGACTGGGTGGGATATTAAAGGGTGCGGGGAGTGAGCGGGAAAGTGGGATTAGACTGGGTGGGATATTAAAGGGTGCGGGGAGTGAGGGGGAGAGTGGGATTAGACTGGGTGGGATATTAAAGGGTGCGGGGAGTGAGGGGGAGAGTGGGATTAGACTGGGTGGGATATTAAAGGGTGCGGGGAGTGAGGGGGAGAGTGAGATTAGACTGGGTGGGATATTAAAGGGTGCGGGGAGTGAGTGGGATTAGACTGGGTGGGATATTAAAGGGTACGGGGAGTGAGGGAGAGTGGGATTAGACTGGGTGGGATATTAAAGGGTGCGGGGAGTGAGGGGTAGAGTGGGATTAGACTGGGTGGGATATTAAAGGGTGCGGGGAGTGAGGGGTAGAGTGGGATTAGACTGGGTGGTATATTAAAGGGTGCGGGGAGTGAGGGGGAGAGCGGGATTAGACTGGGTGGGATATTAAAGGGTGCGGGGAGTGAGGGGGAGAGCGGGATTAGACTGGGTGGGATATTAAAGGGTGCGGGGAGTGGGATTAGACTGGGTGGTATATTAAAGGGTGCGGGGAGTGAGGGGGAGAGCGGGATTAGACTGGGTGGGATATTAAAGGGTGCGGGGAGTGAGGGGGAGAGCGGGATTAGACTGGGTGGGATATTAAAGGGTGCGGGGAGTGAGGGGGAGAGCGGGATTAGACTGGGTGGGATATTAAAGGGTGCGGGGAGTGAGTGGGAGAGTGGGATTAGACTGGGTGGGATATTAAAGGGTACGGGGAGCGAGGGGGAGAGTGGGATTAGACTGGGTGGGATATTAAAGGGTACGGGGAGTGAGGGGGAGAGCGGGATTAGACTGGGTGGGATATTAAAGGGTGCGGGGAGTGAGGGGGAGAGCGGGATTAGACTGGGTGGGATATTAAAGGGTGCGGGGAGTGAGGGGGAGAGCGGGATTAGACTGGGTGGGATATTAAAGGGTGCGGGGAGTGAGGGGGAGAGTGGGATTAGACTGGGTGGGATATTAAAGGGTACGGGGAGCGAGGGGGAGAGTGGGATTAGACTGGGTGGGATATTAAAGGGTACGGGGAGCGAGGGGGACAGTGGGATTAGACTGGGTGGGATATTAAAGGGTACGGGGAGTGAGGGGGAGAGGGGGATTAGACTGGGTGCGATATTAAAGGGTGTGGGCAGTGAGGGGGAGAGTGGGATTAGACTGGGTGGGACATTAAAGGGTGCGGGGAGTGAGGGGGAGAGTGGGATTAGACTAGGTGGGATCTTAAAGGGTGCGGGGAGTGAGGGGGAGAGTGGGGTTAGACTGGGTGGGATATTAAAGGGTGCGGGGAGTGAGGGTGAGAGTGGGATTAGACTGGGTGGGATATTAAAGGGTGCGGGGAGTGAGGGGGAGAGTGGGATTAGACTGGGTGGGATATTAAAGGGTATGGGGAGTGAGGTGGAGAGTGGGGTTAGATTGGGTGGGATATTAAAGAGTATGGGGAGTGAGGGGGAGAGTCGGGTTAGACTGGGTGGGATATTAAAGGGTGCGGGGAGTGAGGGGGAGAGTGGGATTAGACTGGGTGGGATATTAAAGGGTGCGGGGAGTGAGGGGGAGAGTGGGATTAGACTGGGTGGGATATTAAAGGGTGCGGGGAGTGAGGGGGAGAGTGGGATTAGACTGGGTGGGATATTAAAGGGTGCGGGGAGTGAGGGGGAGAGTGGGATTAGACTGGGTGGGATATTAAAGGGTGCGGGGAGTGAGGGGGAGAGTGGGATTAGACTGGGTGGGATATTAAAGGGTGCGGGGAGTGAGGGGGAGAGTGGGATTAGACTGGGTGGGATATTAAAGGGTGCGGGGAGTGAGGGGGAGAGTGAGATTAGACTGGGTGGGATATTAAAGGGTGCGGGGAGTGAGTGGGATTAGACTGGGTGGGATATTAAAGGGTACGGGGAGTGAGGGAGAGTGGGATTAGACTGGGTGGGTTATTAAAGGGTGCGGGGAGTGAGGGGGAGAGTGGGATTAGACTGGGTGGTATATTAAAGGGTGCGGGGAGTGATGGGGAGAGTGGGATTAGACTGGGTGGGATATTAAAGGGTGCGGGGAGTGAGGGGGAGAGTGGGATTAGACTGGGTGGGTTATTAAAGGGTGCGGGGAGAGTGGGATTAGACTGGGTGGGATATTAAAGGGTGCGGGGAGTGAGGGGGAGAGGGGGATTAGACTGGGTGGGTGGGATATTAAAGGGTGCGGGGAGTGAGTGGGATTAGACTGGGTGGGATATTAAAGGGTACAGGGAGTCAGGGGGAGAGTGGGATTACACTGGGTGGGCTATTAAAGGGTGCGGGGAGTGAGGGGGAGAGTGGGATTAGACTGGGTGGGATATTAAAGGGTACGGGGAGTGAGGGGAGAGTGGGATTAGACTGGGTGGGATTATTAAAGGGTGCGGGGAGTGAGGGGGAGAGTGGGATTAGACTGGGTGGTATATTAAAGGGTGCGGGGAGTGAGGGGGAGAGCGGGATTAGACTGGGTGGGATATTAAAGGGTGCGGGGAGTGAGGGGGAGAGCGGGATTAGACTGGGTGGGATATTAAAGGGTGCGGGGAGTGAGGGGGAGAGCGGGATTAGACTGGGTGGGATATTAAAGGGTGCGGGGAGTGAGGGGGAGAGCGGGATTAGACTGGGTGGGATATTAAAGGGTGCGGGGAGTGAGGGGGAGAGCGGGATTAGACTGGGTGGGATATTAAAGGGTGCGGGGAGTGAGGGGGAGAGCGGGATTAGACTGGGTGGGATATTAAAGGGTGCGGGGAGGGAGCGGGAGAGTGGGATTAGACTGGGTGGGATATTAAAGGGTACGGGGAGCGAGGGGGAGAGTGGGATTAGACTGGGTGGGATATTAAAGGGTACGGGGAGCGAGGGGGAGAGTGGGATTAGACTGGGTGGGATATTAAAGGGTACGGGGAGTGAGGGGGAGAGGGGGATTAGACTGGGTGCGATATTAAAGGGTGTGGGGAGTGAGGGGGAGAGTGGGATTAGACTGGGTGGGACATTAAAGGGTGCGGGGAGTGAGGGGGAGAGTGGGATTAGACTAGGTGGGATCTTAAAGGGTGCGGGGAGTGAGGGGGAGAGTGGGGTTAGACTGGGTGGGATATTAAAGGGTGCGGGGAGTGAGGGTGAGAGTGGGATTAGACTGGGTGGGATATTAAAGGGTGCGGGGAGTGAGGGGGAGAGTGGGATTAGACTGGGTGGGATATTAAAGGGTATGGGGAGTGAGGTGGAGAGTCGGGTTAGACTGGGTGGGATATTAAAGGGTGCGGGGAGTGAGGGGGAGAGTGGGATTAGACTGGGTGGGATATTAAAGGGTGCGGGGAGTGAGGGGGAGAGTGGGATTAGACTGGGTGGGATATTAAAGGGTGCGGGGAGTGAGCGGGAGAGTGGGATTAGACTGGGTGGGATATTAAAGGGTGTGGGGAGTGAGGGGGGAGAGTGGGATTAGACTGGGTGGGATATTAAAGGGTACAGGGAGTGAGGGAGAGTGGGATTAGACTTGGTGGGATATTAAAGTGTATGGGGAGCGGGGGAGTGAGTGGGATTAGACTGGGTGGGATATTAAAGGGTGCGGGGAGTGAGGGGGAGAGTGGGATTAGACTGGGTGGGATATTAAAGGGTGCGGGGAGTGAGGGGGAGAGTGGATTAGACTGGGTGGGATATTAAAGGGTTCGGGGAGTGAGCGGGAGTGTGGGATTAGACTGGGTGGGATATTAAAGGGTGTGGGGAGTGAGGGGGAGAGTGGATTAGACTGGGTGGGATATTAAAGGGTGCGGGGAGTGAGGGGGAGAGTGGGATTAGACTGGGTGGGATATTAAAGGGTGCCGGGAGTGAGGGGGAGAGTGGGATTAGACTAGGTGGGATATTAAAGGATGCGGGGAGAGAGGGGGAGAGTGGGATTAGACTGGGTGGGATATTAAAGGGTGAGGGGGAGTGTGGATTAGACTGGGTGGGATATTAAAGGGTGTGGGGAGTGAGGGGGAGTGTGGGATTAGACTGGGTGGGATATTAAAAGGTGCGGGGAGTGAGGGGGAGAGTGGGATTAGACTGGGGTGGGATATTAAAGGGTACGGGGAGCGAGGGGGAGAGTGGGATTAGACTGGGTGGGATATTAAAGGGTACGGGGAGTGAGGGGGAGAGGGGGATTAGACTGGGTGCGATATTAAAGGGTGTGGGGAGTGAGGGGGAGAGTGGGATTAGACTGGGTGGGACATTAAAGCGTGCGGCGAGTGAGGGGGAGAGTGGGATTAGACTAGGTGGGATCTTAAAGGGTGCGGGGAGTGAGGGGGAGAGTGGGGTTAGACTGGGTGGGATATTAAAGGGTGCGGGGAGTGAGGGTGAGAGTGGGATTAGACTGGGTGGGATATTAAAGGGTGCGGGGAGTGAGGGGGAGAGTGGGATTAGACTGGGTGGGATATTAAAGGGTGCGGGGAGTGAGGGGGAGAGTCGGATTAGACTGGGTGGGATATTAAAGGGTGAGGGGGAGAGTGGGATTAGGACTGGGTGGGATATTAAATGGTGCGGGGAGTGAGGGGGAGAGTGGGATTAGACTGGGTGGGATATTAAAGGGTTCGGGGAGTGAGCGGGAGTGTGGGATTAGACTGGGTGGGATATTAAAGGGTGTGGGGAGTGAGGGGGAGAGTGGGATTAGACTGGGTGGGATATTAAAGGGTGCGGGGAGTAAGGGGGAGAGTGGGATTAGACTGGGTGGGATATTAAAGGGTGCCGGGAGTGAGGGGGAGAGTGGGATTAGACTAGGTGGGATATTAAAGGATGCGGGGAGTGAGGGGGAGAGTGGGATTAGACTGGGTGGGATATTAAAGGATGCGGGGAGTGAGGGGGAGAGTGGGATTAGACTGGGTGGGATATTAAAGGGTATGGGGAGTGAGGGGGAGAGTGGGATTAGACTGGGTGGGATATTAAAGGGTGCGGGAGTGAGGGGGAGAGTGGGATTAGACTGGGTGGGATATTAAAGGGTGTGGGGAGTGAGGGGGAGAGTGGGGTTAGACTTGGTGGGATATTAAACGGTGAGGGGGAGAGTGGGATTAGACTGGGTGGGATATTAAAGGGTGTGGGGAGTGAGGGGGAGAGTGGGGTTAGACTGGGTGGGATATTAAAGGGTACGGGGAGTGAGGGGGAGAGTGGGATTAGACTGGGTGGGATATTGTAGTGTATGGGGAGTGAGGGGGAGAGTGGGATTAGACTGGGTGGGATATTAAAGGGTGTGGGGAGTGAGGGGGAGAGTGGGATTAGACTGGGTGGGATATTGTAGTGTATGGGGAGTGAGGGGGAGAGTGGGATTAGACTGGGTGGGATATTAAAGGGTGTGGGGAGTGAGGGGGAGAGTGGGATAAGACTGGGTGGGATATTGTAGTGCATGGAGAGTGAGGGAGAGTGGGGTTAGACTGGGTGGGATATTAAAGGGTGTGGGGAGTGAGGGGGAGAGTGGGATTAGACTGGGTGGGATATTAAAGGGTGCGGGGAGTGAGGGGGAGAGTGGGATTAGACTGGGTGGGGATATTAAAGGGTACGGGGAGTGAGGGGGAGAGTGGGATTAGACTGGGTGGGATATTAAAGGGTGCTGGGAGTGAGGGGGAGAGTGGGATTAGACTGGGTGGGATATTGTAGTGTATGGGGAGTGAGGGAGAGTGGGATTAGACTGGGTGGGATATTGTAGTGCATGGAGAGTGAGGGAGAGTGGGGTTAGACTGGGTGGGATATTAAAGGGTACGGGGAGTGAGGGAGAGTGGGATTAGACTGGGTGGGATATTAAAGGGTGTGGGGAGTGAGGGGGAGAGTGGGATTAGACTGGGTGGGATATTAAAGGGTACGGGGAGTGAGGGGGAGAGTGGGATTAGACTGGGTGGGATATTGTAGTGTATGGGGAGTGAGGGGGAGAGTGGGATTAGACTGGGTGGGATATTAAAGGGTGTGGGGAGTGAGGGGGAGAGTGGGATTAGACTGGGTGGGATATTGTAGTGTATGGGGAGTGAGGGAGAGTGGGATTAGACTGGGTGGGATATTGTAGTGCATGGAGAGTGAGGGAGAGTGGGGTTAGACTGGGTGGGATATTAAAGGGTGTGGGGAGTGAGGGGGAGAGTGGGATTAGACTGGGTGGGATATTAAAGGGTACGGGGAGTGAGGGGGAGAGTGGGATTAGACTGGGTGGGATATTAAAGGGTGCGGGGAGTGAGGGGGAGAGTGGGATTAGACTGGGTGGTATATTAAAGGGTGCGGGGAGTGAGGGGGAGAGCGGGATTAGACTGGGTGGGATATTAAAGGGTGCGGGGAGTGAGGGGGAGAGCGGGATTAGACTGGGTGGGATATTAAAGGGTGCGGGGAGTGAGGGGGAGAGCGGGATTAGACTGGGTGGGATATTTAAAGGGTGCGGGGAGTGAGGGGGGAGAGCGGGATTAGACTGGGTGGGATATTAAAGGGTGCGGGGAGTGAGGGGGAGAGCGGGATTAGACTGGGTGGGATATTAAAGGGTGCGGGGAGTGAGGGGGAGAGTGGGATTAGACTGGGTGGGATATTAAAGGGTACGGGGAGCGAGGGGGAGAGTGGGATTAGACTGGGTGGGATATTAAAGGGTACGGGGAGCGAGGGGGAGAGTGGGATTAGACTGGGTGGGATATTAAAGGGTACGGGGAGTGAGGGGGAGAGGGGGATTAGACTGGGTGCGATATTAAAGGGTGAGGGGAGTGAGGGGGAGAGTGGGATTAGACTGGGTGGGACATTAAAGGGTGCGGGGAGTGAGGGGGAGAGTGGGATTAGACTAGGTGGGATCTTAAAGGGTGCGGGGAGTGAGGGGGAGAGTGGGGTTAGCCTGGGTGGGATATTAAAGGGTGCGGGGAGTGAGGGTGAGAGTGGGATTAGACTGGGTGGGATATTAAAGGGTGCGGGGAGTGAGGGGGAGAGTGGGATTAGACTGGGTGGGATATTAAAGGGTATGGGGGAGTGAGGTGGAGAGTCGGGTTAGACTGGGTGGGATATTAAAGGGTGCGGGGAGTGAGGGGGAGAGTGGGATTAGACTGGGTGGGATATTAAAGGGTGCGGGGAGTGAAGGGGAGAGTGGGATTAGACTGGGTGGGATATTAAAGGGTTCGGGGAGTGAGCGGGAGTGTGGGATTAGACTGGGGTGGGATATTAAAGGGTGTGGGGAGTGAGGGGGAGAGTGGGATTAGACTGGGTGGGATATTAAAGGGTGCGGGGAGTGAGGGGGAGAGTGGGATTAGACTGGGTGGGATATTAAAGGGTGCCGGGAGTGAGGGGGAGAGTGGGATTAGACTAGGTGGGATATTAAAGGATGCGGGGAGAGAGGGGGAGAGTGGGATTAGACTGGTGGGATATTAAAGGGTGAGGGGGAGTGTGGGATTAGACTGGGTGGGATATTAAAGGGTGTGGGGAGTGAGGGGGAGAGTGGGATTAGACTGGGTGGGATATTAAAGGGTACGGGGAGCGAGGGGGAGAGTGGGATTAGACTGGGTGGGATATTAAAGGGTACGGGGAGTGAGGGGGAGAGGGGGATTAGACTGGGTGCGATATTAAAGGGTGTGGGGAGTGAGGGGGAGAGTGGGATTAGACTGGGTGGGACATTAAAGCGTGCGGCGAGTGAGGGGGAGAGTGGGATTAGACTAGGTGGGATCTTAAAGGGTGCGGGGAGTGAGGGGGAGAGTGGGGTTAGACTGGGTGGGATATTAAAGGGTGCGGGGAGTGAGGGTGAGAGTGGGATTAGACTGGGTGGGATATTAAAGGGTGCGGGGAGTGAGGGGGAGAGTGGGATTAGACTGGGTGGGATATTAAAGGGTGCGGGGAGTGAGGGGGAGAGTGGGATTAGACTGGGTGGGATATTAAAGGGTGAGGGGGAGAGTGGGATTAGACTGGGTGGGATATTAAAGGGTGCGGGGAGTGAGGGGGAGAGTGGGATTAGACTGGGTGGGATATTAAAGGGTTCGGGGAGTGAGCGGGAGTGTGGGATTAGACTGGGTGGGATATTAAAGGGTGTGGGGAGTGAGGGGGAGAGTGGGATTAGACTGGGTGGGATATTAAAGGGTGCGGGGAGTAAGGGGGAGAGTGGGATTAGACTGGGTGGGATATTAAAGGGTGCCGGGAGTGAGGGGGAGAGTGGGATTAGACTAGGTGGGATATTAAAGGATGCGGGGAGTGAGGGGGAGAGTGGGATTAGACTGGGTGGGATATTAAAGGATGCGGGGAGTGAGGGGGAGAGTGGGATTAGACTGGGTGGGATATTAAAGGATATGGGGAGTGAGGGGGAGAGTGGGATTAGACTGGGTGGGATATTAAAGGGTGCGGGGAGTGAGGGGGAGAGTGGGATTAGACTGGGTGGGATATTAAAGGGTGCGGGGAGTGAGGGGGAGAGTGGGATTAGACTGGGTGGGATATTAAAGGGTGCGGGGAGTGAGGGGGAGAGTGAGATTAGACTGGGTGGGATATTAAAGGGTGCGGGGAGTGAGTGGGATTAGACTGGGTGGGATATTAAAGGGTACGGGGAGTGAGGGAGAGTGGGATTAGACTGGGTGGGTTATTAAAGGGTGCGGGGAGTGAGGGGGAGAGTGGGATTAGACTGGGTGGTATATTAAAGGGTGCGGGGAGTGATGGGGAGAGTGGGATTAGACTGGGTGGGATATTAAAGGGTGCGGGGAGTGAGGGGAGAGTGGGATTAGACTGGGTGGGTTATTAAAGGGTGCGGGGAGAGTGGGATTAGACTGGGTGGGATATTAAAGGGTGCGGGGAGTGAGGGGGAGAGGGGGATTAGACTGGGTGGGATATTAAAGGGTGCGGGGAGTGAGTGGGATTAGACTGGGTGGGATATTAAAGGGTACAGGGAGTCAGGGGGAGAGTGGGATTACACTGGGTGGGCTATTAAAGGGTGCGGGGAGTGAGGGGGAGAGTGGGATTAGACTGGGTGGGATATTAAAGGGTACGGGGAGTGAGGGGGAGAGTGGGATTAGACTGGGTGGGATATTAAAGGGTGCGGGGAGTGAGGGGGAGAGTGGGATTAGACTGGGTGGTATATTAAAGGGTGCGGGGAGTGAGGGGGAGAGCGGGATTAGACTGGGTGGGATATTAAAGGGTGCGGGGAGTGAGGGGGGAGAGCGGGATTAGACTGGGTGGGATATTAAAGGGTGCGGGGAGTGAGGGGGAGAGCGGGATTAGACTGGGTGGGATATTAAAGGGTGCGGGGAGTGAGGGGGAGAGCGGGATTAGACTGGGTGGGATATTAAAGGGTGCGGGGAGTGACGGGGAGAGCGGGATTAGACTGGGTGTGATATTAAAGGGTGCGGGGAGTGAGGGGGAGAGCGGGATTAGACTGGGTGGGATATTAAAGGGTGCGGGGAGGGAGGGGGAGAGTGGGATTAGACTGGGTGGGATATTAAAGGGTACGGGGAGCGAGGGGGAGAGTGGGATTAGACTGGGTGGGATATTAAAGGGTACGGGGAGCGAGGGGGAGAGTGGGATTAGACTGGGTGGGATATTAAAGGGTACGGGGAGTGAGGGGGAGAGGGGGATTAGACTGGGTGCGATATTAAAGGGTGTGGGGAGTGAGGGGGAGAGTGGGATTAGAGTGGGTGGGACATTAAAGGGTGCGGGGAGTGAGGGGGAGAGTGGGATTAGACTAGGTGGGATCTTAAAGGGTGCGGGGAGTGAGGGGGAGAGTGGGGTTAGACTGGGTGGGATATTAAAGGGTGCGGGGAGTGAGGGTGAGAGTGGGATTAGACTGGGTGGGATATTAAAGGGTGCGGGGAGTGAGGGGGAGAGTGGGATTAGACTGGGTGGGATATCAAAGGGTATGGGGAGTGAGGTGGAGAGTCGGGTTAGACTGGGTGGGATATTAAAGGGTGCGGGGAGTGAGGGGGAGAGTGGGATTAGACTGGGTGGGATATTAAAGGGTGCGGGGAGTGAGGGGGAGAGTGGGATTAGACTGGGTGGGATATTAAAGGGTGCGGGGAGTGAGCGGGAGAGTGGGATTAGACTGGGTGGGATATTAAAGGGTGTGGGGAGTGAGGGGGAGAGTGGGATTAGACTGGGTGGGATATTAAAGGGTACAGGGAGTGAGGGAGAGTGGGATTAGACTTGGTGGGATATTAAAGTGTATGGGGAGCGGGGAGTGAGTGGGATTAGACTGGGTGGGATATTAAAGGGTGCGGGGAGTGAGGGGGAGAGTGGGATTAGACTGGGTGGGATATTAAAGGGTGCGGAGAGTGAGGGGGAGAGTGGGATTAGACTGGGTGGGATATTAAAGGGTTCGGGGAGTGAGCGGGAGTGTGGGATTAGACTGGGTGGGATATTAAAGGGTGTGGGGAGTGAGGGGGAGAGTGGGATTAGACTGGGTGGGATATTAAAGGGTGCGGGGAGTGAGGGGGAGAGTGGGATTAGACTGGGTGGGATATTAAAGGGTGCCGGGAGTGAGGGGGAGAGTGGGATTAGACTAGGTGGGATATTAAAGGATGCGGGGAGAGAGGGGGAGAGTGGGATTAGACTGGGTGGGATATTAAAGGGTGAGGGGGAGTGTGGGATTAGACTGGGTGGGATATTAAAGGGTGTGGGGAGTGAGGGGGAGAGTGGGATTAGACTGGGTGGGATATTAAAAGGTGCGGGGAGTGAGGGGGAGAGTGGGATTAGACTGGGTGGGATATTGTAGTGTATGGGGAGTGAGGGGGAGAGTGGGATTAGACTGGGTGGGATATTAAAGGGTGTGGGGAGTGAGGGGGAGAGTGGGATTAGACTGGGTGGGATATTGTAGTGTATGGGGAGTGAGGGGGAGAGTGGGATTAGACTGGGTGGGATATTAAAGGGTGTGGGGAGTGAGGGGGAGAGTGGGATAAGACTGGGTGGGATATTGTAGTGCATGGAGAGTGAGGGAGAGTGGGGTTAGACTGGGTGGGATATTAAAGGGTGTGGGGAGTGAGGGGGAGAGTGGGATTAGACTGGGTGGGATATTAAAGGGTGCGGGGAGTGAGGGGGAGAGTGGGATTAGACTGGGTGGGATATTAAAGGGTACGGGGAGTGAGGGGGAGAGTGGGATTAGACTGGGTGGGATATTAAAGGGTGCTGGGAGTGAGGGGGAGAGTGGGATTAGACTGGGTGGGATATTGTAGTGTATGGGGAGTGAGGGAGAGTGGGATTAGACTGGGTGGGATATTGTAGTGCATGGAGAGTGAGGGAGAGTGGGGTTAGACTGGGTGGGATATTAAAGGGTACGGGGAGTGAGGGAGAGTGGGATTAGACTGGGTGGGATATTAAAGGGTGTGGGGAGTGAGGGGGAGAGTGGGATTAGACTGGGTGGGATATTAAAGGGTACGGGGAGTGAGGGGGAGAGTGGGATTAGACTGGGTGGGATATTGTAGTGTATGGGGAGTGAGGGGGAGAGTGGGATTAGACTGGGTGGGATATTAAAGGGTGTGGGGAGTGAGGGGGAGAGTGGGATTAGACTGGGTGGGATATTGTAGTGTATGGGGAGTGAGGGAGAGTGGGATTAGACTGGGTGGGATATTGTAGTGCATGGAGAGTGAGGGAGAGTGGGGTTAGACTGGGTGGGATATTAAAGGGTGTGGGGAGTGAGGGGGAGAGTGGGATTAGACTGGGTGGGATATTAAAGGGTACGGGGAGTGAGGGGGAGAGTGGGATTAGACTGGGTGGGATATTAAAGGGTGCGGGGAGTGAGGGGGAGAGTGGGATTAGACTGGGTGGTATATTAAAGGGTGCGGGGAGTGAGGGGGAGAGCGGGATTAGACTGGGTGGGATATTAAAGGGTGCGGGGAGTGAGGGGGAGAGCGGGATTAGACTGGGTGGGATATTAAAGGGTGCGGGGAGTGAGGGGGAGAGCGGGATTAGACTGGGTGGGATATTAAAGGGTGCGGGGAGTGAGGGGGAGAGCGGGATTAGACTGGGTGGGATATTAAAGGGTGCGGGGAGTGAGGGGGAGAGCGGGATTAGACTGGGTGGGATATTAAAGGGTGCGGGGAGTGAGGGGGAGAGTGGGATTAGACTGGGTGGGATATTAAAGGGTACGGGGAGCGAGGGGGAGAGTGGGATTAGACTGGGTGGGATATTAAAGGGTACGGGGAGCGAGGGGGAGAGTGGGATTAGACTGGGTGGGATATTAAAGGGTACGGGGAGTGAGGGGGAGAGGGGGATTAGACTGGGTGCGATATTAAAGGGTGAGGGGAGTGAGGGGGAGAGTGGGATTAGACTGGGTGGGACATTAAAGGGTGCGGGGAGTGAGGGGGAGAGTGGGATTAGACTAGGTGGGATCTTAAAGGGTGCGGGGAGTGAGGGGGAGAGTGGGGTTAGCCTGGGTGGGATATTAAAGGGTGCGGGGAGTGAGGGTGAGAGTGGGATTAGACTGGGTGGGATATTAAAGGGTGCGGGGAGTGAGGGGGAGAGTGGGATTAGACTGGGTGGGATATTAAAGGGTATGGGGAGTGAGGTGGAGAGTCGGGTTAGACTGGGTGGGATATTAAAGGGTGCGGGGAGTGAGGGGGAGAGTGGGATTAGACTGGGTGGGATATTAAAGGGTGCGGGGAGTGAAGGGGAGAGTGGGATTAGACTGGGTGGGATATTAAAGGGTTCGGGGAGTGAGCGGGAGTGTGGGATTAGACTGGGTGGGATATTAAAGGGTGTGGGGAGTGAGGGGGAGAGTGGGATTAGACTGGGTGGGATATTAAAGGGTGCGGGGAGTGAGGGGGAGAGTGGGATTAGACTGGGTGGGATATTAAAGGGTGCCGGGAGTGAGGGGGAGAGTGGGATTAGACTAGGTGGGATATTAAAGGATGCGGGGAGAGAGGGGGAGAGTGGGATTAGACTGGTGGGATATTAAAGGGTGAGGGGGAGTGTGGGATTAGACTGGGTGGGATATTAAAGGGTGTGGGGAGTGAGGGGGAGAGTGGGATTAGACTGGGTGGGATATTAAAGGGTACGGGGAGCGAGGGGGAGAGTGGGATTAGACTGGGTGGGATATTAAAGGGTACGGGGAGTGAGGGGGAGAGGGGGATTAGACTGGGTGCGATATTAAAGGGTGTGGGGAGTGAGGGGGAGAGTGGGATTAGACTGGGTGGGACATTAAAGCGTGCGGCGAGTGAGGGGGAGAGTGGGATTAGACTAGGTGGGATCTTAAAGGGTGCGGGGAGTGAGGGGGAGAGTGGGGTTAGACTGGGTGGGATATTAAAGGGTGCGGGGAGTGAGGGTGAGAGTGGGATTAGACTGGGTGGGATATTAAAGGGTGCGGGGAGTGAGGGGGAGAGTGGGATTAGACTGGGTGGGATATTAAAGGGTGCGGGGAGTGAGGGGGAGAGTGGGATTAGACTGGGTGGGATATTAAAGGGTGAGGGGGAGAGTGGGATTAGACTGGGTGGGATATTAAAGGGTGCGGGGAGTGAGGGGGAGAGTGGGATTAGACTGGGTGGGATATTAAAGGGTTCGGGGAGTGAGCGGGAGTGTGGGATTAGACTGGGTGGGATATTAAAGGGTGTGGGGAGTGAGGGGGAGAGTGGGATTAGACTGGGTGGGATATTAAAGGGTGCGGGGAGTAAGGGGGAGAGTGGGATTAGACTGGGTGGGATATTAAAGGGTGCCGGGAGTGAGGGGGAGAGTGGGATTAGACTAGGTGGGATATTAAAGGATGCGGGGAGTGAGGGGGAGAGTGGGATTAGACTGGGTGGGATATTAAAGGATGCGGGGAGTGAGGGGGAGAGTGGGATTAGACTGGGTGGGATATTAAAGGATATGGGGAGTGAGGGGGAGAGTGGGATTAGACTGGGTGGGATATTAAAGGGTGCGGGGAGTGAGGGGGAGAGTGGGATTAGACTGGGTGGGATATTAAAGGGTGCGGGGAGTGAGGGGGAGAGTGGGATTAGACTGGGTGGGATATTAAAGGGTGCGGGGAGTGAGGGGGAGAGTGAGATTAGACTGGGTGGGATATTAAAGGGTGCGGGGAGTGAGTGGGATTAGACTGGGTGGGATATTAAAGGGTACGGGGAGTGAGGGAGAGTGGGATTAGACTGGGTGGGTTATTAAAGGGTGCGGGGAGTGAGGGGGAGAGTGGGATTAGACTGGGTGGTATATTAAAGGGTGCGGGGAGTGATGGGGAGAGTGGGATTAGACTGGGTGGGATATTAAAGGGTGCGGGGAGTGAGGGGGAGAGTGGGATTAGACTGGGTGGGTTATTAAAGGGTGCGGGGAGAGTGGGATTAGACTGGGTGGGATATTAAAGGGTGCGGGGAGTGAGGGGGAGAGGGGGATTAGACTGGGTGGGATATTAAAGGGTGCGGGGAGTGAGTGGGATTAGACTGGGTGGGATATTAAAGGGTACAGGGAGTCAGGGGGAGAGTGGGATTACACTGGGTGGGCTATTAAAGGGTGCGGGGAGTGAGGGGGAGAGTGGGATTAGACTGGGTGGGATATTAAAGGGTACGGGGAGTGAGGGGGAGAGTGGGATTAGACTGGGTGGGATATTAAAGGGTGCGGGGAGTGAGGGGGAGAGTGGGATTAGACTGGGTGGTATATTAAAGGGTGCGGGGAGTGAGGGGGAGAGCGGGATTAGACTGGGTGGGATATTAAAGGGTGCGGGGAGTGAGGGGGAGAGCGGGATTAGACTGGGTGGGATATTAAAGGGTGCGGGGAGTGAGGGGGAGAGCGGGATTAGACTGGGTGGGATATTAAAGGGTGCGGGGAGTGAGGGGGAGAGCGGGATTAGACTGGGTGGGATATTAAAGGGTGCGGGGAGTGACGGGGAGAGCGGGATTAGACTGGGTGTGATATTAAAGGGTGCGGGGAGTGAGGGGGAGAGCGGGATTAGACTGGGTGGGATATTAAAGGGTGCGGGGAGGGAGGGGGAGAGTGGGATTAGACTGGGTGGGATATTAAAGGGTACGGGGAGCGAGGGGGAGAGTGGGATTAGACTGGGTGGGATATTAAAGGGTACGGGGAGCGAGGGGGAGAGTGGGATTAGACTGGGTGGGATATTAAAGGGTACGGGGAGTGAGGGGGAGAGGGGGATTAGACTGGGTGCGATATTAAAGGGTGTGGGGAGTGAGGGGGAGAGTGGGATTAGAGTGGGTGGGACATTAAAGGGTGCGGGGAGTGAGGGGGAGAGTGGGATTAGACTAGGTGGGATCTTAAAGGGTGCGGGGAGTGAGGGGGAGAGTGGGGTTAGACTGGGTGGGATATTAAAGGGTGCGGGGAGTGAGGGTGAGAGTGGGATTAGACTGGGTGGGATATTAAAGGGTGCGGGGAGTGAGGGGGAGAGTGGGATTAGACTGGGTGGGATATCAAAGGGTATGGGGAGTGAGGTGGAGAGTCGGGTTAGACTGGGTGGGATATTAAAGGGTGCGGGGAGTGAGGGGGAGAGTGGGATTAGACTGGGTGGGATATTAAAGGGTGCGGGGAGTGAGGGGGAGAGTGGGATTAGACTGGGTGGGATATTAAAGGGTGCGGGGAGTGAGCGGGAGAGTGGGATTAGACTGGGTGGGATATTAAAGGGTGTGGGGAGTGAGGGGGAGAGTGGGATTAGACTGGGTGGGATATTAAAGGGTACAGGGAGTGAGGGAGAGTGGGATTAGACTTGGTGGGATATTAAAGTGTATGGGGAGCGGGGAGTGAGTGGGATTAGACTGGGTGGGATATTAAAGGGTGCGGGGAGTGAGGGGGAGAGTGGGATTAGACTGGGTGGGATATTAAAGGGTGCGGGGAGTGAGGGGGAGAGTGGGATTAGACTGGGTGGGATATTAAAGGGTTCGGGGAGTGAGCGGGAGTGTGGGATTAGACTGGGTGGGATATTAAAGGGTGTGGGGAGTGAGGGGGAGAGTGGGATTAGACTGGGTGGGATATTAAAGGGTGCGGGGAGTGAGGGGGAGAGTGGGATTAGACTGGGTGGGATATTAAAGGGTGCCGGGAGTGAGGGGGAGAGTGGGATTAGACTAGGTGGGATATTAAAGGATGCGGGGAGAGAGGGGGAGAGTGGGATTAGACTGGGTGGGATATTAAAGGGTGAGGGGGAGTGTGGGATTAGACTGGGTGGGATATTAAAGGGTGTGGGGAGTGAGGGGGAGAGTGGGATTAGACTGGGTGGGATATTAAAAGGTGCGGGGAGTGAGGGGGAGAGTGGGATTAGACTGGGTGGGATATTAAAGGGTACGGGGAGCGAGGGGGAGAGTGGGATTAGACTGGGTGGGATATTAAAGGGTACGGGGAGTGAGGGGGAGAGGGGGATTAGACTGGGTGCGATATTAAAGGGTGTGGGGAGTGAGGGGGAGAGTGGGATTAGACTGGGTGGGACATTAAAGCGTGCGGCGAGTGAGGGGGAGAGTGGGATTAGACTAGGTGGGATCTTAAAGGGTGCGGGGAGTGAGGGGGAGAGTGGGGTTAGACTGGGTGGGATATTAAAGGGTGCGGGGAGTGAGGGTGAGAGTGGGATTAGACTGGGTGGGATATTAAAGGGTGCGGGGAGTGAGGGGGAGAGTGGGATTAGACTGGGTGGGATATTAAAGGGTGCGGGGAGTGAGGGGGAGAGTGGGATTAGACTGGGTGGGATATTAAAGGGTGAGGGGGAGAGTGGGATTAGACTGGGTGGGATATTAAAGGGTGCGGGGAGTGAGGGGGAGAGTGGGATTAGACTGGGTGGGATATTAAAGGGTTCGGGGAGTGAGCGGGAGTGTGGGATTAGACTGGGTGGGATATTAAAGGGTGTGGGGAGTGAGGGGGAGAGTGGGATTAGACTGGGTGGGATATTAAAGGGTGCGGGGAGTAAGGGGGAGAGTGGGATTAGACTGGGTGGGATATTAAAGGGTGCCGGGAGTGAGGGGGAGAGTGGGATTAGACTAGGTGGGATATTAAAGGATGCGGGGAGTGAGGGGGAGAGTGGGATTAGACTGGGTGGGATATTAAAGGATGCGGGGAGTGAGGGGGAGAGTGGGATTAGACTGGGTGGGATATTAAAGGGTATGGGGAGTGAGGGGGAGAGTGGGATTAGACTGGGTGGGATATTAAAGGGTGCGGGGAGTGAGGGGGAGAGTGGGATTAGACTGGGTGGGATATTAAAGGGTGTGGGGAGTGAGGGGGAGAGTGGGGTTAGACTTGGTGGGATATTAAACGGTGCGGGGAGTGAGGGGGAGAGTGGGATTAGACTGGGTGGGATATTAAAGGGTGTGGGGAGTGAGGGGGAGAGTGGGGTTAGACTGGGTGGGATATTGTAGTGTATGGGGAGTGAGGGAGAGTGGGATTAGACTGGGTGGGATATTAAAGGGTGTGGGGAGTGAGGGGGAGAGTGGGATTAGACTGGGTGGGATATTAAAGGGTACGGGGAGTGAGGGGGAGAGTGGGATTAGACTGGGTGGGATATTGTAGTGTATGGGGAGTGAGGGGGAGAGTGGGATTAGACTGGGTGGGATATTAAAGGGTGTGGGGAGTGAGGGGGAGAGTGGGATTAGACTGGGTGGGATATTGTAGTGTATGGGGAGTGAGGGAGAGTGGGATTAGACTGGGTGGGATATTGTAGTGCATGGAGAGTGAGGGAGAGTGGGGTTAGACTGGGTGGGATATTAAAGGGTGTGGGGAGTGAGGGGGAGAGTGGGATTAGACTGGGTGGGATATTAAAGGGTACGGGGAGTGAGGGGGAGAGTGGGATTAGACTGGGTGGGATATTAAAGGGTGCGGGGAGTGAGGGGGAGAGTGGGATTAGACTGGGTGGTATATTAAAGGGTGCGGGGAGTGAGGGGGAGAGCGGGATTAGACTGTGTGGGATATTAAAGGGTGCGGGGAGTGAGGGGGAGAGCGGGATTAGACTGGGTGGGATATTAAAGTGTGCGGGGAGTGAGGGGGAGAGCGGGATTAGACTGGGTGGGATATTAAAGGGTGCGGGGAGTGAGGGGGAGAGCGGGATTAGACTGGGTGGGATATTAAAGGGTGCGGGGAGTGAGGGGGAGAGCGGGATTAGACTGGGTGGGATATTAAAGGGTGCGGGGAGTGAGGGGGAGAGTGGGATTAGACTGGGTGGGATATTAAAGGGTACGGGGAGCGAGGGGGAGAGTGGGATTAGACTGGGTGGGATATTAAAGGGTACGGGGAGCGAGGGGGAGAGTGGGATTAGACTGGGTGGGATATTAAAGGGTACGGGGAGTGAGGGGGAGAGGGGGATTAGACTGGGTGCGATATTAAAGGGTGAGGGGAGTGAGGGGGAGAGTGGGATTAGACTGGGTGGGACATTAAAGGGTGCGGGGAGTGAGGGGGAGAGTGGGATTAGACTAGGTGGGATCTTAAAGGGTGCGGGGAGTGAGGGGGAGAGTGGGGTTAGACTGGGTGGGATATTAAAGGGTGCGGGGAGTGAGGGTGAGAGTGGGATTAGACTGGGTGGGATATTAAAGGGTGCGGGGAGTGAGGGGGAGAGTGGGATTAGACTGGGTGGGATATTAAAGGGTATGGGGAGTGAGGTGGAGAGTCGGGTTAGACTGGGTGGGATATTAAAGGGTGCGGGGAGTGAGGGGGAGAGTGGGATTAGACTGGGTGGGATATTAAAGGGTGCGGGGAGTGAGGGGGAGAGTGGGATTAGACTGGGTGGGATATTAAAGGGTGCGGGGAGTGAGCGGGAGAGTGGGATTAGACTGGGTGGGATATTAAAGGGTGTGGGGAGTGAGGGGGAGAGTGGGATTAGACTGGGTGGGATATTAAAGGGTACAGGGAGTGAGGGAGAGTGGGATTAGACTTGGTGGGATATTAAAGTGTATGGGGAGCGGGGAGTGAGTGGGATTAGACTGGGTGGGATATTAAAGGGTGCGGGGAGTGAGGGGGAGAGTGGGATTAGACTGGGTGGGATATTAAAGGGTGCGGGGAGTGAGGGGGAGAGTGGGATTAGACTGGGTGGGATATTAAAGGGTTCGGGGAGTGAGCGGGAGTGTGGGATTAGACTGGGTGGGATATTAAAGGGTGTGGGGAGTGAGGGGGAGAGTGGGATTAGACTGGGTGGGATATTAAAGGGTGCGGGGAGTGAGGGGGAGAGTGGGATTAGACTGGGTGGGATATTAAAGGGTGCCGGGAGTGAGGGGGAGAGTGGGATTAGACTAGGTGGGATATTAAAGGATGCGGGGAGAGAGGGGGAGAGTGGGATTAGACTGGGTGGGATATTAAAGGGTGAGGGGGAGTGTGGGATTAGACTGGGTGGGATATTAAAGGGTGTGGGGAGTGAGGGGGAGAGTGGGATTAGGCTGGGTGGGATATTAAAAGGTGCGGGGAGTGAGGGGGAGAGTGGGATTAGACTGGGTGGGATATTAAAGGGTACGGGGAGCGAGGGGGAGAGTGGGATTAGACTGGGTGGGATATTAAAGGGTACGGGGAGTGAGGGGGAGAGGGGGATTAGACTGGGTGCGATATTAAAGGGTGTGGGGAGTGAGGGGGAGAGTGGGATTAGACTGGGTGGGACATTAAAGCGTGCGGCGAGTGAGGGGGAGAGTGGGATTAGACTAGGTGGGATCTTAAAGGGTGCGGGGAGTGAGGGGGAGAGTGGGGTTAGACTGGGTGGGATATTAAAGGGTGCGGGGAGTGAGGGTGAGAGTGGGATTAGACTGGGTGGGATATTAAAGGGTGCGGGGAGTGAGGGGGAGAGTGGGATTAGACTGGGTGGGATATTAAAGGGTGCGGGGAGTGAGGGGGAGAGTGGGATTAGACTGGGTGGGATATTAAAGGGTGAGGGGGAGAGTGGGATTAGACTGGGTGGGATATTAAAGGGTGCGGGGAGTGAGGGGGAGAGTGGGATTAGACTGGGTGGGATATTAAAGGGTTCGGGGAGTGAGCGGGAGTGTGGGATTAGACTGGGTGGGATATTAAAGGGTGTGGGGAGTGAGGGGGAGAGTGGGATTAGACTGGGTGGGATATTAAAGGGTGCGGGGAGTAAGGGGGAGAGTGGGATTAGACTGGGTGGGATATTAAAGGGTGCCGGGAGTGAGGGGGAGAGTGGGATTAGACTAGGTGGGATATTAAAGGATGCGGGGAGTGAGGGGGAGAGTGGGATTAGACTGGGTGGGATATTAAAGGGTATGGGGAGTGAGGGGGAGAGTGGGATTAGACTGGGTGGGATATTAAAGGGTGAGGGGGAGAGTGGGGTTAGACTTGGTGGGATATTAAACGGTGCGGGGAGTGAGGGGGAGAGTGGGATTAGACGGTGGGATATTAAAGGGTGTGGGGAGTGAGGGGGAGAGTGGGATTAGACTGGGTGGGATATTGTAGTGTATGGGGAGTGAGGGGGAGAGTGGGGTTAGACTGGGTGGGATATTGTAGTGTATGGGGAGTGAGGGGGAGAGTGGGGTTAGACTGGGTGGGATATTGTAGTGTATGGGGAGTGAGGGGGAGAGTGGGATTAGACTTGGTGGGATATTAAACGGTGCGGGGAGTGAGGGGGAGAGTGGGATTAGACTGGGTGGGATATTAAAGGGTGTGGGGAGTGAGGGGGAGAGTGGGATTAGACTGGGTGGGATATTAAAGGATGCGGGGAGTGAGGGGGAGAGTGGGGTTAGACTGGGTGGGATATTAAAGGGTGTGGGGAGTGAGGGGGAGAGTGGGATTAGACTGGGTGGGATATTAAAGGATGCGGGGAGTGAGGGGGAGAGTGGGATTAGACTGGGTGGGATATTGTAGTGTATGGGGAGTGAGGGAGAGTGGGATTAGACTGGGTGGGATATTAAAGGGTGTGGGGAGTGAGGGGGAGAGTGGGATTAGACTGGGTGGGATATTAAAGGGTACGGGGAGTGAGGGGGAGAGTGGGATTAGACTGGGTGGGATCAGTCTGTGCGAGGACAGGATCAGGCTTCCCACAGTTGAATAGCCACTGATGGAAGGATCGTCTATTTGGGCGAGGGATGGGAAGGGTGGCCAGCCGGAATCTGTTGTGTCAGTACCACGCACAGAAAATAATTAAACGGAAGAGATACTTCGCTCAGTGTCCCTTATCATTTGCTGGGTCTAAAACCAGGGACAGGGTGGGGCAGAGCGGGACAGGGTGGGGGCAGAGCGGGACAGGGCGGGGTAGAGCGGGACAGGTGGGGGAGAGCGGGACAGGTGGGGCAGAGCGGGACAGTGCGGGGCAGAGCGGGACAGGGTGGGGTAGAGCGGGACAGTGCGGGGCAGGGTGGGGTAGAGCGGGACATGAGACCGTGGTTGGATTTCCAATGTGCGATTTTTCATGCTGATGAAAGTTGATCAGAAACTTTAAACAACCCTCGCCCCCGGCCCCCCTCTGCCCACAGGGAGGAAGAGAGGAAAAAGGGTTTTGTTTCCAAAGTTTCATTGTAGAAATCTCTCAACAAAAGCCGAGTGTCTGCTCCAAGCACCAGGAGCGAGCCGCCCCTCATTCACTGGAGCGGGGAGGGGAGTTGGAATTTGCAGCTTTCTGGGCTCCAAGATTCAGTTTCAGTTTCAGTTTCCAATTCTCCACAAGTTCAGTTCAACAGTTTCATTTCTTAGTCCTGTCGACACAATGAGAGAACAGGTCACGGCCCCGGCGTAAAGCCAGCTGGTTAAAATCTATAAATGCGGTGCGGCGGGGAGCGGTGAAAACAAAATCTAATTCAGCCTCGAAGAGGCTGTGACCAGAACGGTAGGTTCGGGGGGGAAACACGTCCCTGAATGTGGAATAACAACAGAAAACGCTGGAAAAAGTCAGCAGGCTGGGGCAGCATCCGTGGAGAGAGAAACAGAGTTAACGGGCAGGATTTTCATTGGGCGGTGGTGGCGGGGTTGGAGGCGTGTGAGGGGTTAAAATCCCAAAATCGGGGGTCCCGAACCCATCCCGCCCCCAACCCGCCTCCATGCCAGTTTCAAAGGAGGCGGGTACCCGACCCGCACTGGGACCCACCTCCCCGAGGCGGGAAGGGGATTAGTGCCAATTACCTGCCTGTTAACAGGCAGTTTTTAGCCTAATCCCTATTTTTAATGTTGAAGTGTGGGATTCCCGACGGCTCCAAACCACGCCAAGTTAGCGAGGCGGGCCGTCGGGATGAAGGGCTTGGACGGTTCGAGATGTCAGGTGTTCAGGTGAGTGATGGGTGCATGAGTCCAAAGGTAAGTGTGTTTGATGTGTCTAAAATGTGTAAAGAAGTTCTACTAACCTTTACTTACCTTTACAGCCTTCCTTCCTTCAGGTCTCGGGAGTCCCTCATCTCACCGGCACAGAAAGCAGAATGGCCACAATCTGTCAAAAATTGCAGCATTCAGCTTTCTGTTCCAGGGAGATCTCTAAATCATCCTGAGAGGAAGGAATTAACTTAGAGTACAGATTGTCAGTGTTTGACAGCTTCAAACAGCTGTGAAACTCTGATATTTCATCTGTCAAAAGGTCTTGACAGATGAAATGTCAATCTGTGACGTCACCTGGGCGGGCTCGACAAGGTGAATCAAGTCAAAATCGCGTGGGTTGGCTAGAACTCGATGGAGGCGGGACTACAACCCTGAAAGTTGTAGTCCCGCCTCCTACCTGACTCCTCAATGAAAATCCAGCCCAACGTTTCAGGTCGAAGACCCCTTCGTCAGAACTGGAAAAAAGCAAGAAATGGAAAGCAGGTTTAGGGGCTGAATGTGGAGCCAGGAGGAGCTGGAATGTCACTCTGTTAAATCTGTGTCTGTGTTTTCTAGCTTGTATTCACTTGAATTTAGCAGATTGAGGGGGTAACGTGATCGAGGTGTTTAAAGCGTTAAAAGGAATTTGATAGGGGAGAGAGAAACTATTTCCTCGGGGGGGGTGGGGGGGGAGTCCAGAACAAGGGGCCATGACCAATGTTCCCTTTAAGCCTCGCGGCCGAGCTGCGCCGTTAAGGTCCCGCGCAACCGGTGAGCCGACTTTTAAACAGACAAACCGCACAGGCGCGGAATTTTGAACAGCCCTCGCAGCCCGTTAAAGGGACCGCGCGGGCCAAAAAACAAATCAGTGGGCACATTGGCCATAACCTTAGAATTACAGCGAGGCCAGCCAGGAGGGAAATCAGGAAGCACTTCTCCACACTAAGGGTGGTGAAAAGCCGCTCTCAGCACTCCAGACACCAGCAGGAATCGTGAGGCAGGAACTTCATGGGAGGCAAGTCTTCGGGTTAATTTTTCACCCAATTAGCTGCCAGCCTCAGTCAGAAAAGTCACTGACACAATTTTAATCAGCTTCTCTCGCACCAAGACCCATTTCTCCATCGCCCCCCCACCCCGTGCTCGCTAACCTACCCCAGTCCGGCAACGCCTCGATTTAAAAATTCTCATCCATTACTGTTGATTGCACAGTGTTCAGTTCCGTTCGCAGATAATAAAGCAGTCCGTGCCTGCGTGCAGCAAGACCAGGACTACATCCAGGCTTGGGCTGATAGCATTGGCTCCCAGTTGAGCAACGCCTTGATTTCAAAATTCTCATCCTTGTTTTCAAATCCCTTCATGGCCTCCTCGCCCCCTCCCTATCTCTGTAACCTTCTATAGCCCCACAACCCTCCAAGATCTCTGCGCTCCTCCAATTCTGGCCTCTTGCGCATCCCCCGATTATAATCGCTCCACCATTGGCGGCCGTGCCTTCAGCTGCCTGGGCCCCGAGCTCTGGAACTCCCTCCCTAAACCTTTCCGCCTCTCTCCTCCTTTAAGAGGCTCTTTAAAACCTCTTTCACCAAGCTTTTGGTCACCTGTCCTGATATCTCCTTATGTGGCTTGGTGTTAAATTCTGTTTGATAATCGCTCCTGTGAAGCACCTTGGGACGTTTTACTACGTTAAAGGTGCTATATAAATGCAGGTTGTTGTTGGCACATCAGAAAGACTTGAAACATTTTTAGCACATGACCCCCATCTAGTGGCCATTTCCAGTACAGCGACTTTATCGTAGAATCAAAGAAATTTACAGCACAGAAGGAGGCCTTTCGGCCCATCTTGTCTGTGCCGGCCAACAAAGAGCTCTCCAGCCTAATCCCACTGTCCAGCTCTTGGTCCGTAGCCCTGTAGGTTACGGCACTTCAAGTGCATATCCAAGTACTTTTTAAATGTGATGAGGGTTTCTGCCTCTCCCACCCTTTCAGGCAGTGAGTTCCAGATCCCCACCACCCTCTGGGTGAAAAAAGTTCTCCTCAACTCCTCTCTAATCCTTCTACCAATTACTTTAAATCTGTGCCCCCTGGTTATTGACCTCTCTGCTAAGGGAAATAGGTCCTTCCTATCCACTCTATCTAGGCCCCTCATATCTTTATACACCTCAATTAAATCTCCCCTCAGCCTCCTCTGTTCTAAAAAATGTGAGAAGTTACACAACACCAGGTTATAGTCCAAGGCCTAGAAATTCACTTTGGGGCGGCCAGCTCGCTCGCGCCCAAAAGTTAGCGCTGGGCGGGGAGCCATTAGCGATCGTCAGATATTCAGTGTTTGCACCCCAATTCGGAACCGGGCGCTATACCAGGGTGTGCCCGCCTCCGCTTGGGGCGCTGACACTGAATTTCAGCGCTCTTGGCGCCGCTGCGCCAGCCGCTGCGGAGCGGCAGGCTGCGGTACTGCAGGCCTCCTCCTCTTAAGGGGGAGCTGCCTGCAACGGGGAGATCGCCGCTGGAGAGTGCCGGCAAATGAGCCCGGCACCACGGAGAAGTGCCGGGTTCGCGGAAAGCAGCCGGCAATGCTGCGGGGGGGGGGGGGGGGCGGTGGAGGAGGCCGGGGAAGGAGGTGCGGGCAGGCGGCCGCCGAAAAAGCGGCCGGCCGCACCTTTCCCCTTTAAAGCGCCCCACTAAGGCTACAGCACGGCCCCGTTTTCTGGTCGCTGTTTGCGGCCGCTTCGGAGGAGGCGGCCGCTACTAAATATGGGGATCGGGCCGGTTTCGGGGCGGAACCGGGGCACTGCGCACACCGATGACGTCATCGGTGCCGGCGCAGTGCTAACGGCTACCGCCGCCAATACCGCTGCGCTGAATATCAGCGCAAACTCATTTTTGGCGCAGAAGCCCTCTTTAGGCGGTAACTGGCCACAAAGCTGGCAGCGCCTTAATGAATTTCTAGGCCCAACAGCTTTATTTGAAATCACAAGCTTTCGGAGCACAGCTCCTTCATCAGGTGAAGTGGAGAGATGCATAAAAACTGTTTCAAATAAAGCTGTTGGACTATAACCTGGTGTTGTGTGATTTCTTACATTTGTTCACCCCAGTCCAACACCGGCATCTCCACACCATGGCTACTATCGACACCACAAACTGCCGGCTCAAAGTGGAGAGGATCTCCAAGAAGATCGCGCATATTGACACAGACATCAAGTTTCTACAGAGATGCAAGAAAGCAGAAAGTTTTTATGCATCTCTCCACTTCACCTGACGAAGGAGCAACGCTCCGAAAGCTTGTGATTTCAAATAAAGCTGTTGGACTATAACCTGGTGTTGTGTGATTCCTTACATTTGTCCACCCCAGTCCAACACCGGCATCTCCACACCATGTTCTAAAAAAAAAAACAACCCCAGCCTAGCCAGTCTTTCCTCATAGCTAAAATTCCCCAGCCTAGGCAACATCCTCGTAAATCTCCTCTGTACCCTCTCCTTCCTGTAATGTGCTGACAGAGCGGAGCTATAGTAGGGGGTGATGCACAGCCAAATATAGAGGGAAAAACAAGTCAGCCTGGAAGGCAGAGCAAATATGTAACGGCACAAGGGAGTATGGCAAGGCTGGATGGCATTTATTTTAATGCAAGGAGTCTTGCGAGTAAGGCAGATGAATTGAAGGTGTTGATGAACACATGGGAGTACGATATTGTTGCTATCACAGAGACATGGTTGAGGGAGGGGCAGGACTGGCAGCTCAATATTCCGGGGCATAGAATCTTCAGGCGAGACAGAGGGGGGTGTAAAAGAGGAGGGGGTGTCGCAATATTAATCAAGGAATCAATTACTGCTGTAAGGAGGGATGATATCTTAGCAGGTTCCTCTAATGAGGCCATATGGGTAGAACTTAAAAACAAAAAGGGGGCAAGCACTTTGCTGGGAGTGTACTATAGGCCCCCAAACAGTCAGGGGGAGATAGAGGATCAGATATGTAGGCAAATCTCAGAGAAGTGTAGAAATAATAGGGTAATAACAGTAAGGGATTTCAACTTCCCCAATATTAACTGGGATAGTCAGAGTGTGAAAGGCTTAGAGGGTGCGGAATTCTTAAAGTGCATCCGGGAGAGCTTTTTGAGCCAGCATGTAGAAAGCCCTACAAGAGAGGGGGTGGTACTGGACCTAATTCTAGGGAATGTAGCCGGGCAAGTGGTAGAAGTGTCAGTAGGAGAGCATTTTGGTGACAGTGACCATAATTCGGTGAGATTTAAGGTAGTCATGGAAAAAGACAAAGATGGACCGGAAATAAAGGTTCTAAATTGGGGGAAGGCCGATTTTAATATGATAAGGCAGGATCTGGCCAAAGTGGACTGGGATCAGCTATTTGTAGGAAAATCCACATCAGAGCAGTGGGAGTCTTTCAGAAAGGAAATAGAGAGAGTACAACGCCAACATGTTCCCGTAAAGGTCAAGGGTGGGACCAACAAGCCCAGGGAACCCTGGATATCAAGGGATATACAAAAATGGATTAGGAAAAAAAGGGAGGCTTTTGGCAGATACAAGGGACTAAAAACAGTGGAAGCCCTAGAGGAGTATAGAAAGTGCAGGGGGGTACTTAAAAAAGAAATTAGGAGAGCGAAGAGGGGGCATGAAAAAGCACTGGCGGGCAAAATAAAGGAAAATCCCAAGGTGTTTTATAAGTATATTAAGGGCAAGAGGATAACTAGGGAAAGGATAGGGCCCATTAGGGACCAAAGTGGCAATCTGTGTGTAGAGCCGGAAGATGTGGGTGAGGTTTTAAATGAATATTTTGCATCTGTATTCACTATGGAGAAGGACGATGTAGGCATAGAAATCAGGCAGGGGGATTGTGATATACTTGAACAAATTAATATTGAGAGGGAGGAGGTACTGGCGGTTTTAGCGGGCTTAAAAGTACGTAAGTCCTCAGGCCCAGATGAGATGTATCCCAGGCTGCTGTGTGAGGTAAGGGAGGAGATTGCAGGGGCTCTGACACAAATTTTCAGAACCTCTCTGGCCACAGGGGAGGTGCCAGAGGACTGGAGAACAGCTAATGTAGTACCATTTTTCAAGAAGGGTAGTAGGGATAAACCAGGGAATTACAGGCCAGTGAGCCTAACATCAGTGGTAGGGAAATTATTGGAAAAAGTTCTGAGGGACAGAATTAGTCTCCACTTGGAGAGGCAAGGATTAATCAAGGATAGCCAGCATGGCTTTGTCAGGGGGAGATCATGTCTAACCAATTTGATTGAATTTTGAGAGGGGGTGACTAGGTGTGTGGATGAGGATAGTGCAGTTGATGTAGTCTACATGGACTTCAGTAAGGCTTTTGTCAAAGTCCCACATGGGAGACTGGTCAAGAAGGTATGAGCCCATGGGATCCAGGGCAATTTGGCACATTGGATCCAAAATTGGCTTAGTGGCAGGAGGCAGAGGGTGATGGTCGAATGTTGTTTTTGTGACTGGAAGCCTGTGTCCAGTGGTGTACTGCAGGGATCGGTGCTGGGTCCCTTGCTGTTTGTAGTGTACATTAATGATTTAGATATGAATGTAGGAGGTATGATCAGTAAGTTCGCAGATGACACGAAAATTGGTGGAGTGGTAAATAGCGAGGAGGGAAGCCTCAGGCTACAGGATGATATAGACAGGATGGTCAGATGGGCAGAACAGTGGCAAATGGAATTTAACCCTGAAAAGTGTAAGGTGATGCATTTTGGGAGGACTAACAAGGCAAGGAAATACACAATGAATGGTCGGACCCTAGGAAGGACAGAGGATCAGAGGGACCTTGGTGTGCATGTACATAGATCCCTGAAGGCAGCAGGTCGATAAGGTGGATAAAAAGGCATATGGGATACTTGCCTTCATTAGCCGAGGCATAGAATATAAGAGCAGGGAGGTTATGATGGAGCTGTACAAAATGCTAGTTAGGCCACAGCTGGAATACTGTGTGCAGTTCTGGTCGCCACACTATAGGAAGGATGTGATTGCATTGGAGAGGGTGCAGAGGAGATTCACCAGGATGTTACCTGGGCTGGAACGCTTCAGCTATGAAGAGAGACTGGACAGGCTGGGGTTGTTTTCCTTAGAGCAGAGAAGGCTGAGGGGGGACCTGGTTGAGGTGTACAAGATTATGAGGGGCATAGATAGGGTAGCTAGAAAGGAACTTTTCCCCCTAGTAGAGGGGTCAATAACCAGGGGGCATAGTTTCAAGGTAAGGGGCAGGAGGTTTAGAGGGGATTTGAGGAAAAACTTTTTCACCCAGAGGGTGGTTGGAATCTGGAACTCACTGCCTGAAAGGGTGGTAGAGGCAGGAATCCTCACAACATTCAAGAGGCATTTAGATGAGCACTTGAAATGCCATAGCATACAAGGCTACGGACCAAGTGCTGGAAAATGAGATTAGAATGGACAGGGCTTGATGGCCGGCGCGGACACGATGGGCCGAAGGGCCTCTTTCTGTGCTGTATAACTCTATGACTCTATGAGAACTGCACGCAGTACTGTAGATGAGGCCTAACTAGTGTTTTATACAGTTGACGCATAACCCCCCTGTTCTTATATTCTATGCCTCGGCTAATAAAGGAAAGTATCCCGAATGCCTTCTTAACCACCTTATCGACCTGTCTAGTTGCTCATTAGATTAAGACAATGTTGTCCAATAGAAATTGCTGAGCAGACACAGGAGAGGAGGTTACGGTGACACTGTCTGAGCCACATGCACTAATTTTAGTGGACAGCACCGTACACACAATCCAGGTAAATATAATTCACTTCTACATGCATTTAGGGGGAAGCTTGATAAACACATGAAGGAGAAAGGAATAGTAAGTTACTCTGACAGGGTGAGATGAAGAGGGGTGGGAGGAGGATCGTGTGGAGCATAAACACCGGCACGGACCAGTTGGGCCGAATGGCCTGTTTCTGTGCTGTAAATAATGTGTATTTTTACTTAACAAATATCTATCACATTCAGTGAACAAGGAAGGAAAGAGCAGGTCAGAGGCTGGGTATTCTGTGACGAGTGTCTCACCTCCTGACTCCCCAAAGCCTTTCCACCATCTACACGGCACAAGTCAGGAGTGTGATGGAATACTCTCCACTTGCCTGGATGAGTGCAGCTCCAACAACACTCGGGAAGCTCGACACCATCCAGGACAAAGCAGCCCGCTTGATTGACACCCCATCCACCACCTTAAACCTTCACTCCCCCCACCACCGGCGCACCGTGGCTGCAGTGTGTACCATCTACAAGATGCACTGCAGCAACTCGCCAAGGCTTCTTCGGCAGCACCCCCGAAACCCACAACCTCTTCCACCTAGAAGGACAAGGGCAGCAGGCGCATTGGAACACCACCACCTCCAAGTTCCCCTCCAAGTCACACACCATCCTGACTTTTTAAAACATTTTTGATTTTTTTATTCGTTCATGGGATGTGGGCGTCGCTGGCAAGGCCAGCATTTATTGCCCATCCCTAGTTGCCCTCGAGAAGGTAGATACATAGAGATAGGAACAGGAGTAGGCCATTCGGCCCTTCGAGCCTGCTCCGCCATTCAATGAGATCATGGCTGATCTTCGTCTGAGATCATAGCTGATCTTACCAGTTCAGTACCCCGTCCCCGCCTTTTCTCCGTAACCCTTAATCCCCTTAGCCTTCAGAAATATATCCAATTCTCTCTTGAAAATATTTATTGAATTAGCCTTCACAGCCCTCTGTGGCAGGGAATTCCACAGGCTCACCACTCTTTGAGTGAAGAAATTCTTCCTCATCTCTGTTTTAAATGATTTGCCCGCTATTTTTAGACTGTGGCCCCTGGTTCTGTGCTCCCCGGCCATTGGAAACATTCTCTCTGAATTCAGCCTGTCCAGGCCTGCCATAATTTTATATGTTTCGATGAGATCCCCTCTCAATCTTCTAAACTCCAGTGAGTACAAGCCCAAACTATTTAATCTCTCTTCGTAGGTCATTCCCGCCATTCCAGGTATCAGCCTGGTGAATCGCCGTTGCACTCTTTCCATGGCAAGAACATCCTTCCGCAGATGGGGCGACCAAAACTGTACACAATACTCCAGATGCGGTCTCACCAGCACCTTGTACAGCTGTAGTAAGGTATCCCTATTCCTATACTCGAACCCCCTTGATATGAAGGCCAACATACCATTTGCCTTCTTAATCGCCTGTTGCACCTGCATGCTCTCCTTCAGTGACTGGTGCACAAGAACACCCAGGTCCCTCTGCACTTCCCCATCTCCCAATCTATTGCCATTTAGATAATAATCTACCCTCCTGTTTTTACCCCCAAAGTGGATAACCTCGCATTTATCCACATTATAGTGCATCTGCCACGTATCCGCCCATTCCCCCAACCTGTCCAAATCACACTGTAGCCTCCTGACATCCTCATCAGAGCCCACCCCTCCTCCTAGTTTAGTGTCGTCAGCGAATTTGGAAATATTGCATCCAATTCCCTGATCCAGATCATTTATATATATTGTGAACAGCTGGGGTCCCAGGACAGATCCTTGCGGCACCCCGCTGGTCACTGCCTGCCACTCCGAAAACGAGCCGTTTATTCCAACTCTCTGTTTTCTATCCGCCAGCCAGTTCTCTATCCACGTTAATACTTTGCCCCCAATCCCATGAGCCTTAATTTTGCATGATAATCTTTTGTGTGGAACCTTATCGAAGGCTTTCTGGAAGTCAAGGTACACCACATCCACTGGCTCTCCCCCATCTATTCTACCAGTTACCTCCTCAAAAAATTCCAGCAGATTAGTCAAACACGATTTACCCTTTGTAAATCCATGTTGACTCTGTCCGATCCTTTCCCCATTTGTCAAGTGCTCCGCTATTTTATCCTTAATAATGGACTCTAGCATTTTGCCCACAACCGATGTAAGGCTTACTGGTCTATAATTCCCTGCTTTCTCTCTACCCCCCTTTTTAAATATTGGGGTAACATTAGCTAGCCTCCAATCCACGGGTACTGTTCCCGAGTCAATGGAGTTCCGGAAGATGATCCTTAGAGCATCTGCTATCTCCAGGGCCACCTCCTTAAGTACCCTAGGATGTAGTTTATCAGGCCCTGGGGATTTGTCGGCCTTCAGTCCCCTCAACTTACCCAACACCATATCCCTAGAGATACTAATTTCTGTCAGCTCCTCCCTCTCATTAGTCCCTATGTTTGCCGATATTCCTGGGAGGTTATTTGTGTCCTCCTTTGTGAATACAGAACCAAAGTATGAGTTTAATTGGTCTGCCATTTCCTTATTCTCCATTATATATTCTCCCGAATCGGACTGCAAGGGACCGACTTGGGATTTTACCAGTCTTTTCCTCCTGATATACCGATAAAAGCTTTTGCAGTCTGTCTTTATGTTTGCTGCAAGTTTACTTTCGTATTCTATTTTCCCCTTCCTGATTAATCCCTTTGTCCTCTTTTGCTGTATCCTGTACTGCCCCCAATCTTCCGGTCTGGTGCTTTTTTTTGCCAGTTGATATGCCCTTTTTTTTGATTTTATGCTGTCCCTAATTTCCCTCGTTATCCACGGTTGAGTCACCTTTTTAGGTTTATTTTTATGCCAAACCGGTATAAACATGTTCTGGAATTCTTCCATTCTATCTTTGAATGCTTGCCATTGTCTATCCACTGTCAATCCCCCCAGAAACACCACCCAATCAATCTTACCCAATTCCCGTCTCATACCCTCGTAATTCCCTTTATTTAAGTTCTGGACCTTAGTCTCTGATTCAATTTCCTCACTCTCCATCTCGACTGAGAGCTCGATCATATTATGATCGCTCTGACCCAAGGGGCCTCGTACAAGAAGATTGCTGATAAGTCCCTTCTCATTGCACAATACCCAGTCTAAAATGGCCTGATCTCGAGTCGGCTCCTCGACATATTGGTCCAGATAACCGTCCCGAAAACATTCCAGGAATTCCTCCTCCTCAGAATTTTTACTAATTTGGGTAGTCCAATCAATATGTAAATTAAAGTCACCCATGATGACAGCTGTGCTCTTATCGCACGCTTCTCTAATTTCCCTTTTTATGCCTTCCCTCACCTCCATATTACTATTTGGAGGCCTATATATCACACCCACTAACGTTTTCCTCCCCTTGCTATTTCTCATTTCTACCCATACAGATTCCGTTTCATCCGAGTTAATATCCTTCCTTTCCATTGCATTAATCCCCTCCTTTACCAGCAATGCTACCCCACCTCCCCTACCTTTTTGCCGATCCTTCCTAAATATTGTATATCCCTGGATGTTAAGTTCCCAGCCTTGCCCACCCTGCAGCCACGTTTCTGTAATCCCAATCAAATCATACTTGTTTACCTCTATTTCCACAACTAATTCATCCACCTTGTTCCTAATGCTTCTAGCATTAAGATACAAAGCCTTCAGGCTTGCTTTTTTCACACTCTCATTATGAATTAGTTTGGCCCTTTGTGTTTCTCTCCTTTGCTTATTGCTTCTCACCTTTCTACCATCTATTTCTGACTTCATATGACTTCCCTCTTTTCCACTACCTAGGTTCCCATCCCCCTGCCAAATTAGTTTAAATCCTCCCGAACCGCCCTAGAAAATATTACCCCGAGGACATCGGCTCCCTCACAGTTCAGGTGTAGACCGTCCCCTTGGTACAGGTCACTCCTCCCCAAGAACTGGTTCCAATGCCTCAGGAATTTAAATCCCTCTCCCTTGCACCACTGCTCAAGCCACGTATTTAGCTTATCTATCTTACTCTCTCTAAACTTATTAGCTCGTGGCACTGGTAGCAATCCAGAGATTACTACCTTTGAGGTCCTACTTTTCAATTTAGCTCCTAACTCCCTAAATTCAGCTTGTAGGACCTCCTCCCTCTTTTTACCTACATCGTTGGTACCTACATGTGCCACGACAACTGGCTGATCCCCCTCCCCCTTCAGAATGCTCTGCACCCGCTCCGAGACATCCTTGACCCTTGCACCAGGGAGGCAACATACCATCTTGGAGTCTCGGTCTCGGCCACAGAAACTCCTATCTATCCCCCTTACAATTGAATCCCCTATCACTATAGCCCTATCCCTCTTTTTTCCGCCCTTCTGTGCAGCAGAGCCAGTCATGGTGCCCTGAACCTGGCTGCTGGTGCCTTCCCCTGATAAGTCATCTCCCCCAACAGTACCCAAAACGGTAAACCTGTTTTGGAGGGAGATGACCGCAGGCGACTCCTGCACTACCTTCCTGCCTTTACCCTGCCTTTTGGTCACCCATTTACTGTCTGAGCTAGCCTTTACCTGCGGTGTGACCAACTCACTGAATGTGCTATCCACAAGATCCTCAGCATCGCGTATGCTCCAGAGTGAGTCCATTCGCAGCTCCAGCGCCGCCATGCGGTCCGCTAGGAGCTGCAGCTGGACACACTTCCTGCACACATAGTTGTCAGGGACAGTGTCCCTGATTTCCCACATGGCACAGGAGGAGCATGGCACGGGTCCGAGCTGCCCTTCCATGACTTAACCCTTGCAATACCCTTTTATTTACTACGATTTAGCTTAATTATTGAATTCTACTTAGAATAAGTTTGTGAAAGTACTCACCAACCAGTCACCTACCTGTTTTCTGGTGTTGTATTTTCACTGCCGCCTCCTGTCCTGGAACCTTTTCCACCTAGGTTAGGCTCCTGAAATAAAATAAATTGAACCTACCTTTTCAACTTCCCCTAACCCCTAAAAGGTGGTGGTGAGCCGCCTTCTTGAACCGCTGCAGTCCGTGTGGTGAAGGTGCTCCCACAGTGCTGTTAGGGAGGGAGTTCCAGGATTTTGACCCAGCGACGATGAAGGATCGGCCGATATATTTCTAAGTCAGGCACTCATCCAGGCAAGTGGAGAGTATTCCATCACACTCCTGACTTGTGCCTTGTAGATGGTGGAAAGGCTTTGGGGAGTCAGGAGGTGAGACACTCGCCGCAGAATTCCCAGCCTCTGGCCTGCTCTTGTAGCCACAGTATTTATGTGGCTAGTCCAGTTAAGTTTCTGGTCAATGGTGACACCCAGGATGTTGATGGTGGGGGATTCGGCGATGGTAATGCCGTTGAATGTCAAGGGGAGGTGGTTAGATTCTCGCTTGTTGGGGATAGTCATTGCCTGGCACTTCTGTGGCGCAAATGTTACCTGCCACTTATCAGCCCAAGTCTGAACGTCGTCCAGGTCTTGTTGCATGCGGGCATGGGCTGCTTCATTATCTGAGGAGTTGTGAATGGCGCTGAACACTGTGCAGTCATCAGCGAACATCCCTGTTGTGTATGTACCTTTAAGGGGAGAACTACTTTTACAGCTCCTGTATACTGTAGTACCGGCAGTGACCACACCTGTATATAAACCCTGAGTAGGGATCTGTACTGTTAGTTTTCGAGCAACCGTCATCCAGTAAACACCTGTTCATTGTTCCTCTGCAGTCTCTGTCTATTTACTAACGGACACCATACCTCAAGATTCACAGATTTAACAGTAGCGACGACGAGTGGATTCAAACCTACCTGCAACTCTGTAGAAGAAGGCCGATTCCAGGAATACGGGCGTTGGCCACCCGGAGAAGACTTCAACATCGCAGAGGAGGCTGTGGAGAGCTGGGCTTGGGAAAAAGGCCGAACAGCGTCGACGGGGTAAGAGAAGCGCACAGCGCACGGCCGGGGTTGAGGACTGAGCGGCCGGGGAAAAAAAAAAGAAGAAAAAGGGAGAAAAGAAGAAAGAGAGAGGGTGGAGCACACAGCGCACAGCCGGTGTTCAGGCCCGAACGGCGTTGGAGAGAGAGGCGCACGGGAGGGGCGAGCAGAGCGCGCAGCCGGTGTTCAGAGGCTGAGCCCCAGCAGAGAAGACCGGTGTTCAGGCCCGAACGGCATCGGAGAGAGAGACGCACGGGAGGGGCGAGCAGAGCGCGCAGCCGGTGTTCAGAGGCTGAGCCCCAGCGGAGAAGAAGTGCGCAGAGCGCGCAGCCGCTATTCAGAGGCTGAGCCGCAGCGGAGAAGAAGGGAGAGCGCGGGAGACGCCATTTTTCTTTTGGAGCCGCAGCGGAGAAGGGGAAGCGCGGGAGACGCCATTTTGAGCTGGCGGAGAAGAAGGGAGAGCGCGGGAGACGCCATTTTTCTTTGCCAGTCTAACCACACCCAGGGATGCCGAAGAATGGCAGTGTCACAGCGTTCGACAATGAAGTCGAAGATTGGGCGACATATGTAGAACACATAGAAGTGCACTGCATGGCGAAGGAAGTGCCTGATGTCAGGAAAGCACTGGTATTGTTGAATTCCATGGGTGCAAAAACGTATGGGTTACTGCGAAACCTAGTAACCCCAGAGAAGCCAGTGGAAAAGGATTTTGAAAGCATGGTGGCAATCCTACAGGACCACTTAGACCCCACACCGCTCCTGATAGCAGAAAGATTTAAGTTTCACAAAAGGAATCAGCATAAAGATGAAAGTAATGCTGAGTATCTAACGGAACTGCGCAAGCTATCAAAACACTGCCAGTTTGGAACGGAACTAGCAGATAAGTTAAGGGACCAGTTTGTGTGTGGGCTTCAAAGTGAAGGAACCCAGAAACGGCTTCTATCAGAAAAGGATCTTACGTTGGACAAGGCTTTCAGCATGGCAGTATCACACGAAGCAGCCACACGGGGTGCTGCAGTGAAACAACGGAGACCGCAAGAATATGGCACAAATGAAATGTCATACGGAACAGTAAAGTGCTATCGCTGCGGCAGAACAACACATGACCATAAGGATTGTTGGTTCAAGGACCAAGTGTGCAGACAGTGTGGCAAAGTAGGACACAGAGCAGGAGTCTGCAGGTTGGGAAAGAAAACCAGCAGCAAGAAATCTCCACAGGAGAAGTACAAAAAGGTACATAAGGTGACGAAGAGTAGTTCAGACGAACAGGAAAGTGATACAGACTCCGGAAGCAAGGAGCTGGGTTCTCTGGAACTACATAATGTAACCAAAATGGAGGATCACCAAACTATCTGGGTCACGCTCAAGATAGATGGAGTCCAAGTGAAAATGGAATTGGACACAGGATCGGCCCTAACAGTCATAAACCGAAGGGACTACAAGCGGCTATTCTCACATATACCCTTGAGAGATACAGAGATTGTCTTGAAGGCGTACACGGGGAAAAAAGTCTAACCCAAAGGAAAAATCAGGGTGAACGTGATATACAACGGCAAGGAAACACCAAAAATGGACATATATGTATTGCCAGATGGAGGACCACCACTACTAGGACGTGAATGGGTCCGGAAGATACCATTAGATTGGCATTCCATACACGCACTGACGGTAGATGCCAAAAAGGATGACGACGTCACACCTGGACGACTGTCAAAAATGCTAACTGATGCACAAGAAGTGTGCCAGGAGGGACTCGGAACACAAAAAGGCATAACAGCGACAATCAAAATGGAGGAAAATGCGAGCCCAAAGTTTTTGAAGGCCAGACCGGTGCCTTATGTGATCCGCTCAGCCGTCGAAGCAGAGCTGGAAGGTTTGGAACGTTCTGGAGTACTGTCCAAAGTGGACTGGAGCGAGTGGGCTACACCCATCGTTCCTGTAATGAAGAGGTCGTTCCTCGGGCTGGTGAACTACTACCATAAGTTCTTGCCGAATTTGTCTACAGTACTACACCCACTGAACACCCTACTGCAAACGGGGGTACCATGGAAGTGGAATGACGAAGGTAAACGAGCTTTCCAGAAGTGCAAAGAATTGATCACATCAAAAGAGGTGTTGGCTCATTTCAATCCAGCACTACCAATTCGGTTGGCGTGTGATGCATCACCCTATGGTATTGGAGCGGTGCTGTCGCACAAATTCCCGGAGAGGCCAGTAGCCTTTGCGTCTCGGTCACTAACCTCAGTCGAGCGTAGCTACGCCCAGATTGACAAGGAGGCCCTCAGCCTAGTGTGGGGAGTGAAAAAGTTCAACCACTATCTACACGGGCAGAAGTTCACCTTGCTGACTGACCACCAACCACTTGTCTCCATTTTTAATCCAAAGAAGGGCGTTCCGGTGATGACTGCGCAACGGCTACAAAGGGAGGAAGCACCAGCAGTGGACCCTGTTGAAATATTTTATTCGACTATAATTGAATGCTTGCCAGTAACTAACGCGGATATAGAGAAGGAGACCCGAAATGACCCGACACTGTCTCGGGTATATGATTTGACGGTGAAGGGATGGCCAACACATGGCGACTCACTGTTGCCAGCATTCTCATCCAGAAGAGAACAGCTGTCAGTATGCCAGGAGACCTTGATGTGTGGATCCCGAGTGGTAATTCCACCCAAGTTAAGGGAGAGAGTGCTCAATGAGCTTCACGAAGGCCATCTGGGAGGGGTGAAAATGAAAAGCCTTGCTAGGGCTTATGTGTGGTGGCCGGGGATCGATCAGCAAATCGAGGACCTGACAAAGAGCTGCTCAGGATGCCAGAAGGTCCAAAATGCACCACCACATGCCCCTCTACACCCATGGGAGTGGCCCTCCTCTCCATGGCAACCAGGAACGATATGCACACGGCAGGGGCCACTAATGTACACAGTGGATGTTTGGGGAGAACATTGTGAGGCGCCATGTCGACCAGATCCTAGAGCCACAGGAACGAGTCAACCCCACGTCTCGCGTACCTGGTGATGAACCAACCGACGACAGAGGGCCAGAATCGCCTCCGCACCAAGAGCAAGACACTCAGGAAAGGCGCTATCCAGAAAGGATCAGGAAGCCGCCCCAAAGACTGAATTTATAAATGGACTATTTTCAGTTAATGTTGCATGTTAAAATTGTTAATTGTAATTAGTTGATATTTAATTGTTAAATGAATGCTATGATACTGTTAATCTAAAAGGGGAGGAATTGTTGTGTATGTACCTTTAAGGGTGTAGTGTATGTACCTTGAAGAAGGAACTATATTCTGCAGCCCCTGTATACTGCAGTACCAGTAGTGACCACCCCTGTATATAAGCCTGTGTAGTAACTTTGTATAGTAGTTCCAGTTTTGTCTCCATTCAGTAAACACCTGTTATAACCAACTTCTGCAGTCCGTGTCTCAATTACACACGGACATTACAAAGGGGAGAACTACTTTTACAGCTCCTGTATACTGTAGTACCGGCAGTGACCACACCTGTATATAAACCCTGAGTAGGGATCTGTACTGTTAGTTTTCGAGCAACCCTCATCCAGTAAACACCTGTTGATTGTTCCTCTGCAGTCTCTGTCTATTTACTAACGGACACCATACCTCAAGATTCACAGATTTAACAATCCCCATTTCTGACTTGGAAATATATCGGCCGCTCCTTCATCGTCGCTGGGCTGTAAGCATCGGTGTAGGCCCCAAGGATTTTTTTTGCATCGGACATTTTGTATGATTGTTACTGCGGATCGACCAGCAGCCTGTTTGGCCCAGTTGTAAGGGCGTGGTGCAGTTGGACCGAGAAGCACAGACACAGCTGTGAGTTTCAATTTAACTATGGAGAAGACATTTACTTTGGACAATGAGCGTCTCGATAGGTGATGAGGCTTTGTGCTTTAATGGGTTTCGATGGATCTTCAATTGGATAAGACAACGATGCCAGTTTCGCTGGAACAATGGACTTCCTGGCCTCAGTGATAAACACTTTAACCGCGGGCAAAACTCATCAGCAGTAAGACTAAATCACATCAAATATGTACCACAGGGAGGGGGAGACACGATAAGGAATTGTCTTCCATCCCCCAGCCCTGTACATGTCCTGTGGTTTGGATTACTGGGGGTGGATTGGAATCCTTCTTCTTCTTCTTAGGCAGTCCCTCGGAACCGAGGATGACTCGCTTCCACATTAAAAATGAGTTCTCAGGTGACTGATGAGTCCAATGCGGGACCTACAGTCTCTGTCACAGGTGGGGCAGACGGTGGTTGAAGGGGCGGGTGGGTGAGGTGCTTGGGTTGACGTGCGCTCCTTCCGCTGTTTGTGCTTGGCTTCTGCTTGCTCCCGGTGAAGAGACTCGAGGTGTTCGGTGCCTTCCCGGATGTTGCTCTTCCACTTTGTGCGGTCTTGGGCCAGGGATTCCCAGGTGTCAGTGGGGATGTTGCACTTTTTCAAGGAGGCTTTGAGGGTGTCCTTGAAGCATTTCCTCTGCCCACCTGGGGCTCTCCTGCTGTGCCGGAGCTCCAAGTAGAGCGCTTGTTTTGGGAGTCTCGTATTGGGCATGCGGACGATGTGACCCGTCCATCGGAGCTGATTGAGCGTGGTCAAAGCTTCGATGCTGGGGATGTTGGCCTGAGCGAGAACACTGACGTTGGTGCGCCTATCCTGCCAATGGATTTGCAGGATCTTGCGGAGGCAGCGTTGGTGGTGCCTCTCCAGTGCTTTGAGGTGCCTGCTGTACATGGTCCATGTCTCTGAGGCATACAGCAGGGCGGGTATCACTTCTGCTCTGTAGACCATGAGCTTAGTGCCGGGTTTGAGGTCCTGGTCTTCAAACACTCTCTTCCTCAGGCGACCGAAGGCTGCACTGGCACACTGAAGGCAATGTTGGACTTCGTCGTCGACGTCTGCCCTTGTTGATAGTAGGCTCCCGAGGTATGGAAAGTGGTCCACGTAGTCCAAGGCCCTGTCATGGATTTTGATAGTTGGGGGGCAGTACTGTGTGGCGGGGGCAGGTTGGTGGAGGACCTTTGTCTTACGGATGTTTAGTGTAAGGCCCATTCGCCTCCAGTCCAGATCCAAGGTCATCCCATCCTCTGTCGTCGAATTACAGTATGCAGACGACGCTTGCGTCTGCGCTCACTCGGAGGTCGAACTCCCAAACCATCGTCAACACCTTCACCGAAGCGTACGAGATTGGAATACAAGTGTTGGGGTAAGGCCCAGACTCGAAAAGGCAGGAACCAGACAAAGGAGGGTGATTTAAAAGCCATCACTGCAATACAGACCTTAATGAACTTTTAGGGTATAAGAGAAGGCAGCTTTGGCCATTCTCGCTCTCTCTTGCCTTCGCGTGCCCTCATCTCTGAACCAAGAACCGAGCACTCCGTCCGAGACGGTGAGAAGACACCACCACGAGCGACAAGAGCCTCGCCTTGCTCTTCGACTGTAGGAACGAACCTCGGAACTGGGACTTGGATATTGCAATGGTGATACAGAACCAGGAGACACGTTCTACACAGGGAAGCAGCGAGCAAGAAAACGGACAATGGGGGTGAGCATTGTCCAAGCCCACGCATCCTTAAGACCACCGGTACTGTGTGAGGGGGTGTTGTGTGTCCCAACCAATCCAGAGGGGCTTAGTGGGGAGGTTGCATGTGTATTATATAGTGTATGTTCTGGGGTTTGTGGGACAAGTCCATGTTATACTCTGTATATCAACACAGTGTGATTTTAGGCGTCTTAATGCGAGACGGGCCTGTTCGACGGGCCAAGTTGTATTGTTGTGTAGGAATGGTCAAATTGCTATCCAGAGATTGAGTTCGACGCAGGCAATCAATCAAAAAGGTTTTTAATGTCAAACTAATGAGTTTAAACAGATTGATGCAAGAGAACTATGAATACAGGTCTTAACAGGTCGGAGGCTTCACGAGGACTGCCTGGGCGGTTCCGTGGATGGCGTCATGACGTCATCACGTTCTTCCCGCGTTTAGGGTGATCACGTGATTGGCGGCATGACGTCATCGCGTTTGCCCGCGCTCTTAAAGGGCCCGCGCCCTGTACATGCAAACAGCATATACAATGGTACAGATTTAGTCTGTAGCTAACACATCGTTAAAAGGAATTATGTACACTTGTTCAGAGTCTCTCAGTGGCTCCGCCACAGTTGTACTGTTTGTTTTTCGTCATCAGGCATTTTACATACTGGAGGTCGGGTGTGTGTGTTAACCTTATTAAACACCGTACGGTTGAGTCAGAAAAGCTTGTCTGTGTTCCAATCCTGTTCACCGTAATTCCTGTTGTTGAGAACTAAGTAGGAGGGGTGATTTGAACCAACAGGGCAAACCACCTACAGGGTCAAAATCCTGGAACTCTCTCCCTAACAGCACTGTGGGAGCACCTTCACCACACGGATTGCAGCGGTACAAGAAGAGGGCTCACCACCACCTTCTCGAGGGCAGTTCGGGATAGGCAATAAATGCCGGCCTTGCCAGCGACGACCACATCCCCGAGAATGAATTACAAAAAGTACACATGATCAAAAAAACCACTTGCACACTCGGCTTTTAGTTTCACCATTTCACCAGCAAATGCAGGAAAGTTATAAAGTTCACACACACACGCTGGGCGAACATGAGCGTTGAGATCACGGGCTCAGTGACGGTGACTGTCGCTCATTGTTACTGGTCAGAAATGCAATTAGCCTTGTCTGGATCCCCCAATCCTCCACATGTGGCTCGTGGCTGGCCTATTGGACAGCTCTGCGTTAGAGCTAATTCCAAGCTTCCAGCGAGTAAACCTCGGCCAAAGGGGCCACAGATAGGACCAGGAGGAGGCCATTCAGCCCCTCGTGTCTGCTCCGCCATTCTATCAGTTCATGTACCTCAACCCTATCCACCTGCCTTGGTTCCCTAACCCTCGATACCCTTACCCAACAAAAATTTCCAATTGTCCCCCAGCCTCAACAGCTTTTGGGGGTGAGAGTTCCCGATTTCCACCACCCTTTGTGTGAAGAAGTGCTTCCTGACATCACCCCTGAACGGCCTGGCTCTAATTTTAAGGTCAAGCCCCCTTGTTCTGGACTCCCCCCACCAGAGGAAATAGTTTCTCTCTCTCGACCCGATCAACTCCTTTAATCATCTTAAACACCTCGATTAGATCACCTCTTAATCTTCTAAACTCCAGGGAATACAAGTCTAGTCTCTGCAACCTGGTCACAGAGGTAGGTTTTAAGGAGCATCTTAAAGAAGGAGAGAGGTAGAGAGGCGGAGAGGTTTAGGGAGGGAATTCCAGAGCTCGGGGCCCAGGCAGCTGAAGGCACGGCCGCCAATGGTGGAGCGATGAAAGTCGGGGGATGCGCAAGAGGCCAGAACTGGAGGAGCGCAGAGATCTCGGAGGGTTCTAGGGCTGGAGGAGGTTACAGAGTTAGGGAGGGGGGGGTCAAGCATTAAGGCAAAGTCAAAGTAGCAGTGCGTAAGCACCAAGAGGTATGGTTGGAGAGAGATTACTCCGGTGGATGGGGCACAGGGAGCTCTGTAAGAGAGGACAAGGAGCTTGAAAACAATAGGCTGGGGGACAGGGAGCACCTGTAAGGACAAGGGGATAATGTGAGGCAACAACAACAACTACTTGCATTTATATAGCGCCATTAACACAGTAAAACATCCCAAGGCACTTCACAGGAGCGATTATCAAACATAGATTGACACCGAGGCACATAAGGAGATATTAGGACAGGTGAAGAGGTCGGTTTTAAGGAGCGTCTTAAAGGAGGAGAGAGAGGCGGAGAGGTTTAGGGAGGGAATTCCAGAGCTCGGGGCCCAGGCAGCTGAAGGCACGGCCGCCAATGGTGGAGCGATGGAAATCGGGGGATGCTCAAGAGGGCAGAATTGGAGGAGCGCAGAGATCTTGGAGGGTTGTGGGGCTGGAGGAGATTACAGAGATAGGGAGGGGGCGAGGGCCATGGAGGGATTTGCAAACAAGGATGAGAATTTTAAAATCGAGGCGTTGGTCAAGCGGGAGCCAATGTTATCAGTCAAAGCCGGGATGTTGTCCTGGTCTTGCTGCATGCGGACACGGACGGCTTCGTTATCTGAGGAGTCGCGGATGGGAGGGAACACTGTGCAATCATCAGTGGGACATCCCCACTCCTGACCGTCTGCTGTTCGCCTTGCTGCTGATGCAGGGCAGGGGCACTAGGTGGCAGTGGAGACTGCAGATTATGGAACCTGTCACGTCGGCCTCACTGGCTGCGTAAGCTGCTTGGAGTTTCAGGCTGTATCTAAAAGTGTATTTTATAATCTTTACTCCTTCGCTGCTTTACTGTTACTCTGAGTGAAGCGCCTAATCCTGGTGTGCGCACTCCGCTGGGTGATATCACCCCCAGGTGGTACGGTGCAGGGCTGTCGCTAGGAATTCAGCAAAGTCTCAGAGGCAATGTGGCCTTTCATTTTTTGGGGGGTCTACGCGGCCCATTCAAAATACGGCGCATGCGCGGTTTTTCCTATTTAAAAGCCGGTGAGCCAGCAGCGCCGCACGGCCCCGCTGCTTAAAGGGAACATTGGTCAGAGGTGCTGTGTGAAGCTTTCATACTGTGAAAAACATCCAGCACAGCAAGTCTCAATTGTGACTTTCCAAACTAACGCTGTGTCTGCAGAGCACATTTTCAGCCTTTCAATACTGGGGTACAGTACTGGTGGGTACAGGTCTGTCACTGTATAACACTGGGGTACAGTACTGGTGGGTACAGGTCTGTCACTGTATAACACTGGGGTACAGTACTGGTGGGTACAGGTCTGTCACTGTATAACACTGGGGTACAGTACTGGTGGGTACAGGTCTGTCACTGTATAACACTGGGGTACAGTACTGGTGGGTACAGGTCTGTCACTGTATAACACTGGGGTACAGTACTGGTGGGCACAGGTCTGTCACTGTATAACACTGGGGTACAGTACTGGTGGGTACAGGTCTGTCACTGTATAACACTGGGGTACAGTACTGGTGGGTACAGGTCTGTCACTGTATAACACTGGAGTACAGTACTGGTGGGTACAGGTCTGTCACTGTATAACACTGGGGTACAGTACTGGTGGGTACAGGTCTGTCGCTGTATAACACTGGGGTACAGTACTGGTGGGTACAGGTCTGTCACTGTATAACACTGGGGTACAGTACTGGTGGGTACAGGTCTGTCGCTGTAAAACACTGGGGTACAGTACTGGTGGGTACAGGTCTGTCGCTGTATAACACTGGGGTACAGTACTGGTGGGTACAGGTCTGTCGCTGTATAACACTGGGGTACAGTACTGGTGGGTACAGGTCTGTCGCTGTATAACACTGGGGTACAGTACTGGTGGGTACAGGTCTGTCACTGTATATCACTGGGGTACAGTACTGGTGGGTACAGGTCTGTCACTGTATAACACTGGGGTACAGTACTGGTGGGTACAGATCTGTCACTGTATAACACTGGGGTACAGTACTGGTGGGTACAGGTCTGTCACTGTATAACACTGGGGTACAGTACTGGTGGGTACAGGTCTGTCACTGTATAACACTGGGGTACAGTACTGGTGGGTACAGGTCTGTCGCTGTAAAACACTGGGGTACAGTACTGGTGGGTACAGGTCTGTCACTGTATAACACTGGGGTACAGTACTGGTGGGTACAGGTCTGTCACTGTATAACACTGGGGTACAGTACTGGTGGGTACAGGTCTGTCGCTGTAAAACACGGGTACAGTACTGGTGGGTACAGGTCTGTCGCTGTATAACACTGGGGTACAGTACTGGTGGGTACAGGTCTGTCGCTGTATAACACTGGGGTACAGTACTGGTGGGTACAGGTCTGTCGCTGTATAACACTGGGGTACAGTACTGGTGGGTACAGGTCTGTCGCTGTATAACACTGGGGTACAGTACTGGTGGGTACAGGTCTGTCGCTGTATAACACTGGAGTACAGTACTGGTGGGTACAGGTCGGTCACTGTATAACACTGGGGTACAGTACTGGTGGGTACAGGTCTGTCACTGTATAACACTGGGGTACAGTACTGGTGGGTACAGGTCTGTCACTGTGTAACACTGGGGTACAGTACTGGTGGGTACAGGTCTGTCGCTGTATAACACTGGGGTACAGTACTGGTGGGTACAGGTCTGTCGCTGTATAACACTGGCGTACAGTACTGGTGGGTACAGGTCTGTCGCTGTATAACACTGGGGTACAGTACTGGTGGGTACAGGTCTGTCGCTGTATAACACTGGCGTACAGTACTGGTGGGTACAGGTCTGTCGCTGTATAACACTGGGGTACAGTACTGGTGGGTACAGGTCTGTCGCTGTATAACACTGGGGTACAGTACTGGTGGGTACAGGTCTGTCGCTGTATAACACTGGGGTACAGTACTGGTGGGTACAGGTCTGTCACTGTATAACACTGGGGTACAGTACTGGTGGGTACAGGTCTGTCACTGTATAACACTGGGGTACAGTACTGGTGGGTACAGGTCTGTCACTGTATAACACTGGGGTACAGTACTGGTGGGTACAGGTCTGTCACTGTATAACACTGGGGTACAGTACTGGTGGGTACAGGTCTGTCACTGTATAACACTGGGGTACAGCACTGGTGGGTACAGGTCTGTCACTGTATAACACTGGGGTACAGCACTGGTGGGTACAGGTCTGTCACTGTATAACACTGGGGTACAGCACTGGTGGGTACAGGTCTGTCACTGTATAACACTGGGGTACAGCACTGGTGGGTACAGGTCTGTCACTGTATAACACTGGGGTACAGTACTGGTGGGTACAGGTCTGTCACTGTATAACACTGGGGTACAGGACTGGTGGGTACAGGTCTGTCACTGTATAACACTGGGGTACAGTACTGGTGGGTACAGGTCTGTCACTGTATAACACTGGGGTACAGTATTGGTGGGTACAGGTCTGTCACTGTATAACACTAGGGTACAGTACTGGTGGGTACAGGTCTGTCACTGTATAACACTGGGGTACAGTACTGGTGGGTACAGGTCTGTCACTGTATAACACTGGGGTACAGTACTGGTGGGTACAGGTCTGTCACTGTATAACACTGGGGTACAGTACTGGTGGGTACAGGTCTGTCACTGTATAACACTGGGGTACAGTACTGGTGGGTACAGGTCTGTCACTGTATAACACTAGGGTACAGTACTGGTGGGTACAGGTCTGTCACTGTATAACACTGGGGTACAGTACTGGTGGGTACAGGTCTGTCACTGTATAACACTGGGGTACAGCACTGGTGGGTACAGGTCTGTCACTGTATAACACTGGGGTACAGCACTGGTGGGTACAGGTCTGTCACTGTATAACACTGGGGTACAGTACTGGTGGGTACAGGTCTGTCGCTGTATAACACTGGGGTACAGTACTGGTGGGTACAGGTCTGTCACTGTATAACACTGGGGTACAGCACTGGTGGGTACAGGTCTGTCACTGTATAACACTGGGGTACAGCACTGGTGGGTACAGTTCTGTCGCTGTATAACACTGGGGTACAGTACTGGTGGGTACAGGTCTGTCACTGTATAACACTGGGGTACAGGACTGGTGGGTACAGGTCTGTCACTGTATAACACTGGGGTACAGTACTGGTGGGTACAGGTCTGTCACTGTATAACACTGGGGTACAGGACTGGTGGGTACAGGTCTGTCACTGTATAACGCTGGGGTACAGTACTGGTGGGTACAGGTCTGTCACTGTATAACACTGGGGTACAGTACTGGTGGGTACAGGTCTGTCACTGTATAACACTGGGGTACAGTACTGGTGGGTACAGGTCTGTCACTGTATAACACTGGGGTACAGTACTGGTGGGTACAGGTCTGTCGCTGTATAACACTGGGGTACAGCACTGGTGGGTACAGGTTTGTCACTGTATAACACTGGGGTACAGCACTGGTGGGTACAGGTCTGTCACTGTATAACACTGGGGTACAGTACTGGTGGGTACAGGTCTGTCACTGTATAACACTGGGGTACAGCACTGGTGGGTACAGGTCTGTCACTGTATAACACTGGGGTACAGCACTGGTGGGTACAGGTTTGTCACTGTATAACACTGGGGTACAGTACTGGTGGGTACAGGTCTGTCACTGTATAACACTGGGGTACAGCACTGGTGGGTACAGGTCTGTCACTGTATATCACTGGGGTACAGTACTGGTGGGTACAGGTCTGTCACTGTATAACACTGGGGTACAGCACTGGTGGGTACAGGTTTGTCACTGTATAACACTGGGGTACAGTACTGGTGGGTACAGGTCTGTCACTGTATAACACTGGGGTACAGCACTGGTGGGTACAGGTCTGTCACTGTATAACACTGGGGTACAGTACTGGTGGGTACAGGTCTGTCACTGTATAACACTGGGGTACAGTACTGGTGGGTACAGGTCTGTCCTGCTCTGGAGTGTCCACATACAGCCTGCAGTGCTCAGGATGGCGATGGCCAGAGCTCGGTGCTAAGTGGAATCCTACAGGGACCCGTTGGGCAGAAAATGCTTATTGGTAACTGGGGTGAAGCTTCCGAATCAAAAAGTAGTTCAAGATTGAAAAAATAAATTCCCTTTATTTCATTTCCAGCTCATTCTATTGACCTGTCCCTCCGTCTCAGAATGTTTAAGATGATTAAAGGAGTTGATCGGGTCGAGAGATAGAAAGTATTTCCTCTGGTGGGGGGAGTCCAGAACAAGGGGGCAGAACCTTAAAATTAGAGCCAGGTCGTTCAGGGGTGATGTCAGGAAGCACTTCTTCACAGAATGGGTCGTGGAAATCTGGAACTGCCTCCCCCAGAAAGGCTGGGGGTCAATTAGAAATTTCAAAACTGAGCTTGATAGATTTTTGTTGGGCGGGGGTGTTAAGGGTTACGGAACCAAGGCGGGGAGATGGAGTTAAGATACAGATCAGCCATGATCGAACTGAATGGTGGAACAGGATAGAGGGGCTGAATGGCCTCCTGTTTCTATGTTCCTTATTGACCAATGTCTTCTGTGGGGTAACAGTCCACTCGATACTTTGAGAAAGAAAGACTTGCATTTCTATAGCACCTTTCACAACCTCAGGACGTCGCAAAGCGCTTTACAGCCAATGAAGTACTTTCTGAAGTGTAGTCACTGTTGTAATGTAGGAAACGCGGCAGCCAATTTGCGCAGAGCAAGCTCCCACAAACAGCAATGTGATGAATGACCAGATAATGTTTTTGATTGAGAGATAAATATTGGCCCCAGGACACCCGGGGAGAACTCTCCTGCTCTTCTTCAAAATAGTGGCCGTGGGATTTTTTACGTCCATCTGAGAGAGCAGACGGGGCCTCGGTTTAACGTCTCATCCGAAAGACGGCACCTCCGACAGTGCAGCACTCCCTCAGTACTGCACCTCCGACAGTGCAGCGCTCCCTCAGTACTGCCCCTCCGACAGTGCAGCGCTCCCTCAGTACTGCCCCTCCGACAGTGCAGCGCTCCCTCAGTACTGCCCCTCTGACAGTGCGGCGCTCCCTCAGTACTGCCCCTCCGACAGTGCGGTGCTCCCTCAGTACTGCCCCTCTGACAGTGCGGCGCTCCCTCAGTACTGCCCCTCCGACAGTGCGGCGCTCCCTCAGTACTGCCCCTCTGACAGTGCAGCGCTCCCTCAGTACTGCCCCTCCGACAGTGCAGCGCTCCCTCAGTACTGCCCCTCCGACAGTGCGGCGCTCCCTCAGTACTGCCCCTCCGACAGTGCGGTGCTCCCTCAGTACTGCCCTTCCGACAGTGCGGTGCTCCCTCAGTACTGCCCTTCCGACAGTGCGGCACTCCCTCACTACTGCCCCTCCGACAGTGCGGCGCTCCCTCAGTACTGCCCTTCCGACAGTGCAGCGCTCCCTCAGTACTGCCCTTCCGACAGTGCGGCGCTCCCTCAGTACTGCCCCTCCGACAGTGCAGCGCTCCCTCAGTACTGCCCCTCCGACAGTGCAGCGCTCCCTCAGTACTGCCCCTCCGACAGTGCGGCGCTCCCTCAGTACTGCCCCTCCGACAGTGCGGCGCTCTCTCAGTACTGCCCCTCCGACAGTGCAGCGCTCCCTCAGTACTGCCCCTCTGACAGTGCAGCGCTCCCTCAGTACTGCCCCTCCGACAGTGCGGCGCTCCCTCAGTGCTGCCCCTCTGACAGTACTGTGCTCCCTCAGTACTGCACTTCCGACAGTGCAGCACTCCCTCAATACTGCCCCTCCGACAGTGCGGTGCTCCCTCAGTACTGCCCCTCCGACAGTGCAGCGCTCCCTCAGTACTGCCCCTCCGACAGTGCGGCGCTCCCTCAGTACTGCCCCTCCGACAGTGCCGCGCTCCCTCAGTGCTGCCCTTCCGACAGTGCAGCACTCCCTCAGTACTGCCCCTCCGACAGTGCGGCGCTCCCTCAGTACTGCCCCTCCGACAGTGCGGCGCTCCCTCAGTACTGCCCCTCCGACAGTGCGGCGCTCCCTCAGTACTGCCCCTCCGACAGTGCAGTGCTCCCTCAGTACTGCCCCTCCGACAGTGCAGCAGTCCTTCAGTACTGCCCCTCCGACAGTGCAGCTCTCCCTCAGTACTGCCCCTCCGACAGTGCGGTGCTCCCTCAGTACTGCACTGGGAGTATCAGCCTGGGTTATAGGTTAAAGTCTCTGGAGTGGGAAGAACGGTATATCAACAACTACACTCCAGGAGCCTCCTGATATGCCATCAATGACTCAAAGACAAGGATTCAACTGAAGGCTTTTAATCACTAAGAACATAGCAGCATAGCAGGTCTTCCCACATCGGGTTCGTCTGGTAGTAAATGACTCATACAGCTCCTGAGACCTTTATATGGCAAAAGACAGGGGCGTCGCCAATACACACAATAGGAACAAAAGGGGGTGGTTCACAATACAAGCAGGTAAAATACAAGCAGGTAAAATACAAGCAGGTGAAACACATGGGTTGATGAAGGTATATTTCATCACATTCACCCCTTCTACAGATTTAGTCTGTCCGGGGGTGTGATAGTCCTTCCTGAACGTCACAACAGTACCTCGGGTTCCGACCGGGAGTCCGTGGTGCCCTCCTGGGCATACCCATGTGCTGGGGGTGTTGCAGGTACTTCTGGGGGTGGTGAGGATACCTCTGGGGATGGTGGAGGTTCTTCTGGGGGTGGTGGTGATGGGTTGTCGTTGTCGCTTCCTGCCGAGGCAAGGTCCTTTATGGACACGGTGTCTTCACGCCCGTCGGCGTGCTTGACGTACGCGTACTGTGGGTTTGCGTGGAGTAGGTGTACTGCCTCCACGAGGGGATCCATTTTGTGGCCCCTCACATGCTTCCGTAACAGGGCTGTCCCTGGGGTGGAGAGCCACGAGGGTAGGGATACTCCTGAGGTTGATTTGCGGGGAAAAACAAACATCTTCTCGTGCGGAGTGGCGTTAGTAGCAGTACACAGTAGCGACCTTATCGAGTGGAGTACGTCTGGGAGGACCTCCTGCCAGCGGGAGGTGGGGAGGCCTTTAGACCTTAGTGCTAAGGTGACCGCCTTCCACACTGTCGCGTTTTCCCTCTCCACTTGCCCATTACCCCGGGGGTTATAACTAGTGGTCCGACTCGTGGCTATCCCCTTCGACAGCAGGTATTGGCGCAGTTCATCACTCATGAACGACGCCCCCCTGTCAGTGTGGATGTAGTTAGGCATGCCGAACGTGCAAAACAGGTTGCCGAGGCACTTGATGACCGTGGCACTGGTCATATCTGGGCAGGGGTAGGCGAATGGGAAGCGGGAGTACTCGTCCACAATGTTGAGAAAGTACACATTGCGGTCGGTGGAGGGGAGTGGTCCCTTGAAATCTAAGCTCAGGCGCTCGAATGGCCGTGTAGCTTTGATCAGGTGGGCTCGGTCGGGTCTGAAAAAACGGGGCTTGCATTCCGCACAGGTGCGGCAGTCCCTGGTCATAGACCGGACCTCCTGGATGGAATAGGGCAGGTTACGGGATTTTATAAAGTGGAATAGCCGGGTGACCCCCGGGTGGCAGAGGCCATTGTGGAGGCCCTGTAGCCTGTCCCCCTGGATGCTGGCGCACATCCCTCGTGATAGGGCGTCAGGGGATTCGTTGAGGGCCCCCGGCCTATATATTATGTCGTACTCAAACGTGGAGAGTTCGATCCGCCACCTGAGAATTTTGTCGTTCTTGATCTTCCCCCTCTGTTTGTTGTTAAACATGAAGGCTACCGACCGCTGGTCGGTAAGCAGGGTGAAGCGTTTGCCGGCTAGGTAGTGCCTCCAGTGCCGCACTGCCTCCACTATGGCCTGGGCCTCCTTCTCTACCGAGGAGTGCCTGATCTCGGGCCCTTGGAGGGTTCTTGAGAAAAAGGCTACGGGCCGCCCATCCTGGTTGAGGGTGGCTGCTAAAGCGAAGTCGGACGCATCGCTTTCGACCTGGAAAGGGATGTTTTCATCCACTGCCCGCAGCGCGGCCTTCTCAATGTCGTGTTTAATGCTGTTGAAGGCGGCGTGGGCCTCGGCCGTGAGCGGGAAGGACGTTGATTTCAGGAGGGGACGGGCCTTGTCGGAATAATTGGGGACCCATTGGGCGTAATAGGAGAAGAACCCCAGGCACCTTTTCAGGGCCTTGGGAGTGTTTGGTAGGGGTAGCTCCCGTAGGGGGCGCAATCGGTCGGGGTCCGGACCGATTTCCCCGTTTTCCACCACGCAGCCCAGGATGCAGAGGCGCGTGGTGCTAAAGACACACTTATCCTCGTTGTAGGTGAGATTGAGTCTGAGGGCGGTTTTCAGAAATCTCGCGAGGTTCGAGTCGTGGTCTTGCTGGTCGTGGCCGCAGATGGTGATGTTGTCTAGGTATGGGTAGGTGGCTGTTAACTGGTTCTCATCGACCATGCGGTCCATCTCCCGCTGGAAGACCGAGACCCCGTTCGTTACCCCAAAGGGGACTCTGAGGAAGTGGTAGAGACGTCCGTTCGCCTCGAAGGCGGTGTATGGACGGTCCTCCGGCCTAATGGGGAGCTGGTGGTATGCCGATTTTAGGTCGATGGTGGAAAACACCCGGTATTGCGCGATTTGGTTAACCATATCCGCTATGCGGGGCAGGGGGTAGGCGTCTAGCTGGGTGTATAGATTAACCGTCTGGCTATAATCTATCACCATCCGCTTCTTTTCGCTACCCTTAACTACTACTACCTGGGCGCGCCACGGGCTGGTACTGCATTCGATGATACCCTCCCGCTTGAGTCTTTCTACTTCCGACGCAATGAACCGTCTATCCTCCCAGCTGTACCGCCTACTCTTGGTCGCTATGGGTCGACAGTTGGGTGCGAGGTTGGCGAACAGAGAGGGCGGCTTGACCTTCAGGATAGCCAGACCGCACACTGTGAGGGGCGGCTGGGACCCACCGTAGGTAAGCGTGATACTTTGGTGGTGGCACTGGAAGTCCAGACCCAAGATCACGCTCACACAGAGATCTGGCATTATCAATAGTTTAAAATCTCTGTAATCATTGCCTTTTACCGACAACATAACCGCGCAGAAACCTGTAATTTTTGAGGTATGAGTCTTATCGGCCATGGCGATTTTGCCCTGTGTGGGGACTATCGTTAGAGAAAGTCGTTTTACCAGGCTAGGATGAATAAAGCTTTCGGTGCTCCCGCAGTCAATCAAGCATTTAACCTTGTTCCCATTTACCTCTATGTCCATCATCGACTTAGACAACGGATGTGGCCTGGATTGATCCACTGTGATCGAGGCCACCAGTGGGTCCTGGAGGTCTGTGTAGTCGGGGCAAGATGGTGGACTCCATGAGGGTGGACAAGATGGCTTCCAAGATGGCCGCTCCCACAGCGCGCACGCGGCGGTGGTGGAGTTGGAGGCGGGGTTCCCTCTGCAGACTTTGCTGAAATGTCCTTTCTTCCCGCATTTAAAACAGGTGGTGCCCTTCGCTGGGCACAGATGCCTGGAGTGTTTGTCCTGGCCGCAGAAGTAGCATTTCGGGCCCCGATGCATCGCAGCAGTAGTGGGGCTCCTGGTGGGAGCTGGGGCTTCGATGGTGCTGGGCTGGCCTGGGACCTGGGAGGTGAAGATGGCTTCCAAGATGGCGGCCCCCACGGCGCGCACGAGGCGGAGTGGGCCGCGTGGCCTGAGGAACAGGATTCAGAGTTCTTCTGGGCCATATCCAGCGATCGCGCTATATCTATAGCCTGCTTTAAGTCCAGTCCCTCCTTCTCAAACAGTTTCTGCCGAATATAATTTGAACTGAGGCCCGCAATAAGGGAGTCTCGAATCAGCTCCTCCGTGTACACGATGGCAGACACGGCCTTACAGTTACAGTCTCTGCCCAGTACTTTTAGGTTTAGTATAAAGTCCTCTAGTGACTCACCATGCCGCTGCGTGCGAGTAGTCAGAAGATGCCTGGCGTACACCACGTTTATTGGCCGCGCGTAGTGGGCCTTCAGGATGGTGCAGGCCTCCTCGTAGCTGGTGGCATCTTGGATGAGAGGGGAGACCCGATGGCTCACCCAATTTCGCAGGATTCCCAGTTTCATGTCTCCGGTAGCGGTTTCGGCTGCGGCTATGGTAGTGGATGAGTTTGCAATGAAAAATTCGAAGCATTGGAACCAGTGTCCGATCTGTGTGGCGGCGTCTGAGGCATGGGGGTCCAGATCCAAGCGCTCTGGTTTCAAGAGTCGATCCATCTTGGTGTTTTAGTGATTAAAATTGATATGCCACCAATGACTCAAAGACAAGGATTCAACTGAAGGCTTTTAATCACTAAGAACATAGCAGCATAGCAGGTCTTCCCACATTGGGTTCGTCTGGTAGTAAATGACTCATACAGCTCCTGAGACCTTTATATGGCAAAAGACAGGGGCGTCGCCAATACACACAATAGGAACAAAAGGGGGCGGTTCACAATACAAGCAGGTAAAATACAAGCAAGGTAAAATACAAGCAGGTAAAACACATGGGTTGATGAAGGCATATTTCATCACACCTCCTTTTATATTGGGCTGGATTTTGCGACCCCTCCAGGTGTGTACGAGGTGTGTATGTGCTAAAACCCGGCACTTGCGATCTGTGAAGGCTAAAGTGATCAAGGGATATGGGGAGAAAGCAGGGACAGGGTACTGAATTTGAATGATCAGCCATGATCTCATTAAATAGCGGAACAGGCTCGAGGGGCCGAATGGCCTACTCCTGCTGCTATCTTCTATGTTTCTATGTGAAGAATCCCCATGACAGATCCTCCGCCTGCCCAGGAGAAGGGTCTCCGCGGGGCGAGAGTTCTGCTTTCTGTACAACCTCCACCCACTGAAAACCTTTAAAAATCTTCCGTGTGAGTAAGGCCTGCTTTTACCAGCATAAGAGTTCAAAACAATTTTTTTTTCACTCAATTATAATTTTAAAATACTTTTAAAAAGAGGTAAGTTTATTTTTAGCCCTGTCAAAAACTTTAATTATTTTTTCAAAAATTTAAATTTTTGTTTAAAATATTTAATGTAATTTTAACTAATTTTAAATATGTGATGATTTAAAAAATTTTAATTAATGTTTAACTGTGTTTTTAAATGTGATCCCCATTCATACTTCTGACAGATTCCCTTCTTTGGTTCCCCGTGGCCTACGTGATCCCAGGGACGTTTGCGGATCGCCTGCGGTCCCGGGATACCTGGGCCTCTGCCCGCGGACTCGGAGAGGCCCAGGAGCGGAAGTCCCAGGACCTACGGAGCCAGCGGGTAAGCATGTAGAATTTTGCCGATCAGAGGCATCCGCCCGCATGAAGCCTCCGATCGGGAATTCAGGCCTAATGTCTTGTTATATCTCGGAGAATGGCCCAGGGAGTCTGAAATAAAAGCAGCCATTACATTACCACACCGAGTTTAGTGTTTATTGAACAAAACAGGAGCGTGGGTCAGAGGTCGGGCGACACACTGTAACTGCCAAGTCACCAGTCACTCACACTAAGCAGTCAGTCATTAACCAGTCAGTCATTAACCAGTCAGTCATGAACCAGTCAGTCATGAACCAGACAGTCATTAACCAGTCAGTCATGAACCAGACAGTCATTAACCACTCAGACATGAACCAGTCAGACATTAACCAGTCAGACATTAACCAGTCAGTCATGAACCAGTCAGTCATGAACCAGTCAGTCATTAACCAGTCAGTCATTAACCAGTCAGACATGAACCAGTCAGACATGAACCAGTCAGTCATTAACCAGTCAGTCATTAACCAGTCAGACATGAACCAGTCAGTCATGAACCAGTCAGACATGAACCAGTCAGTCATTAACCAGTCAGTCATTAACCAGTCAGACATGAACCAGTCAGTCATGAACCAGTCAGACATGAACCAGTCAGTCATTAACCAGTCAGTCATGAACCAGTCAGTCATGAACCAGACAGTCATTAACCACTCAGACATGAACCAGTCAGTCATTAACCAGTCAGTCATGAACCAGTCAGACATTAACCAGTCAGTCATGAACCAGTCAGTCATTAACCAGTCAGACATGAACCAGTCAGTCATTAACCAGTTAGTCATTGACCAGTCAGTCATGAACCAGTCAGTCATTAACCAGTCAGACATTAACCAGTCAGACATGAACCAGTCAGTCATTAACCAGTCAGACATGAACCAGTCAGTCATTAACCAGTTAGTCATTGACCAGTCAGTCATGAACCAGTCAGACATTAACCAGTCAGTCATTAACCACTCAGACATGAACCAGTCAGTCATTAACCAGTCAGACATGAACCAGTCAGTCATTAACCAGTCAGTCATTAACCAGTCAGACATTAACCACTCAGACATTAACCACTCAGACATGAACCAGTCAGACATGAACCAGTCAGTCATTAACCACTCAGACATGAACCAGTCAGACATGAACCAGTCAGTCATTAACCAGTCAGACATGAACCAGTCAGTCATTAACCAGTCAGACATGAACCAGTCAGTCATTAACCAGTCAGACATGAACCAGTCAGACATTAACCAGTTAGTCATTGACCAGTCAGTCATGAACCAGTCAGACATGAACCAGTCAGTCATTAACCAGTCAGACATGAACCAGTCAGACATTAACCAGTTAGTCATTGACCAGTCAGTCATGAACCAGTCAGACATTAACCAGTCAGTCTTTCACACTAACCATTGAGTCATTAACCAATCAATCATTAACCAGACAGTCGTTCACATTAACCAGTCAGTCATTAAGCTGAGCTTTGGCCGAGCGAGACAGGCGTGTTTAGACTCTCTGTTTCTAACCCTGGCACTTTGCTCTCTCCGTTACTCAGTCTCTCAACCGCCCTGCAAATTTTTACAACCAGCATTTACACTCACAGCTCAAAGCAAGTGTTATTTTCCTCTCTGCCAATGCGCCAGGAAGCTGGGCACCGTACAGGATGTCCCATTTCATTCTTCACATTTTTTAAAGCATGTTGTGTTTGTCAGTCAGTGTGGCGGATTGTTTAATCTGCAGCTGTTTTCCCCATTCCTTTCAGCGACTCGAGTCTCTAACGAGTTTGGATCCTCTCCAGGTCCTTCTCATTTGTGAGGCTGCTTCATATCCAGACTGAAAGTTAAAAGCATGAAAGAACTTGCATTTCTATAGCGCCTTTCACAACCACCGGACGTCCCAAAGCGCTTTACAGCCAATGAAGTACTTTTTTTGAAGTGTAGTCACTGTTGTAATGCAGGAAACGCGGCAGCCAATTTGCGCACAGCAAGATCCCACAAACAGCAAATGAGATAAATGACTGGACAATCGATTTAGTTGAGGGATAAATATTGATCCCAGGACACCGGGGAGAACTCCCCCTGCTCTTCTTTGAAATAGTGGCCATGGGATCTTTTATGTCCCCCTGAGCGAGCAGACGGGGGCCTCGGTTTAACGTCTCATCCGAAAGACGGCACCTCCGACACTGCAGCACTCCCTCAGCACTGCACTGGGAGTGTCAGCTTGGATTATGGGCTCAAGTATCTGGAACAACTGAACACAAACCAGGGATTGCGCCAGGAATCTTCCTGGTCCAATGGTTGGGCACCACATCAGACAGAGCGATCAGTGGGGCATCAGGAGACTTCTCCACCCAACAGCTTCGGCGTCTGCTGTGGCTCAGTGGGTACCTCTCTCACCATTGAGTCAGAAGGTTGGGGGTGCATAGTCCCACTCCAGAGAATTGAGCACAAAAATCCAGGCTGACACTCCAGTGCAGTACTGAGAGAGTGCCGCACTGTCAGAGGTGCCATCTTTCAGATGAGATGTTAAACTGAGGCCCCGTCTGCTCCCTCTGGTGGACGGAAAAGATCCCACGGCCATTATTTCGAAGAAGAGCAAGGGGAGTTCTCCTCAATGTCTTGGGATCAATATTTATCCCTCAACTAAATCGATTGTCCAGTCATTATCACATTGCTGTTTGTGGGATCTTGCTGTGCGCAAATTGGCTGCCGCGTTTCCCACATTACAACGGTGACTACACTTCAAAAAAGTACTTCATTGGCTGGAAAGCACTTTGGGACGTCCTGAGATTGTGAACTCACAAATAACTAATGCAGCTGCCATAGAACCATACCCAACCCCTTCACGGAGAGAAAATTGGTAAAAACGAGGCTGCCCTTTGCCCTCAGGGACATGGGGCTAAATGTTTCCTTTGGCACAATGTTGCCAGCGCAGGGTGTTGGAGCGAATGCCCATGCCAACGTGCCAGTGATTGTAAGTGCGCTGCAGTTGTGGGGTGTGGAGACAGGCCAGCCTGCTCACGGCCAGTGCATCTCGTTCTCCCCTCTGTTGGTTCAAGTGTGAACCTAGGCAGAGACGGCTGGCAGACTATTCGACTACAGGGCTACTTGAAGTCTGCACACACACACGTGCACACACACACACGTGCACACACACACACGTACACACACACACGTGCACACACACACACGTGCACACACACACACACACACGTGCACACACACATGCACACACACGTGCACACACACACACACACACACGTGCACACACACACGTGCACACACACGTGCACACACACACACACGTACACACACACGTACCAATGTTCCCGGTAATTTTATTTGGTGGCTGCGCAGGCCATTCTAAACACCACGCATGCTGGCTGTGCGGGATCCCTGGAGCGCTTACACACGCGTACACGCACTTTCCCGCCGTGGTCACTGAATAGTGATCAGAAGCAGGAAGTGTGGCGGAGTTTTTACTAGCCTCCTCTCCCCCCTGCCCGCCTCCCTAACTCTGGGACGATGAAGCCAAACGTACCCCTCCCTCACGGCCAACCGCCGATGTTAGTTAATTCAGCACAGAATCGGGGTCGAGCCTGCGCACACTCCCTGAGAACAGTCACACATTACCCCCCAGGCCAGGAGGGTTCGACGCAGGGAGCTTCCTGTATGGGAGGGCAATAGGAAAGTGATGGGGGTGATTGAAGAGTCTGGGAATTAGTCAACAGAAGGAAAGGTGTTTCTGTGGAAGGTGCTGGATACACGGTGCACACAGTGACCTCATCAATGCAATGGATGCGAATTAATCTTTTGTCCTTTTGGGAACCTGTGTGCTGGCCATTCTTGGCTAGTGGCAAACCAACCATATTCCTCAAGCTTTTATTACTCAACTAAGGGACCCGGGACTAGCGCTTACTGCAGCTGCGACGCTGAGTGATAAAGCTCACGGAAAGTCAGGTTTTGAGTCTTTTGTTTGACTGGATTTGTGTCTTTTAGAAAGTTTCTGAGACTTTCATTGTGCGAAAATTGACATTGTGTGCAGTCTGAGAGACAGAAAGAGGTATAATTCTATTTACGTAGAAACATAGAAGATAGGAGCAGGAGTAGGCCATTCGGCCCCTCGAGCCTGCTCCGCCATTTAATGAGATCATGGCTGATCATCCAAATTCAGTACCCTGTCCCTGCCTTCTCCCCATATCCCTTGATCCCTTTAGCCTTAAGAAATATATCCAACTCCTTCTTGAATATATTTAATGAATTGGCCTCAACTCCCTTCTGTGGTAGAGAACTCCACAGGTTCACCACTCTCTGGGTGAAGAACTTCCTCCTCATCTCAGTCCTAAATGGCTTACCCCTTATCCTTAGACTGTGACCCCTGGTTCTGGACTCCCCGCCATCGGGAACATCCTTCCTGCACCTAGTCTGTCCAGTCCTGTTAGAATTTTATGGGGGAAAAGTTCAGTTGTTGGCGCCACCTGTTAGCGCCTTAAGAGGGCGCTAAGTGGGGCGCAAACCAACTAGTGCCCGGGCGCGGTACTGCCCACGCCTCCCGCAAAATTCAGTGGGAGGTTAGTGGTGGTGCTAACCAGTAGCGCCCTGCGGCGCTGCGCCGCTGGCGATGACGTGATTGGTGTGCGCAGCGACCCGCTGACGCCCCGGCCGCGATCTTCGGGAGCGCCCCCTGATTTACCGCCGGACGCTATGTCCGACAGGGTCAGGGGGGCCTACCTGCGGCCGGGGAGGCGCATATTAAAGGCGAGGTGCGGGGCGGCCATTTTGGTTGCTGGTCGCCTGCCAGCACCTGCCTGCGCTCCCGTCCCTGGCCTCCTGAACCGCCCCCCCCCCCCCCCGCGGAGTGCCGGCTGCGCTCCAAGAGCCCGGCACTTCTCTTGAGTGCCGGGCTCTTTTGCCTGCACTCCCGATCCCCGGGGGCCCAGCTGGGCCCCAGGTCGCGCTGCACAAGGCCCCTCCCCTTTAAGAAGGGGAGGAAGGCCTGCAAAACCGCGGTGCGACGTGCCGCAACGTGTGGCGCTGCGGCACGTAGCGCCACGATATTCACTCGCAGCGCCCCAAGAGGGAGGCGGGGCGCCTCCAGTAGCGCCCCGCTTCCCTCTTGGGGCGCAATCACTGAATTTCCGCCGTGGGGGCGCTAATTTTTCTGGGGCACTACTTTTAGCGCCCCGGCGAAGTTAGCGCCTCAATTGGGGCGCTACTCAATTTTTAGCCCTATAAGTTTCAATGAGATCCCCTCTCATTCTTCTAAACTCTTGCGAATATAAGCTTAATCGACACAATCTCTCTTCATACGTCATTCCTGCCATCCCAGGTATCAGTCTGGTGAATCTTCGCTGCACTCCCTCCATGGCAAGAACATCCTTCCTCAGATAAGGCGACCAAAACTGCACACAATACTCAAGGTGTGGTCTCACCAAGGCCCTGTACAACTGCAGCAAGACATCCTTGCTCCTGTACTCGAATCCTCTCGCTACGAAGGCCAACATACTATTTGCCTTCTTAACCGCCTGCTGCACCTGCATGCTTACCTTCAGCGACTGGTGCACAAGGACACCCAGGTCTCGTTGCACTTCCCCTTTTCCCAATCTATTGCCGTTCAGATAATGATCTGCCTTCCTGTTTTTGCCACTAAATTGGATAACTTTGCATTTATCCACATTATACCGCATCTGCCATGCATCTGCCCAATCACCTTACCTGTCCAAATCATACTGGAGTTTCTCTGCATCCTCCTCACAGCACACACGCCCACCCAGCTTTGTGTCATCTGCAAACTTGGAGGTGTTACATCTAGTTCCCTCGTCTAGATCATTAATTAACTGGCCCAGAACTTCGGGTCTCCACGGGTGAGTACGCACGGGGTACTCACCCATAGGCCCAATGGAAGTGCTGATTTCCTGCATGCACTGCACATGCGTGGGAAACCGGCACTTCTGTTCCCCTGAAAGGAGGGGTTAAGAGGTCGTACACGTGCGCAGGAGAGGCAGCGCGTGCGCATCGAACTTGCGTTTTTTTTGCTGGTTTTCCCGGGACGGTAAGTCTCCAGGAGTTACACATATAAAAAGCAGACATAAGGCCTGCGTTTTACAAGGTAAGTGGTGAATTAATTAAAATTAAAACATTTTTTCCACAGGTTTATTATTTTTAAATACTTTAAAGCAAGGTAAGTTTATTTTTAGCCCCGTTAGAAAATAAAATTATTTTTTTCAAAAATTTAAATTATTGTTTAAAATAGTTATTTCATGTAATTTATAGTTTATTTAAAAAATGTGATTTAAAAAAAAATTTATTTGAAGATTTAGTGATGTTTTGGGGTCCGTAGTATTTATAAGTTTTGACAGCTCTTCCTGTCAAACTTATGAATGGAGCATTCCCTGCTCCGATTGGCTCCCCATTGCTCACGTGATCCCAGGGGACGCATCGAACTAACTGCGCCCCTGGGATACGCAAGCACTGCGCGCCGGCAGCTGGAGCAGGCCCAGGATCGGAATCTCACGGGGGGCCCACAGCTCAACGGCCGGCGCGGTAGGTAAGTGCAGGTCAGGGGCTTGCACCCGCGGGAAGCCCCCGACCCGAATTTCTGGGCCATTGTGAATAGCTGGGGTCCTAGCACTGATCCCTGCGGTACCCCACTAGTCACTGCCTACCACTCGGAAAAAGATTTGTTTATTCCAACTCTTTGCTTCCTGTCTGCCAACCAGTTCTCTATCCAAATCAGTACCTTACCATCAGTCCCATGTGCTTTAACTTTGCACGCTAATCTTTTATGCGGGACCTTATCGAAAGCCTCCTGAAAGTCCAAATACACCACATCCACTGGTTCTCCCTTATCTATTCTACCAGTTACATCCTCAAAAAATTCCAGTAGATTAGTCAAGCATGATTTACCTTTTGTAAATCCATGTTGACTTTGTCCGATCCTGTCACTGTTTTCACAGAGTTACATCGAGTTTCACAGCACAGAAACAGGCCATTCGGCCCGACTGCTCCGTGCCTCTGTTTATGCTCCACACGAGCCTCCTCCCACCTCTACTTCATCTCACCCCATCTACATATTCTACTCCTTTCTCCCTCGTGTGTTTATCCAGCTTCCCCTAAAATGCATCTCTGCTATTCGCCTCAACCACTCCCTGTGGTAGCGAGTTCCACATTCTCACCACTCTTTGGGTAAAGAAGTTTCTCCTGAATCCAGGACAAAGCAGCCCGCTTGATTGGCACCCCATCCACCACCTTAAACATTCACTCCCTCCACCACCGGCGCACCGTGGCTGCAGTGTGTACCATCTACAAGATGCACTGCAGCAACTCACCAAGGCTTCTTCGGCAGCACCTCCCAAACCCGCGACCTCTTCCACCTCGAAGGACAAGGGCAGCAGGCGCATGGGAACACCACCACCTCCAAGTTCCCCTCCAAGTCACACACCATCCTGACTTGGAAATATATCGGCTGATCCTTCATCGTCGCTGGGTCCAAATCCTGGAACTCCCTCCCTAACAGCGCCGTGGGAGTACCTTCACCACACGGACTGCAGCGGCTCAAGAAGGCGGCTCACCGCCACCTTCTCAAGGGCAATTAGGGATGGGCAATAAACGCCGGCCTTGCCAGTGACGCTCACATCCCATACACAAACAAATAAAAATTGCCTATTAGGTGTTTACACACACCTTGGTTGAAATGACGCTTAAACACTATCACCAAGGTAACGACGCCCCTTTAAGTGATAAGTATGTGTGGGAAAAAAAAACGTGCAACTGAATTCGATTAGCGGTGGCGGTGACAGAGTGTGTGGTGAGGGGTGTCCACAGTCTGCTTCCTGCCGCTCTGTGAAACACCAGCATTTTTTTTACTGGCCTCGACACCATCTGGTGTTCATTTTGTTTATACACGCACACGCACACACACTCTCACACACACACTCACTCACACACACACACACACACACACTCACACTCACACACACACTCACACACACACTCACACACACACTCTCACACACACACTCACTCACACACACAC